>NC_080090.1:11372500-11672500 GCF_950005125.1 Chionomys nivalis
AGCCCCAGGATAGCCAGGATTCTGTAGAGAGCCTCTGTGTCTCAGAAAAGAAGCACATAGACGTGTAGCACGCTAAGTGTATCCAGTGTGTCCAGCACTTGATCCATAGTAGCCCATTGTCTTGGTCAGTGTTCTACTGAGACACCATGACCACGGCAACTCTTATAAAAGAAGCATTTAATTGGGGCTGGCTTACAGTTTCCGAGGTTCAGTCCATTATCATCATGGTGGGAAGCATGGTGGCGCACAGGCAAACATCTGGATCTGCAGGCAGCAGGAAGAGCAAGCTGCTGGGCCTGGCTTGGGCTTTTGAAACCACGGAGTCCACCCGCAGTGACGTACTTCCTCCAACAAACCCACACCTCCTCCAATAAGCCAACACTGATGACCAAGCATTCAAATAGATGAGCCCATGGGGGCCATTCTTACTCAAACCACACACCCACTTAATTGTCATAGTTTTACAGATTGGAAAACTCATCTATTGAACCATTTTCTCCAAACCACAAAACTCTGAGGTGGAAGATGAACCCAGGAAGTCAGGTTTGGGCCTCTTAGCCATGACAGTACCCTGCCCTCCAAGGCAGCGAGGAGTGGGGACTCAAGCCAAACAGCCTGAAGACAGAGGCAAATCTGAGCAGTTTTATTATCTTAAAAATATTCAGTATTAATTTCCATATCATATTTAACTGTAGACTAATTTACTAAACGCTTAAACTAGATTCACCTACAAAGACAAGAGTTGGACATTACACACAAACTCCTCCTGCAGAAGGAACGGGCAAACACCCGATACTCTGGGCATGCAGTGGGTGCCTGCAGCCAGTGGTCTCACTTCCGGGAGTGGCTGCAGCCTGGGCTGCCAGCTGGTGACGAGGGGAGGCTGCCATCTGCCGGTCGGTGCCTTATTTCCCTCGTTTGACACCGAAGACTGCTGAGGTCGTGTTAGCGGAGGACAAAAAGCACACTTTCAATCACAAGAGATAGAAGTGACCAGACAAGGAGCAAACCTCTTTTCCTAGGACTTGGAATTGCACCGTTATGGGCGACAGTGGAAAGAATGCTTACCAGGGGACACGTAGAAAGTGTGGCACAGCGGCAGACCAGGGGAAAGCAACCCTGATAGCCTGCGTGTGAAATGCAGGCTTCCCAAGTGTGCTTCCTGACCAGTGGCAGACGATCCTTTCTATTCCATCAAATAACCGCCCTAGGCTAAGCTTTTTGTTGACTCCCACAAAAAGGCAGATCTCCCCAAACGGATATAATTAGTTTTGTAAGATACACTCTTTGGAGTTGGTGAGATGACTCAGTGGTTGGTTAAGAGCAATTCAGTTCCCAGAACCCACATGGTAGCTCACAGCTGTCTGTAGCTCCTGCTGCCCTCTTCTGGGTGCTGCCGGCAGTGCATTCACCAGGGTAGACCCAGGCATGCCTACACAAATTCCTGCCAGAGCCTAAGAAGTCCTCAGGATTCTGACACTTAAGGTCATGCTCAACTTCCTTAGCGATCAGAAAAATGCAAATCAAGACAACTTTAAGATACCATCTTACACCTGTCAGAATGGCTAAAATAAAAAACACCAATGATAGCCTTTGCTGGAGAGGTTGTGGAGAAAGGGGTGCACTCATCCATTGCTGGTGGGAATGCAAACTTGTGCAACCACTTTGGAAATCAGTGTGGTGGTTTCTCAGGAAATTCGGGATCAACCTACCTCTAGACCCAGCAATACCACTCTTGGGAATATACCCAAGAGATGCCTTATCATACAACAAAAGTATATGCTCAACTATGTTCATAGCAGCATTGTTTGTAATAGCCAGAACCTGGAAACAACCTAGATGCCATTCAATGGAAGAATGGATGAAGAAAGCATGGAATATATACATTATAGAGTACTACTCAGCAGTAAAAAACAATGACTTCTTGAATTTTGCATGCAAATGGACGGAAATAGAAAACACTATCCTGAGTGAGGTAAGCCAGACCCCAAAAGAGGAACATGGGATGTACTCACTCATAATGGGTTTCTAGCCATAAATAAGGACATTGAGCCTATAATTCGTGATCCTAGAGAAGCTAAATAAGAAGGTGAACCCAAAGAAAAACATATAGGCATCCTCCTGAATATTAAACTTCATCAGGGATGAAAGGAGACAGAGACAGAGACCCACATTGGAGCACCGGACTGAAATCTCAAGGTCCAAATCAGGAGCAGAAGGAGAGAGAGCACGAGCAAGAAACTCAGGACCGCAAGGGGTGCACCCACACACTGAGACAATGGGGATGTTCTATCGGGAACTCACCAAGGCCAGCTGGCCTGGGTCTGAAAAAGCATGGGATAAAACCGGACTCGGACATAGCGGACAATGAGGACTACTGAGAACTCAAGAACAATGGCAATGGGTTTTTGATCCTACTGCACATACTGGCTTTGTGGGAGCCTAGGCAGTTTGGATGCTCACCTTACTAGACCGGAATGGAGGTGGGTGGTCCTTGGACTTCCCACAGGGCAGGGAACCCTGATTGCTCTTTGGGCTCATGATGGAGGGGGACTTGATTGGGGGAGGAGGAGGGAAATGGGAGGTGGTGGTGGGGAGGAGGCAGAAATCTTTAATAAATAAATAAATAAAAAGAAAAGCAAAAAAAAAAAAAAAAAAAAAGAAGTCCTCAGGAAGACCCAGCCCCTATCAGTAGGCTCTAATTTGTGAATAAAGCTTGCAAATACCTCCATGCAGCTACTACCTGTCTTCACTGTTCCTGATTAAGTTGTCCAGGGATAAAAGCTGTGAGGAAAAGGGGACGGAACAGAAGACTCCCGACAAACAGAATGGGGGTGTAGATGCAAGGGAGGGTAGGGGGCTGAAGATGAGAGGGTTTTCTTGGAAACGCCATGCTACCCAATACTTGGTGTGATGATTAGAAGATGCAAATAAAAGACCCCCCAGGAGCCATGCTCCTTCATGGAGGGCCTGGAGAAGATGAAAGCTAGGGGAACGTACGTGTGACGGCTTGTCTTCACTGCTAACCACACCTGGAATCAACTCAAATCCAAGCAGTTTGGGCACCCTGTGACAGGTTTTCTAGATTGGGAAGGGCCATCTCAATATGGACCACGCCTACTGATAGCAAGCCACCTAAAAGGAAACGGAAGAAGTTTTTGTTTGCTTTTTCCTGCTTGATCCCACTCTCGCTGGCAAGGCCAGCTATCCTGTTGCTGAGGCATTCCTTCAGTGGTATCAGGACCTACTTCTTTGGGATTCCACCCAGACTGAAAATCAGCAGCTCTCTCGGACACCAACTCCAGGTCTGCGTGTGGAGACATCCTGTGACTTGGCTTTCGCTGGGCTGCTCAAACCCTGCCTGTAAGCCCCTCTAATAACCCTGTATCTATATGAAAACGTGTTTCCATACTCCCATGGGTCAGCGGCCGTGAAACAGATGTTTGAACTAATACAGCAAGGCTCCTAAGCTTGACTGGGTTCTTCCTGCACTCAGTTACTACCACCTTACAAATAAGGTGATCCTATAGGTGTCTAAGTTAAAACTTCAACACGTTTTGGTCTCTTGTTCATACTCTCCCTGCAATCAGAATGTGGTTGTTATTTATTTTGGGCAAGCCCACAAGAAAGGACAAATCTTTTCGAGTCCCAAGCTACCTTCTTTCTGAGGGTCCTGGTGTCCCTATGCTGCCAGGGCCAAGAATATTTAAGGGGCAGGAGGAAACATCAACAGAACATACCTAGCTAACAACTGAATGTTTGTACTTGGAACCAAAGCACTTCGTAATTTTAGAAGTAACGACTGTGGCGGTCCACATTAAGATAGAGTTTTGCCTTCTCTCACTTTCTTGTGTGCAGTTCTACTCAGCTGTCAGCTTATTCTTGGCCATCACTTAACTTGGTTCCCATGGTTCCCATCCACATTACCGTGACTTCCATACTGGAATTAAATACCTTTTTCTTTAATTTTAACCGCTGTAGCAACAGTGTGATTTATTTTTAGTTGCGCCATGAAAACAGTTCGGTGTAGGTCTCTGGGAAAGGTGAGTTTAGAATCGACAAAAATGGCCATGAAGAGAGTTCTAGGCTTTGTTTTATATCAAAAGCCTGCATTCAGAATTTTACAGTGAAGAGGTCCTAAATTCTCATACAGAATGAGATCATATAAAAATAGAAGACGTGGACACCTTTAAATCTTTAATCCTTTAGGCAGCAAGCATATTACTCTTCCAGGCCAAACACTGCTCAGACAGAAAAGGAAAATAATGACGTGCAAAATATTTACAAAATATGCAAAGCACACAATCAAGACATCTCACTATATACATGAATCATATTCTAATGGAACTACGGCTTTCCTACTGTGTGCTCTCGTGTTTGTAAGTAAAACTGCAACACATTCCTCTGATACAGCACCTAGGCCCATGTCTGGGACACAACAGGCTTTAAAGGAACCACAAGATACTGGACATCTGGACAGACGCTGGTCCTGACCATCTGACTGACATTTCCCCAGACTGTACTGATGGTCTACTGACAGGAGACAAGACGGTGAAAGCTGTCACGGTATAATATTAACACACAAGACAAGTGCTTAAAAGAATGCTCTAGACAGTTTGAGATACACAACCGTCTTCCATGGCTTTTAAAGTAAAAATACGTATAAATTCTTTAATATTACTTTTGAATCAGTTGCATTTTATATGGGACATAAACTATTAAGGTGATCCAATAAGAGAAAAAAGGGCCTCTCCTGCAAGCCACTTTTAATTGTGTCAGAATGGAGGGTCCTTATGAAGGAAACCTTGAAAATTAAAACTGGCCAATGAATTTAAATCTAGGGCTCTTTAAGGTGGGGGAGCCTTTACACAAAGGGACTATTTTTCCAACACTCAGGAACACATGACCTCTTTGATGTGGACAGTCTGTTGCAGACACTAGCAATCTATCCCTCTGCAACAAGCCATGCTTCCAATAAGAAATCATTGTATCAAAACTATCAGTAACACACTGTTGAAATGCTAACATTGCAAAATATTCTTTGTAGGTGCTAATGATTTCATGTTGGAACAAAAAGACTTTCAGTCTGTTTCTTCATAAAAACGGGTCTTAGTACTTTAGTTAACCGCACAATTATTGCAATACCACAGACTCTCAACTTCATCTTGTGAAGGGTGCTGAAGATTTAACCATAAATCAAACCACAAGCACAGGTTGGCTGCAAGGATTGCACCAATGTATCCAAATGTACAATAGAGATTTACCAAGAAAAAAAAACACCCTTCGTATTAAAGGAAGACCCTGCTAATGAGTATGAGGGCAACTTTAAGCTCAGAAGATAAACTGTAAAGAATGGCTTCCATAACCACCATCTCTACATAACCGACAAAATACGCTGTCTTCTAAATTCCAAACACAGGCGATACTAGCTAAAAGCAAATAGCATTTAGAAACTTTTTTTTTAATTAACAGTTTTGAAGAACTTAAAAAATCATCTCTCACCAAATTTTAAGTCCTTTTTCTGCAAGTAAATGATTCCAAACCTCTATTACTGATAGATAACAGGGTCAATGACCTTTAAACAAGGACTTTATGCTAAGACCCCAAACTCTGTTAAAGGATTAGCAGGTTCAATACATTCTTTGTGGTTTCATATAATTGCTTTGCAATTGATTTAATTGCTTTCTTTTAAAGGAATATATTAGAATTCCTTTAGAAAAAAAGCAACATATTTTGAAAAAAGGGATATGAAGCTATAATTTCTTAAATATGAACATATCAAAATCTGAAATGCAGGCTATTTATTCTTGCACTCCTAACATAGGAAAGTGTTTTTTTTTTAAAAATTTAAATTAAAGAAAAAAGCAAAAAGCTAAAAATCCTTAAGGAATTTAAGGAGTTTTTAACAATTCTTAAGTCAATATTTTTGTACTAATAGCTTTGAGTATGAAGAGGCAGGAAAATAAGAAACCTCAACAAAATAAATACAGTAAAAATAAACATTCCCCCCCCCCATATATAGAATCCTTTTCCTCCCATGAGATCCCACTGGTGAACACTTGGAGGCCGACAGGAGGCTCCCCGTGGTGTCACAGCCACTTCTGCTCGCTTGCTCGTCCACTCCATGGCCACAGGACTCGTTAGCAGCCTCGGTACCTAGGAAGGATGCTTTCCTCTTGGAGCACTCTAATGACGGGTGAGAAATAACTGCCACTTTGTCCAGTTTACTCTAGTGCAGTGAGGACTGTGATTCTGTCTGTATTCCAATGAGTGAAGGTGGCTGCTGGCCACCAACTGTGGTCAGCACTGGTCTTGGGTTTAGGCGGGGCGGCATAGAGTTAGCAGGGCGAATGAGAGGTGGCGGAGGCTGGTTGAGAGCTGGCCGGGGTTGGATGAACCGAGCCTGCTGCTGGAGTGGAGGAGGTTGCCGGTGAAGAGCAGGGGCGGCAGGCAGGGTTGGACGAAGAAGTGGTGGAGGCTGGTTCAGAGTGGCAGTGGGGACTGTGGGTGTTGGAGTGGGTGTTGGGGCAGGAGGTGATGGACCCAGAGTCCGAGGAGCCTGTGGGGTCTGTGCCTAGAGGTGAGGAAACAAAAATACATGTATGAGGTTTAAGTCCTAACAAACTTGATACACTATAGTTTGGGCTGTCACAGGAAAAAAAAATAACAAACCAAAACAAATAAAACCAAAACAAAAACATAACACCGGTGTTTATTGGAAGCACAAGCTTCTTTTATTTTTAACAAAACAAAAAATAAACCCTTCCTTCCCCAACAAAAAAAAACAAAACAAAAAAACCCAACAAAGCTACCAAACAGACATCTTTATTAGTAAGCAGTTTAACAGCAGGAATAATACACTTTCCGCTCTGCTAGGACCAGAAGTCGGCATGTCATAGGGACTTGGCATCACCAGAGAAGTGTCACCGAGGAAGTGCTCGCTTAGCTAGTCCTCACACAGCACCCTTACAGAACGCCACAGCCACACCGAAGGGTGACTCCTCAGCTCAGGTTAGCTCAAATTCCAGACACAAACACACCTCCTCTTCTTCATCAGTGCTCTTCCCTGACGGCACTTTAGAAGCACTTTCTGTCTCCTCCCCTAAAGCGGAAGCCTGGGTTCCTTGTTCCGCTTCCCACTCCTGCAATACCTCCTCTAAGTTAAACCGGCGCCTGTAGTTTACAAAGAAGTTCTTCACTTGGCCAACAGTCTTGTTGCCAATTACATCTGCAATAGCTTGAAAATCTTTACCATATTTGCGGACACCTGGAAGGCAAAGTAAATAATACACCTGTGAAGGATCAGTACGAGAGCCGTGCGCAGCACACGTCATGCACACACACACACACACACACACACACCAGCAACCAACACCCTTTCTCGGAAACTCTGTCCCTCCTCAGAGTTAGGTCATGTCATCGAGCCAGCCGCTTGCCTTCGGCTGAAGAATCAGACTTACCAGTTTTTACACACTCAGTTATTTCCTCCACTGCTCTCTTCAACTCTCAAATACAGTCCATTTATTGTAAAGCATTGAATTCTTTGTTCCATCCTCAATTCCACATTCATTTATTTCCCTAGTAGCCAGTCACCTAGATTTGAGCAACACCGTTTGTAAACAAAACTGGACGGACAGGAGCCACCTCTTTACCCCTCGATGGACCAAGTGGACCGTGTGGACCGAGTGGACCGCGTGGCTCCCCACAGTGAAAAGCAATGCAATTTGGGGCTTAATAGTAACAACTTCACCATGATCACGTGCCTACCCCACCAGGTGACCTACAAATAGAAGTAACTAAGTTATAAAATCAGAGCTATGGTGATCTAATGGGCTAAGGAAAGGGCCTTCTATCCCTTGGAGCCCATGGAGCAGCTCTAGGGCCTTGTGTGGGGGACCGCTGGTGCGCTTTTCAGGGGGACTCAGCCCAAGACTTAAGAAGGGCACACACTGCTTCTAGAGCATGCTATGGCTAAGGGAAGGCAGTGCTGATCTTACAGCTTCAAATGCGTGGTGGTCTGCTGAGGTCAATTCTAAAAGACATACAAGGATTCATATTGAAAAAGAGATGTACCTTGCTCAAAATACAAAAGTTTTGTTGTATACTCTGATAACTGTATTGATCTCAGAAAAAAAAATCATTCATGAAAGAGATGAGAAAGACAACCAGAAGGAGGCGTAAATGCCACTTAAGGCAGCCAGAGATGAGAGTGTGAGGCAAGGCTGAGCCGCTGATACTGATGTGAGACCCAAAATACTAATCCGAGGGGAAACGATTCTGCTTTTGAATTCTACTCTTATTTAGAACTGAGAATTTGGGAACAAATATCTCCAAATAAATTCACCCGATGGGTTTGGTCAATGGGAAGTCAGTCCCATTACTTTGGAGCTTTTTGAATGGGAAATCTGGCATTAAGACTGACTACATGGCACAGTAAACAGAAGAGGGTTTATAAGCTTGTGTGTTCTGTCCTAAAGGTAAGGTGTGCGTGACAACACAGACATCAGTTACAAAGTTCAATCAACAGAGATAAATGTATACTTTCTTTAAATCCAAACTGATTTTCACGGCTCAAGCTGAAGCCTAACAGTGACCCAGTTACACTGAGGGTTTCTATGGAAACAGAAATCCCGGGCTACCCATAATAGTTACTGTTCACACGCAAGTTCCTCGCTAGTGTTCTTTAGGAAGCGGCAGCACTAGATGACTTTGTGCCATCTAAACGCAAACTTGAGAAACAGGGGAGAACTGACTAGAAGCCAGACAGGAGGCTCCCTCAGCACTACTTTCCACAAGGGCCACTTAACTCACACACCCCACCCTGCCCCGCCCTGCCCCATCCCACTCCATCTCACCCCTCCCCAGGAATTTGACTACTTTTGACCGGGCCCTTCCTCCTTAATCTTCTCTTGGTTAACAAGCCTGATTTGGGCACCAGCACTGTCATATTTGCAAAATTATAGACTCTAAACTGCAAAGTACTTCCGTGAGAGCGCAGTGTTTCAGAAGACTCTGGTGTCAGACTTTCCTCTGCTCACTCGGGCATGTTTGTGATGAACTCAGGCGAGGATCTCACTACCCTGCGGACCATCTGGCTTGCTGGATGACCCTAACTAGTGTTCTGAGAACAGGTGTACCCAGACACCAATCTCCTCAGCCTGCAGGGCAGGCTTTGCACTAGCTGAAGCTCCTGCGGTTGCCTTTAGACTGCAGCAGTCCTGCTTGTTCCTATGTCCTGACAAGCTCCAGAGTTACTCACCACAGTGTGGAAAAACATGGAGAAAATGCAGAGCAACCAGCGGTACTGCAGCTAAGTCTGGACAATGTGTCCAGGAAATGGGATTTTCTTTATCATAAGTCTTACTTTGCCCGTTCTTCGTCAAACTGTGGTGGCCACACACAGTGGTTTGAAGTGTGTGTGTGTGTGTGTATGTGTTGTGTGTGCCTCTGTGTGTGTGCGCCTGTGTGTGTATGTACTCGTGACTATGTGTTTGTGTGTGTGCCTGTGTGTTCGTGTGTGTGTGTGTGCCTGTATGTGTGTATTTACACATGCCTATGTGTCTCTGTGTATGTGTATGTACGCGTGCCTATGTGTGTGTGCACATGAGCACATGGAAACCAGAGGACTAGCTTAAATGTTCTTCTTCAAGTACTATCCACCTAATTTTCTGAGACAGGGTCTCCTCTCCCTGTGTCCTGGAACTCACCAAGCAGGCTTGGGTGGCAGAATCCCTGGGACTGGCGAGTCACTGCCTCCCAGCACTGGGCCTGTGAGTACACACTACAATGCTACCATACCTGGCCTTTTTTCTTTTCTTTCTTTCTTTTTTCACCTTGGTTCTAGGGATTGAACCAAGGTCCTGTGCTTTACACTTCCCTGGCCAATGGTGGGGCTACTATAACATCTTTGTACTCCCTGACAACTCAACAATCTACTTTGCTAGAAGAGGGAATCCTTTAAAAAAAAATCTACACAGAGCAATAGGCTTCAGCATATTGTCTGTAAGGTGAAACCCTAAGGTCTATATTGTGGTGGGCAGCTGGCTGGTATCCTTCCTGCAACTGCTTCTTCAGAAGAGTCTCCATCAGGCAGCCAGAGGACAACTGGGTGCAGTGAGTGGCCAGGAACACCTAGATCACGCAGTTCCCCTCTGTACCCTGCGGGAGAGGCGGCCCATGCTCTTCATGTGGTCCATAACAACAGGCAATCTATTGCTTCCTCAGCAAGGGGCTAACTTACAATGGTTCATCTATCAAATGGTTAAGGAATATCTGAATGGAAAGTCCCACCACTGAGGCCAGTTTTCAAAGGGCAGTGGAGCAAACATCTGGGGACCCCTCCAGAGCCAAAGTTGTAAATCCCCAGAGAGGAAAAAGCTGTTCTCAGTCAGCTTTCTAAACTTCCTGTTCCTGCAAGTAATTACTTTCAATACTGGAAAGAATTTTTATCTCGGAATTCAGAAAAATGGAACCAAGGGATTGTTACCATCACATTTTATGAAGGCCCACATCTTCCCATCACTATTCAACGTTACCCCACATAAATACATCACTACACAGAAACTTTCAAACAGCTCCTGTTTTTCTTTCGTTAAAGGTAATTTTCTCACCAGTAAAGACTGACACAGGCATTACCAGAACAATCTCAGAGCGTGGTTTCTGCAGTGGGGGATTATGTCCACACACACTCTAGGTGCATGTAGACAGTGATTCCTGCGATAGGGGACTATGTCCATACACACTCTAGGAGCATGCAGACCGTGGTTCCTGCAGTGGGGACTATGTCCACACACGCTCTAGGAGCATGCAGACTGTGGTTCCTGCGATGGGGGACTATGTCCACGCATGCTCTAGGAGCATGCAGACCGTGGTTCCTGCAGTGGGGACTATGTCCACACACGCTCTAGGAGCATTCAGACAGCGGTCCCCAATTGCAGTCATGGTCTCAGAAAGCCAGAGAGCACAGCATGGACACTGCTTCTGGTATTTGGAGACAACAGAAAGCTAAGCACCCAGAGTGCTGAGGAGTCAAAGGCAGCAGAACTTCAGGGGACTTCCCCCTGCTTCTCACATCAAAATTCTTTAGAAGAGAAATTTAATGTGTTTAATATAATTGGGGAATGTAAATTTATCAAAAGTCTATTTTTGAAGTAGTATCTAATAATTTTTATTTTGAATAGATTTAGAAATAATCGTAGTTTTGAAATGGTATCTAGAACCTCTGAGACTGTGGGTTTCGTGCTCCAAGAGATACATTTGTACAGTGAAGTCCAAATCATGTTTTTTCCTTCCACTGACTCCTGCTTCTCCCTGGGTCCTGTACTCACATCTTCCACATTGTAAATTTTATTCCATTGCAAAAACAATGGTAAATTTGGATAATTATCTGAAGGAAGCACACCAGAAGCTGGCGGACTCTAAGATGTCCACACTTACATCCTCTGTTACAGCACAAGGGGTTCTTCTGTACGACAGAAAATACTAGCTTCTACGTCCACCTCCTTTGATCATCCATGGACTGGATCTTTATATTTTCAATCAGAGGTCAAACCAACTAACTGCCTTCTGAGTTATGAACATTCTAGTTCTGGGTTTTTAACTATGAGATAAGTCTAAAAAGGCCATTTCTAGACTCACAACTTCAATTCTCTTTGAAAGATCAGCAGTGTGAGCTCTGGAAGAGACGGTGACTTCGGCACACGCACAGCCCCCTGGACACACGGCTTCCAGTCCCTGTTTCAGAAGCCATGGCAGGTAAAATAAAAACTAAAAACTAAAGCTGACATCTTGATAAAAGTTAGTTTTTCTTGAACTAGCATAAAGATCAGAGAGGTGAATCTTCTACGCACTAGAAAACAAATATACTTCTGAGGTGGACGAGAATTACAAGAGTAATGCTCACAGCACACTCATTCTGTGTGACACAGAAGCGTATGTTTTTCTGAGAATAGCCAATAACTGTCCCATCACATGAAAAAGGCCATGCACGTGGGAAAAACAGGAGAAGAGCTGTTCTTACTGGCGCACCAATGATGTCCCAGTTGGACTCCCAAAGAATGCCACTGAGATCACAGCAGAGCTAGGATGAACACGAGGAAGCTACAGAGGCAGACTTAGTCCTGCCAGAGCTGACTGATCCCTGGTTCCACTTTCCGCTAGGGGAAGAAGGAAGGGGCAAGCTTCAACTGTCAGGAACCAGTTGGTAACGGCAGAAAAGGTGGGATATAGGATTTAAACCTAGGAACGAAAATGATCTTGTTACGCTTCTCGGTTTTAAAAGAGTTAGCAAAAAAGTATATTCCGATCAAGTTCCTGATCTCAACAATGGCGCCACTCATTCCTCTAGGTCACCAGAGCAGTCCATCATGAGCAAGATAAAGCATAAAGCATTTTACAAAAGGTGTCACAGCAGTACACATGTATTGAATATTCAGAATATAAAATGGCACACAAATTAAAACATGTTCCTAACAAAACAATTTGTTACTGTTTTGCAATACTGAAGCAGCTACTAAAGGATTTGCCACATAAAAGTTTATCATAAGTATTAAAGAAAAAAAATTGCTTGCTAACTAGCATCTTACTAGCAAAGTTTACATGTTAAATATACATACCTCAACCAGTGAGCCTCAGACACAGGGCACTGCAGTACTGTTTATGAGATACACGTCTAGCGATCTAAATGTGTGGGCACGGAGGGCCTCTTGGGCCTTCCTAGAACTGCTACTTCAGACACAAATAGATAAATGCTGCTTTGTTTCATGTGCTAACAATAGAAACAAAAAGTCCAAACAAAATGAAAACAAAAATTCCAAATAATTTTAGTCTAAAGAACTAAACTTGAGGCATCAGCACATTATTTTAGAAGAATCTTCAAAATCTGAAGAGCAAGCATACTTCCAGGCAAAGGGCTGTTAGAGCCATTCACTTAGCGGTGACTGTCTAAGCGTGCATCGTAGAACCCACGCACGCCCGACTCAGCTTCAACACTTTTAAGCTGTCTGCACACACAGCCCAGGCTGCATGCAGAAATCTCGCCACTGCCCTTTCCTTGAATGCAGCTTTGTATAGTCCAGCCAAGCTGTTAGATTCAGTGAACTTTGCCCCTGAAAGCGATCAAATCTCAAGTGCTATGTGGAGAAAGATTACTCCCAATTTCCCTTGGCAATTCTCTTCAGAAAATCCTTTGCTTGAATAATTTCTATTATGGTACAAAATTAACACACTAGCAAACGCTGGAAAGCAGGGCTCAGTTCTTATCAGGCAGCACTTCAGGGAGGAGAACGGGCTTTGCGTGAGTGAAAGGAAGGCCTGCTCGAACTCCTGGAAGAGCTCTAAGCCACCGTTCTAAATGCCACGATGCAACCTCTAGACAAAGAGAAGGCCGAGTGTTTGGATATCACAGACTGTGTGCTCACACATGACTGGAGTCCATGCTCACAGCAGCTAAGCTCCATAAGAGAGTTCTTGGGACTCAACACAGTGAGCTCACCAAACGATAGGCAGACCATATTTAAATTACACAACAAATTCTGCAGAAGGTTCATCTTAAAGAGAAATAAAATCTACGCTGAACAAAAAGTAAGCAATTTGCCCTTAAGCAGCTCAAACAGAAGAAACCCAAGTGTACAGTGTTCCCCATTTGCCCGTGGGCTCACGCCACTGAGCGTTCTCACAAACAGCGCCAGACAGCGCACTCCGCTCGGTGTGCAGCCCCTTAAAGGCACACAGGGGTCTATCTCTTCGTAAGGAATGACACACCGGAAACACATAGTTAATATTTTCATGACCTCACACTTACAAAGTAGAAAACAAAGAGCAATTAGATAAATAAAAAGCTTATAGTTTATGTTCATAGCGAGTCATCAATGTGACAGTCACACACCCTGGAGCTGGGCCACAGCTCAGCCATATGACGAGGAGTAAACAGGGTCAGGGTGTGCAGTCCCGCTTCTGAAGGAGGGAGGAGCTACGGCAGCCCCTTTTCATGACAGTCAATAATGAACAACAATCACTGCTTATCTTTAGTATACCTTGCACTGCTAGAAGCTGCTCCTCTGTGGTCCAACGGGCATTAATTTTCTGATTTGACTACAAAATTAAAAAGAAGTTTCCTAGTGAGGATGTGAAGGCAGACATTTTTCCAACTTGCTTTTCAAAAACGTTTCACCAAATCACAGACATGAGACCAACATGCTGACTCATGGGCTTCATTTTCAGAAGGGCTGAACGCGCCTCGAGTTACCTTTTATCCACACACAAAGATAATGCCAGAAAAATGCACCCATTTGGGGACTGAACAACACCGATATTGCACCATTTTCCAGTACAATGTTCCTATTACGTATCACAGATTTGGTTTTGGCCCAGCTTTTAACGTTCATGAGACCGTTTTCGAGAGGGTCCGTGACTCTAATATTTCTTGGCTCCACATTAAGTAAAAGCTGTGCTTTCTTCCATTACAATTGTACAAATCAGACTAAAAATGGAGGAAGCCAAGTCTGAAAATATTTCTTTAAATTTCCGAAGCAGAAAATGATTCATTGATAAGACCTTTTATTTTTTCAAATCCCAGGACCTCTTAATGTTTCTCTCAAAGTCACTGTTAAAAATCCTACAGCAATCACCACCGAGCCAGACTCCAATGCACTGAGGAGTAAGTCAAGAACCTTTCGTAGTAGAGGGGGAAACCGGTACACCAGCTCACGGATGACCACAGGACACACTGCCAAGGTAAAGCAAGCTGGCACAGTACCTGGACCTACTGGGCAAGTGAGCAGGCAGCGTCCTTCGAGACGGGACATCAGCTCTCACCTCTGGGGACGCCAATGAGACGAGGCCTACACTTCTAATAAACAAAGTATTCAGAAGAAAGAAACAACTTCAAAGTCAGAAACAAAATTTTGAGAGACAAAAGGAAAAAGGTCTGGAAGAGCAAGGAAGGAAATAAACCGAAAAATAGAAATAGAGAATTTCAGGAGAGATAAAAGGGCACAGCAACACAGCCCAGGCAGCAACTAGCCGGTAAGCTGCAAGGACCCTGAGGCAGAGAATGACAGTTTCTGAGGCACACAGAGTTGACCAGTGGGGCCTGGGGTTGCAGGACTGTAATTCCAGCTGCTTGGGAGGCTGAGGCAGGAGGATATCAAGTTCTAGACCAGGATGGCTACAGTGTTCAAGGACAGCCTAGACAACTTAGTGAGACCTCTCCAGTGAAATAGGGCACAGACCCCAGCACCCTCCCGTCAGGGAAAAGGAATCAATAAAACCAACCTGGACACCCAAGCAGTTCACAGAAAGACAGCAGCGTGGAGGAGGGTGTGAGCTCCCAAGCTGTTAGGTGGAAGCCAAAGGAGCTCACTGCCAACTCCTGCAAATCGGTACCGGAACCATTTAAAATGGATCCGGACATTTCAGAGTGGAGGTGAGAAAGAAAAGGGCCTACTGCAACTTAATCTGACCTAGAAAACAAAAACATTATAAACTGGCTCATTCTTCTCATAAAGTAAAGCTTTTATTTACTGTTGTTGTGTGTATGGTGCATGTCTATGCTGTGCACACATGTGGATATGTGGAGGTCTGAGAACAACTTTACGTGGGTTCCAGGGATTGAACTCAGGTCTCCAGGCCTGTGTAGCTCCTTTGCCAGAAGAGCGCTCTTGAGGGCTGGCTCATCCTGAGGCCATTCATGATGTGGCCACGGGCTTTCACTTGTTTTAGCACAGCTTTTCTGACTACAGAATGGAAGGAACGCTATGACCCTTTGGTTTTGAAAATCGCATGATCATAACATGAGGTTTTGTTCTTTGAAGCCTTCAATATTTTTCTCAAGCCTTTAACTCTTTGTTGATCAAATCATTCCTTTTGAAGTCCTGGCTGCCATTCTGTTCAACTGTTGCTTCTGAGGGAGTTATCCGTCAACAGTCTTACAGGTGATGGGAGCTGTTCTCTTGTACAGACGTCATCAGTTTTCATCTGGGCAAAGTCTAGAGTCTTGCTTGGTTTGCATTGCATTTGCATTTTATCAGCCACAGTAATGGACGCACACAGTGCTGAGGTGGTTAATGGGGGAGCCAGCACCTTGCTGCCGGCAGGTGAGTTCTCCTGCACAAGCAGCGACACTTGCTTCATAAACTTCTCGGAGGATGATGAGAGACAGTGCCCAGGTCAGCGAAAACTGACCGGTGACTATGACGTCTGCTCAAGCCCAAGGGAAAAGGGAGCAAAAATGAAACAGAAATACAGACACTATAAAAATGCCTTTTATGTAGACGTTAGGCCTGTCTGAAAGGCAGGGTCCACGGGCAGAGTCCTGAGGTCTGGGTGGGAGACGTCCTCTCACCAGCACAGCAGGGTTAAAGCAGAGCCGCTCACCACAGCCTGACAAGCAATAGCTGTGCTGGCGGCAGGGAGGAGGGGATGTGCAGTGGGGGTGTGACTTACACCAGGAGGAGACTCTTAAGCCTGGAGAGCCAGCAGAAGGTGTGGCTGAGAGGTGCTCATGGGAGGTGGGAAAGGTGAGTGTCATTTGGGACACACTGAAAACGAGGTACTGGGACTCAGGTGGAATTCAGGTTCCGCACGGATAAAAACACAATCTTCATGTATCCAATCCATTTTTGAAGGTTTAAGATTTTATAATGGAGTCATTCATATATTACTTAAATGTAAATGAAGTTGTTAAATAAGGCTACATGCTTTCTTTAAAGAAGTAATGTGTGTCTCGTCCAAAAGGACTCCTGAGTGTTCTCCCACAGGCAGCTGGGGACACGCACTGTTCACATACATTCGCCAGCCCTGGGACAGAGCACTGGGTTTTTACCTGAACCCAAATATGGCTGTTAAATTGATGTGGACACGTGTGGCAGAAAGACATGCAGCATCCTTAAACACTAGGAACTGCTCGCCCTCCAAAGGGATACACTAGAAAGTGACCGGAGAAACGGGACTCAGTTTCCAGGCCATGACTGTGCTCCCTGGCTGTAGACTGGATAATGCCATCCAAGGAGCTGCTGGAGCTGCTCCCACACCTGCCTGCTGCCCCTCCACTTCCTCAACTGTTTGAACGAAATTCTAATGTATTTAGGATGTAACTTGGATGCTGTGAAGGGATGAGATCATATTTCTCCAGGAGAAAAAGAGAACTTAGACCACGCCTGTATGCGCGTGTGTAGAAACTACTGCTGAGGGGAGACAGCGGTAACAAGAGAACGCCGTGTCTCGGTGGCCAAGGAGAAGGAAAAGAGGGCTAACCACCTAAAACAGCTTCCCATTGGAGGGTCTGGTCTTCCGTGGCAAGTTAATAGCCTTTAAATGTCACCTCTGGGTGGGAGACTGCAGGAGGGAGATGCCAAAGCTGGTTAGGATCAAATGTCTAACAAAACGGAGACAGGGAAGCAGGACAGACGGAAGAGAAACAGGACAAGGCATTTTAAACGTGAGAGGGTCCTTTAAGTTATCAACCCCAGAAACTTTAATTTGAAGAAAGGATAACTAGAGTATGGCTCGTGAATGTAAACTAAACTGTGGTTGTCACAGCGACCTGAATCTGGAATGCCTATTTTAACAGTAACCGCACAAAACAGAACAATAACGTGACAATACTGTCAGCCTCCAAGAGCAGGCCGACCAGACACCAGGCCCGCGGCTCGTCTCCCTTTGCCTCTCCATTCTGTCAGTGGCATGTTCCCATTATCTGGGAAAGTTACCAGTTAAACTTCCTGCTCAAGGCTGGAAGCGTGAGCGCCTGTCATAAAGGCTGGGAGCAAACACACGGGATGGGACCCCAGTGTCATCCCTTCCGGTATAACTCTTCTCCCTCCCCTGACCCCCGGATTTCACTGCCTCTACCTGTCCACACAGTCATGAACCACACACAGCTCCTCCCCCCAACACACGTGGATTTCTAGCTTTGAAATGGCGTTGTCTCCTGTTCTCATTCCTCTGCTACCCTGCTAGATTCACTTCTGGCTGCACACCGCTGTGCTGAACGTCTTAGCAGCAAGCATGCTTGCCTACTGCAGTGTCTCTTGCAGCTTCCCTAGGATGATGCCATTTCGTCACCCACTCTTTAGAGAAGCTGCAGGGCCCCCTCGCACCTGATTCAAAGGTGCAATTCTTCTAGCTCCGCAAAGGGATTTATCTCGAAGCATCCTTGCTTGTAACCCACACCAGGTGTTCATTCTTCTCTGCATCTAAGATCGCCTTTCTAGGCAGAAACGATTCTTGAGAAAAGACGCCTTTTACTTCCACCGAATCTCAGCATCAGCTCATCTGCCACCCTCCGCCATTACGCTCTCTCTGCCTACCCCGCTGAACTCTGTGTGTGCACATTTACCGCTGTCCTCACTGCAGCATCTGTCCTGAGGGGCCCAGCCAGGGTAAGTAATGCCCGGCTGCTTTCCGAGAGCATTTCTTTCTAAGTCTACACGTTATCAGTTTATCAGATAATGTCTAGATTACAAGTATTTTTCAAGCAGGCAGGGAACAATTGCCTTATGTCCTGTTCTCCCCTCCTCCTGCATGTCCCACCATACCTAAATACTGCCTTACACGAACAGGGCATTAATACATAGTTGTAGAAGTGAACGTACTTTCTTCATCAAATTTTATTCTAGATAAAATCAAAACTCAAAACCAAATTAATAAGTAAAGCTCCTCAATAATGATGAGAACTGCGTCTAAGGCATAATCCCGCCAAGTTATTAACAGTTTTGATAAAGTGAAGTCTAATCCAAGGGGGAAAGGACTGCCTTTTGGTGTCTTTCATGAGACCTAACCAGTGTTTCAGAACATATCCATTCAAGTTGCCCGGTCCTGAAAGCAACAAGAATATGAGAAACACAAGTGTGCTGTGGAGATTTTCTGGATGATAGTGCTCTGTGTACCTCAAGTCAGACGAGATCATTAAATCAGCCAAGTGCACCCAGACGTTGGTGAACCCATAAACAACGGTAAAGATTTTGGTGATTTCATTTTGCTCATTGTTCTTAATTCAAAAGATATAATAAGTGTTTGATAACTTCTATCCCAGTAGCTGACTTAAACGTGAGAATCTACCAGTTTTGCTATTCTGTGATACTTCCTGTAAGCTGATGGTAGCATCAGGCACACCGGCCAGTCAGGTCTACAACCCCAGGCTAGCTATTGTTCACTACTGGGTGATCTCGAGTAAGTCGGCAACCTCTCGCCGGGCTCCTCACATTCAGTTGCCCAGCTAAAGACCAAGGAGGGAGCCCATAGTCAAGACGAGCTGCTTATGGCACCTTCCCATCTTATGCCATAGTAATGACTGAAACTAGCTTGTAATGCTAGAAAATTGAACGTTAGAATTAGTTTTTCTTGAGATTTGGTACTTTTTATGTAAAATTATCTGGGCTTGTTTTCTTGTGAGAGAAAAATGTTGATTATAACTTACTCAGCCTTTCCCCACACCCCTTGGAAATTTTAGTAGAACATCTAGAAATTCTCTATTTTATTCAAATTCTTAAATATTTATTTTTGTTTTTAAATTTTGTGTGGGTGTTTTTGCCTGCATACATGTCTGTGTAGCTTGTGCATCCTAATGCCTGTGGAGGCCAGAGGATAGCATCAGACACCCTGGGCCAGGACTAGAGATGATTGTAAGTCATCATATAGGGAACTGAACAGCTGTGCGCTAACTACTGAGCCATCCATCTCTCCGGCCTCTAAATTTCAAACCATGGCATAAAAGTTCTCATGAGTAGTTCCACAGTTTTGCTTTTACATATATGGCATTTATTCACTTATTTATGCAGTGTGTGGAGCACGCATGTGCCTTGGTGCATGTGTGGAAGTGACAGACAACTTTCAGGACCAGTTCTGACTCCATCATGCGATTCTCGGGTTCTAACTAATGCTGTCAGCATAGGCAGTGAGTGCCCTTACTCCCTGAGCCACCTAAGCCAGTCCCCTTCACCCCGGCCCGCACCCGCACCGCCAAGCCAGCCCCCTTCACCCCGGCACCCGCACCGCCAAGCCAGCCCCCTTCACCCCGGCCCCGCCCCGCCAAGCTTGTTTTGTTTTTTGAGACAGGATCGCTCTATGAAGGGCTGGCTGTTCCTCTGGTCTCTGCCTCCTGAATGTTGACATTTAGGTGTGCGCTGCTACAGCTGGACCCTGCCCTGTACTTTATACCCACTGTATTCATATAATCTCTAAGTTATGAAATTATTAGCATATGAAATTTGGCTTTATATATATGATTAAATATAAAATAACCAATTCAAATTTTAAAGTTTCCTCTTGCAATAATACATGAAAATAAAATACTTTGTGCTATACCGCCCTTAATTCAGTGCCACTGGAGTGTATTTGGTTTACTTAGGGCTTGAAATGAGATCCCAACCTACGCATTTCTCCTTGTTTCCCATAATCTCACCCTGATATGGGGAGCACTCTTTATCCTACTGCCCCTCCCAACCCCCCATCTTATCTGCAGGTATTTCAGTCAGACATAGGAGACACGGAAAGGACCCACAGGAACACAGACAGCTATTTGGTCACCATATACATAGAAAGACCAATTCAGAATATGAATCATAACTTGGGAGTCTTTAAAAAATTAAAGATTTTACAGCTGAAACTTTTGTAAGAAGATTTCATTGGTTTTTAGGGACATTTGAATTCTATTATATTTACCAAGAACAAAGAAACAAAATACAAATAAGGCTGAAAAAATGGATACTATCTTTATCTATGAGATTTTGTATTTTCAGGCAGAGTGTATAAAAAATATGCACAGTAAAATCCTCATTGAAATATGAGCACCAAATAAGTGTTTTAAAGTAAGATTTTGTTCCAGAAAAATCCCTTGGGATTTATTTTTGGTGCCAAGTCACGTGGCAGAAAAGGACCCCAGATGTATGCCAGCCTTCCCACAGACCTTCAGCCTCATGGGCTCACTCTCAATGATGGTTTTCAGAGTACTTGCTGAGGGCAGGGCAAGTGAGTTAATTTAAAATAAAAAGATCAGTCAAGACTCAAAAGATAACTACGTGAATGAAAAATTCAGCATGATAAATTGTCCATATTGTGAAAACTTCTGAAAGGATAGAGTAGAACCTGAGCACCGGGTAACTCAAAAGAACAAGGGGCTTAACCACAGGGGCGTTTAGCATCCTACCTCGGGAGGTTTGAACTCTTCAACTCCACCTTCCATTTTCTGCTTAAGTGCACTGTTTACTTGCTTAGCATTCTGAACCTTCACAAAACAACAAAGTTTGTGTCAGACCATGTACTTGGTACATTTTTACGAGTACAGATAAGTGAACAGAACATATATCAAACATATATCAAAGCCATCTTAGGTTTCGGTTCAGGAGAACAGACATGATCATCACAGGGAAGCACGTCATGCCATGCTGCCATTCAAGGAGCACATACCCGAAAGACTGACAGACAGATGATAACACACATGCAAACACACACACGCTTACACACGCGTGCACACACGCACAGGCACGCGCACACACATTTCATGGAGGAGCAGTGCTGAGCGGGATCAGGGCTCCACTCCTGGAAGGCAAGCACCTTCCTCTCATCTTAAGCAAGCTACTCTCATCTTAATGACAAACTTTTTTTCTTTAAAAAAATCCAAATATGATTCAAATCAAAAGTCCTGTCATTCTTTTTGTTTGTTTCTACTTTATTTTGAGACAGGGTTTCTCTGTATAACCCTGGCTGTCCTGGAACTCAGAGATCCGCCTGCCTCTGCCTCCCAAGTGCTGGGATTAAAGGTGTGCGCCACCACTGCCTTGCTAGCTCTGCCATTCTTTAAGCACCCACAGAGAACATCACAGTCTTTATAGACAACAGCAGCAGGCATACACAAAGATTAAACTATCACCATTTCTCATTACCATAATGTTGACAAAATGGTAACTATTCCTACAATAGCAATGATGATAATGCCTAATATTTGCTAGGTATAAAACATCATTCTTGATATGTTAAAAATCCTTCAATTCTCACAATCATTCTGTGTGGTAAATACAATTAGTTCTGCTATACCACAACATACATGTTCTCAGAAGTTACTATATTATGTAAAATCTTCAATTAAAAAACCCGTATCTTATGGGGAAAGGATACTCATTGGGCACAACATTCAAAACCTTCAATGAGAAACATGAAAAGGCAGGAAGCTAGCAAAAATGGGGGTTTTCTCTACTCTAAATGGTTAGGAAATGTATGAATGCTATAGTAGAGATGGCACTTGACCCTCTAAGGATGTCCAGGCTGGTTTGAAGATGGGTGTCAGGCTGACTCCGGCTTCTGAGGTACTGTCTGTGGCAGGATGGCACCTGTAATTCTCCCCACATTTGACAGCAGATGTCCGTGGTTCCCAGCACACAGGGAACTGATATGGCTGCCACACAGTGGTGGTTGTGGCAGTGCTCAGCCAAGCAGGTGTAGCGTTCACCAACAAAAAATATATATCGGCCAACACAAAATTCATCCTATGCTCAAATTGTTCCCCAGTCTATCAAAGTACTGGAAGAAACATTTGTTCTCTGCTTCCATTGGAGCCGTTCACAGAAGATAAAAACATAAGGCACGCAGAGGTGAAGAAACCTTTCAGGACAATCATGTAAGAGGTACGATCTAAATGTAAACCAAGTGCAAACTCCCGCTCTTTGAGCAACAGCCAGTCTCCAGTCAGAGGCCTGCATGTGAGCACTGTCTGCTTGCTGCTCACTGACTGGTCTGGTTCTCACCAGTGTGGGCAATCAGATAGCATTAGGTTATGCATCACTTTTTTTTTCAGCCAGGGTATCTGGAATAAGTCACCAGATGGTTTAGAGTAAATTAGCTGGCCAAGTTAGAAAGCCACACAGAGGGAAAGGAGAGGGAGGGAGAGTAAGAAAATAAAGAAGGTGTTTTGTGGGCGGCGGGGAGGGACGTTCCAGAGGAGACAGAACCTAAACCAAGTTTTAAAACATTCAGCCAGCAGCTAAGGTTGGAGGGACAGAATGAACTGTAGGCAAGTAGCATTCAGGAAAAAAGGAAGGATGTCGGACCAGAGCAAAGAGCCAAAGAACCATGTAGTACACCAAAGAATCTCAATTTTGCCTAAAGACTGAATGAAATTGAAGACTTTTAGTCAAGAAAATACGATGACACTTGCCTTTCAGAAAGGAATGTTTAATAGGAATGCAGAAGACAGAGTGAGGTGAGAGCTGAGACGAAGACAACTCAAGTCAGAAATATTAATCACACAATTAAGAAGCCTCTCCTCGCACGCCTTTAATCCCAGCACTCGAGGGGGAGGCAGGTGGATCTCTGTGAGTCTGAGGCCAGCCTGGTCTGCAGAGTGAGTCCCACGACAGTCAGAGTTATGTAGAATGACAACATAAAACAAACAACAAACAAAAAACCAACAAGAACAAAAACTAGAGAAGCTTGGAAACAAATTGAGACTCTTTTCATCAAGACGACTGTGGAAACAAAAGGGATCTTGGATGACGTCAGTTGAGGAAGTGCCTGTGTGTGGCGATGCTCACAGATGGGAAATACAAGTGTGGAGACAGCCACTCATCAGTGCAAGATGAAGTGCTGCTAATATACACTTCACTGTGGTACCTATCAAATGAATAACCACGGAGAGAAGCTTGCCGGTAAATGGCTCCCAGCTAAGCGCTTGAGCCACTAAGGCTGATGACCTTAGTTATGAAGATGTAAGGAGAAAATGGACTCCCCCAGGTTGTTCCCTCCTTCACGAGGGTGCTGTACATGGCATGCACAAACACAAATAAGAAAACAAACAAATGAATAAAGGAAAAAGAGCTAAGTTATGAGGAAATGTCCTAAGAGCAGAAGTCAAATTGCAAATGACAACAATAGACCTCCTCCCTCCCGTAATCGCAAAAGACTGCAGGAAAAGTAGCTAGAACAAGGGTTCTCAACCTGTGGATCATGACCCCTTTGGGGGTTGAAAAGACCTTTCAAGAGGTTGCCTGAGACTTTCAGAAAACACAGATAAATTACACTGTGGTTGATAACAGTAGCAAAATTACAGTTATGAAGTAGCAACAAAATAATTTTACAGTTGGGAGTCACCACAGCATAAATAGTGTATGGCACTAGGAAGGCTGAGAACTGCCGATCTGAAGATTTCCATGGAGAAGTGCTATAGTTTAGAAAACGGGAATCTTTGATGGCAAAACCAAGTAAGAAACAGATAAAGTGGATAAGAAAGGCCAGATCCTATAAGCCGTGTGGACAGCTCACTATGTCAGCCACTGCTTTCAGTTCCCGTCATCCATGATCTTGGTTCCAGCCCTGAATGATAACTCCTGTCCGGATGACACAGAAGCTGCCTAGGTGAAGACAGGCGGAGGTCTGGTTAGACGGACTGACGTAACCACCCATTACCGCAACACTCTTTTCTATCAATAGCAGTTGATTTGCATAAGGTCTTATGAGCAACCCTCAGTGCTTACATACGAGGGTCTTTGTTGTAATAAGAGCGGCAGGGCTGCTTCCCACCGCCACCCGGCTAGCTTTACCCGAAATAATTACACGGAAACTGTATTCTTTTAAACACTGCCTGGCCCATTAGTTCCGGCCTCTTATTGGCTAGCTCTTACATATTGATCTAACCCATTTCTAATATTCTGTGTAGTACCACGAGCTGGCTTACCAGGGAGCATCTTAACCTGCGTCTGTCTGGAGTGGGAGAATCATGGCGACTCCTGACTCAGCTTCTTTCTCCCAGCATTCTCTTCTGTTTACTCCACCCACCTAAGGTTTGGCCTATCAAATGGGCTAAGGCAGTTTTCTTTATTAAATGAAAGTAACTCCTCCATCAGGTCTTAGCATTAAAAAGCCATGTGGACATTTTAAAAACACTGTTACTACTTCAGCCCACAGTGAGGACAGCAGCAGTGGTGGTGACTCACTAAGGAGACACAGTGTGCCAAACAACCTACACACAGCGCTACAGGCAGCGTTCAGCAACCTGCAACAGTATGGCTATTGTTCTTGTTGAACAGGAAAACTATAGGCTAGAGAGTGAGCTATGGAACTAGCTTAGAATCAGTGCTGATGACAGCCATGCTGGGATTTGCATCTACACTAGCAGAGGAATTTCATAAAGTAAAGCAAGCTAGGGGTGTGGCCGAGGAGTACAGTACGACAGCTGCGGCTGTGGAGCCAAGCCCGGACCCTGAAACAAACACTGCCACCCTCCCCACAAACCAAACATTGTGACTTCTAGAAAAGAACATCTGCAAACTCTAGAGATCAACCTAAACAAATGCAGATACACCAATGGACAAAGTCTTAAAAGACACCGCTTCTGTAAAATACCTGACGCTTTAGAGAGATCAGCTCCATGTCCAGTTGTCTGAGGATGGTGTTGGCTGCGTTGGGACTGCAGGAGACAGCCACCACGTCCTCCTGGGTTAAATACATGCCCTTGGGTGGGCGGCACTTGGATCGCTGGGAGTGGTGGCGGTGCTGCAAACTCTGGTACTCCCTCCTCCCGAGGCCAACCTTGCTGGTTTGGACAGGCTGCTCAGTGCTACCCTGGGGAGTGCAGGTGGAAGAGCAGAGACTGTGTTTTCATAAATGTATACAGAGTAAACAACCTCCTACAAATAGGAAGATCTCCTGCACTGCAATACTCCCGACAAGCTTTATTATTCACGAGTCCAAATAAGACACACACACTGCGGTGTGCTGACACTATGACAAAACATATACATATTTTTTGATCTTTCAAGGCAGTTTCTCTGTGTCGCACTGGCTGTCCTGAAACTCACTCAGTAGACCAGGGTGGCTTCAAACTCACAGAGATCCTCCTGCCTCTGCCCCCCAAGTACTGGGATTAAAGGTGTGTGCTACCACCACCCAGCGACAAAATATATTTTTGATTAATTCAATAAAATGTTTAGTTTCTTCATCTTGAGGTCCATGAATACAGAAAAAGTAAGTTATACTATAAAATTTTTCCATTTGCTTATACA
This sequence comes from Chionomys nivalis, assembly GCF_950005125.1. NCBI lineage: Eukaryota > Metazoa > Chordata > Mammalia > Rodentia > Cricetidae > Chionomys > Chionomys nivalis. Next base: position 11,398,492 of record NC_080090.1, read on the forward strand.
ATGAAGAGCAGGGCAACAACCCTGCCCCAGACTATAAATTATACATATAAGGGTCTACACAAAGGACAAAAGACAGTTTAGGAAATATATGTGTATATTAGGCAGCTGGTAAAAAAAGAGAGGTTTTATTTTACTTGGAGTTTCAGAACAATGTATGGCGTTGGAGGTTAGAATGGATACAAGATGACCTTGATTCTGATGGTGGGGACATTGTCAAATGTGTGCGTGTGGTTCGTAGACAATAAAACTCTAAACCCAATATTAGGTATCAGTTCATGCCCCAGAAGAGTTAAAAAAGTTGTCCAGTAATGATGAGAATGAGCTACTAAGTGGCATTAATATTTAATGTCCTAAAATGGAAACACCAGTGTCACTCTATGCTTCTGAGAAGAATCCATTAAGACCTAACACATATCTTACTGATACATCGAGAACTTCATTCTTCAGGAAGTGGAGTTGAATCCATACAGCTGTGTAGTCAAGTGTAATTTGCCTTACTGCTGGAAACTCAAAGCAACTCAGGCAAATCTGACGTTCAGAGAGACGCCTCCTAAAGTCTTTGGATCAAAGCTGATGGTGACTTGAGGCCCTTTCTCAGCAGTGGGGTCGTGAAGGGCACGAGAGACGAGGGCAGAACGCTAGGAGCACCCATCAGTGTGGAAAGCAGGGAAGACACCCCCGTTGGCTCTGCCCTGGTTCGCTCCGCCACAGGAGAGGGCTAGAGGTGGTCTAGAGGTGGTCGTGCCCGTGCCAGTCTTGGTTAGAGAAACAACTTTGAAAAGTCTTCCCTGAGAACTCCCAGTCAGAGTCCTGCCTCAGACAGGCTTAGGCCCTAAACATCTATGATCTTCGTAGCCTGAGAAGCCCCACATAAAACATTTTGGAGGCATAGGATGGTTGTGCCTAGACACACTCAGAAGCAAATGCAGAGACTGTTTGCAAGAACAGGGATGTGTATGAGCTTCTAAAGGATATTCCTCAGGAAAAAGCAAAGAAAGGACAGAATCAAGAAAGAATGGTGACCTAAATAATCAATAAACATATATGTTAAAAAAACACACACCAAATTTAAGTTTGAATAAGTTAAAACCAAAACCAAAACAAGATGTAACTGAAACTGTGGGTTTTACACAGATCAGTAGGGTTTGGAGTCATGGCGTCTGCTGGCTAGAAAGTCTGGGAACACCAGCACTAGAATCTAACCTAAATATAGGAGACAGAGTCTCCTGGGTCCACAAGAATAGAAATACAGGAATAGCCAGCTCAAAGTAGCAGTAAAAGAATGGGATATATACTCCTCTAAAGTAGGCCACAAAGGAAGGAAGCCAAGAAAGGCAAACAGATTGGATGGGAATGGGCTCAGCAAGGAAAGAGTTCACAGTGCAGCATAAGGACCTGGGCTGTGAACCCCAGCCCCACAAAAAGGCTTGGTACAGCGGCACATCCATAACCCCACACTGGGGGTGCAGAGAGACAGGAATCCTGGCGGCACATTGACCAGTTTGTCTGGTTAGAACAGCAAGCTCAGTGAGAGACCGTGCCTCAAAAGAAAGAGGAGAGGGAAAAGGAAGGGAGGGAGGGAGGGAGGGAGGGAGGGAGGGAGGGAGGGAGGAAGGAAGGAAGGAAGGAAGGAAGGAAGGAAGGAAGGAAGGAAGGAAGGAAACTCTGGCCTGAACACCTGGAAGTGTGGATGAGTGCACTAGACAGACAGACGGACACACATACACCTGAACAAGTACTTTGATTCTAAGAAGGCTACAGCAAGAAGAGTGAAAAGAGCTAGAAAAAACAGGAAGAAATCAACTTCAAAAGTGAATCGTGGGGCTAAGAGCCACTCAGTGGTTCAAAGCACACCCTGCTCTTGCTGGGGACCCAAGCTCTGTCACCAGCACCGGCACTGGGTGGTTCACAACTGCCTGTGACTCCAGGTCCAGGAGATCCAAGGCCCTCTTTTGGCTTCCGCAGGCACTTGTACTCAAAATGCATATATTTAGATGCTGCGCGCACGCGCGCTCACACACACACACACACACACACACACACACATACACACACACACACGTGATTAAATCTGCCGATGGCTCAAGGAAGCCAAAGTCAAGAGAACGAGAGTGATGAAGAGATTAAGAAATCTGAAAGCAGCTGGCATTCAAAAATTATTAAAATCTAAAAACTAGGAAAGTTAGATAACATCAAAGTAAGGTCATTAAGGATTTTAAAACGTCATTAATGGAGAAACTTCAAGGGAAGGGCTGGACCAATCGGGACACGGGGTCTCCTGACAGAGACAGTCGCGGTGGAAATGACACATTGTACAAAGGCGGACCCAGGTGAACACAGAGACGTGCAGCCCCTCCACTCCAGGGCTGTGCCGTGCTCACTGCTCCCCTCGCCAGCTTCTGCCTTCCACACTCTGAACATGTACAAATACAACTCCTTACCTTAGGAAACAGCATGTGCATCAACTTAGCCTTTTCTTAATGACTGTAAATCTCCTTACCACCAGCACACTGGGGCAGCTGAGCACTTTTCTATGGGGTCCTTCCCCCTCTCACTGAGCCAGCGTGCAGTGGTCACTGCTCTCCATATACCTGCTACTACTTTCTAATTTGCTATAACATGGAAAAAACATTGCTGAGAAAAATTGGGTAACAAAACCAGAAACCCTAAAATTTTACCTAGCACATCTTACCATGTAAAGGTGTGTTTAATCTTTTTCTAAGGGATTAGACTAAGAATTGCAACAGAGTCGGCCCATCTGTGACCAGAGGCGATAACCCAACACCACTATGTAATGGCTCAGTAGTTTCCAAGCTTGAAATCTCCACTGAGATCTACTTCCTAAACCAATATACAGAAAGTCTTTCTTCACTTCCCCAAAGATTTATTTTTAATTATTTGTCTGTGCGTGTGTTTGTGTGTATGCGCACTGAAGCAAGAGGTGTCGGACCTCCTGGAGCTGGAGTCACAGGCCAGACCTGAGTGCCCGGAACCCAACTCCAGTCCTCTGAAAGGGCAGTAAGTGCTCTTAACCACCAAGCCATCTCTCCAACCCCCGTTCTTGTCTTATTTTTGAGACAGGGTATCAGTGTGTAGTCCTCACTGGCCTGGAACTCTCTAAGTAGATCAGGCTGGCCCCAAATGCACAAAGATCCACCTGCCCCTGCCTCCCAAGTGTTGGTACTTCAGGTGTGCCTCACCACAGCTGGATTTGGGGCTCTTTACCCCTCACTGCAGTCAGTCTTTACAAGCAGGCTACTCTACAGAGCGAGGACCTCTAGGGATCATCACCTCTTTTTTGGCTTCCTTTTTTGGGTCATAGTCACTGTCGTTTCCATCCACTGGGTGAGTCTCTTCCACATCATCATCACTGAAAGAAACAACAGATCAGGGGATCTTCTAGTAACTTTACTAAAGGTTCCTAGGGATTGCCACTGGGGACAGCTGTGCCCCGCCTTTCTATAGCTCTAAGAAACAGTCATCCATTGCGGCATTGTCAACTAAAATGTAAGAGACTTGGTGGGAAGGAAACTTAGAAGTTCCGCTCGGAGAGAGGGCACGTGCAGTGTGACGTAACTGGTAACTTCAGCTCTGTCTGCATGTGGTGTAAAGAGACAAAACGCAATCACAATAATGGGGACTTTAGCTACTCAGGAATGTTACTTCAGCAAAAGAACAATGACCATTTTGCATAGAACACATTCTTTAATATATTTGTGTGTGGAGGGCTGGGAATGGAACTCCACACACAAATGCTAGTGCTCTACCACTGAGTAACATCCCCAGGGTGTCTTTCATTCACACTGAGCAACCAACGGTAGAGCAGTGAAGTCCTTACAGTCAAGACTCTGACCACTTGGCTCTTCAGCTCTGCAGTGGCTTCTGCCTCATGGAAAACACACCCCCCAGAGAGAAGTCCCCAACAGCGTAGCAAGGTAAAGCATCCGACCCACCTGTCACCCTGATTGTGTCTGTTGGCTAGTTTACGGGCCTGGCGATCCATCAAACTTGTCCTTGAGCGAGTTTTTTTCCAAGAATAGTAATACTTTACAAGACTTGCAATTGTCTTATCTGGAAGCTTAAAAAAAAAAAGTCCTGTTTCTATTGAAAAGTTTAATTCATAAACTCTGACCAACACATGAATATCAATGTCATATTCTTGATAAACAAGGCATAAATGAAAACTATGCCATAGGTACCTTTATGAATGACAAGAACCTAGACTTCTGAGTGGCCAGGCGGTGGTGGCGCACACCTTTAATCCCAGCACTCGGGAGGCAGAGACAAGTGGATCTCTGTGAGTTCGAGGCCAGCCTGGTCTGCAAGAGCTAGTGCCAGGACAGCTAGGGCTGTTACACAAAGAAACCCTGTCTTGAAGAAACCAAAACCACTTCTGAGCAGCAGGGCACAGTGAGCCTGAGAGTCATGAATGACAAGAACCACAAAGCACAGTTAATAGTCACAGAACTCCACAGCACCAATGTCACTGACATGGCTGAACCAACATCCTGTCTTTTCCTGAGGGGAAGGGAGATGTCACAAACTAACTAGATGGGAAGGGTCCTTGAGGTCCCCAGCATGGCCATGCCAGCACTCAGTATCTGCTTTCTTTTCTCTAGCTTACGGCTGTGGTACATGACCGAAATCAACGTATGTCGGCCTCGGAAAGGAGGTGGGGAACACGGGGAGAGCTGAGGGAGACGTGTGTAGATACAGTGCTCATGCATTCTCGCAAAACTCAGATTAAAAATATCGCCTTTCATATGCAAAATGAAAGAAAATCCTAGAGGTAAAAGTAGAAACATTCAAAAATAAACTTAAATTATTATTCTCCCCAAAAAACAACCACCAAACTTAGTAACTATAACTTCTTTGAGATTAAATAAAAACCAATGCCTTAATGTAAAAGCATATACCTGATATGCACAGGTGATTGTAGAAAATACTGTATGCAAATACACCCATTTCAAAAACTTTTTAATATTAAAATGGAAAACATTTTATAATTAATAGGTAGGCAGTATTCAATAGTATCATAATCATCCTAACAATAATTTGAATAAGACCAAAATCACCGTACCATTTGTTGGATCCTGTGAAAGCTCTTCCCGTGAAAACTAAAGGCTTGCTCAAACAGGACTTTGTCTTCCACCGTCCACTCATCCGGAAAGGGGGTGAAGTTTGGGAGGTCCGCAAGGGACTTCTCGATGTCATGTTTGTGCCAGAACAACATGCCAAGTGCCTTTGAAGAGAAACCGTCCCCTGAATCTTAATGGACCTACTTCCGCCACTCTTAAGAGCTAAACACAAATCAGATTAAAATTGAGTCTGTGATTTCAACTTAAGACAAACTGAGTTTGGGGCCTTTAACAGGGTCACAAGCTAATTATTTATTTTAAGTCAAGGCCTCAGAACAAGTGCTTGTGCATGTCCTATTCAATGTAGAAGTAAGAAAAGAGAAACTCTAAAGCTCACGACAAGACCTTTGCTCACATCTTAGCACTTTGTCAACATGTAGGAAAACAGCCTAAAAGAAAGCTATCCAGTAAGGAACGGCAATCAGTAACAGAACAAAATTATCAACTATAACACAAGAACCAGAAATATTCAGTTGGATTTAGCAGAGGAATATCAAGTTTTAACCTTTTAGAATTATGTTATGTGCTAAACAATTCTAAGACTGAAGGGCACTTTCACTGCAACAGTCCCAATTTGACTATTCTGTCACATATTTAATAAAATATTAGTGTATTTATTTTGCTGTTACCATAATGTAAACATACAATTATTAGAAGTCATCTAAAAAACTCCAGTGACTTCATCAGCAAGTCATTTCTAAAAGTGCATACTGTCCCCTCTATTTTAAGTAGTGAGACCCTCCCTTTCCTAGACGGTATTTTAGTATTATTTAATGAGTGAGTTCTCATTCTGTTAAAAAAGAGACAGAACTTTTAGTGGTGAGTTTAAAAGTAAATTTCTTTACTTTGATAATAAAATTGTAACATAAACATGAAAATAAACCAATATTTACTCATATTTTGAAAGATTAACCTTCTCCAATACGAACAAAGAAGGCATGCCTCTAATCCCAGCACTCGGGAGGCAGGGGCAGGAGGATTCTGTGCGTCTGATGACAGGTTGGTTTGTAACTGAGCTCTAGGACAGCCAGGAAGACATAGACGGACAGACAGACAGACAGACACAGACACACACACACACAAACAAGATGGGTAATAGGGTTGACTATAATCCCAGCACTGGGGAGGCAGAGCCAGGATTCTGTGTGTATGAGGACAGGCTGGTCTGTGTAATGAGCTCTAAGACAGCCAGGAAGACATAGACAGACAGACAGACAGACAGACAGACAGACAGATAGACAGACAGATACAAACAAACAAGATTGGTAATCGGCTTGGTTATAATCCCAGCACTGGGGAGGCAGAGGCAGGAGGGACACTGTAAATTCCAGGCCAGCCAAGGTTGTACAGCAAGACACTGTGTCCAAATCAGTCAATCAAACAAACAAAAAAATCCCTAAAATCATAAAATAGGCCACCAAAAGCTTCAAAAAAGCTTCGAAAGGTTAATTTGTTTAGCTCTAGAAAAGCAGGTCGATTCCAGAAACTTCCAGTGCTGCACCGTGGAGTGAGCGCCCAGAGACCCACTTACACAGAGCTGATCTCTCTAACAGCAGCCTACCCCTTCTATTAGGGATTCCGAGCACGGGTGAGAAACTTGGCAAAATGAGCCTTAAGAGTGTCTACTTCAAAGCAGGAGGCAGTGGTGTACCCGGCTGCGGCAGGATGATGGCCAGCCTGGGCAACACAGTAAGACCTGGCCTTTTGGGATAAAAAGAAAAGAAAAAAAGGTGGAAGTACTTGATGAAGACAGGCTGACACTGACTTCCGGCCTCTACAGGTCCACACATGGGGACATACTCCAGCACACACATGTGCACACACACAAACACATACACACACTTCTCTCCATACCTGTTCGACATTGTAGCCATGCTTCTCCTTCGCAATGGCGATGTATTCGTCCACTGGAAGGGAACAAGGTCACGTCACTAGTTTCACAAACTTCAGTCTCTCAGATGTGTTTTTTTATTTTTTTAACATGGTAAGATAATTTATCATTCTGAGTTAAAAATAGCCAAAGCTAGTATGAAATGTCACTAAAGGAGACTTACACACAGAATCTGCGACTCCTCATCTGCTGGATGTAACAGGTTAGTTGGTAATGAGTAAAATTTCACTTGACCTAATAACCTTATGACCATATATGATATAATTATTACTAAGTTAAGTGACATTACTGTAATTATTTTTGTATGCTGACAATCACCCATGTGGAAGTAGACAAAGGAACCTAATCATATTGTAAAATCCTAAAATAATCCTTGAAATACTTGGCTGTGTACGACCCCTTTCATATATATAAAAGGCTGACTCATGTGTACTTCTGCAAGCTGTCCGAATAGCGTGCTGTGTGCACACGCATCCTTAACACTCCTGTGAGCTCTCCAGAATGATGTGCTGTGTACACACGCACCCTTAACACTCCCGTGAACTGTCCAAACAGCCTGCTGTGTGCACAAACATCCCTAACACTCCTGCGAGCTCTCCAGAATGGTGTGCTGTGTGCACACGCACCCTTAACTCTCCTGCGAGCTCTCCAGAATGGTGTGCTGTGTGCACACGCACCCTTAACTCTCCTCTGGGCTGTTCTGCTTGTTTTGCAGTACTTGGGTCCTGTTTTCACTTGTCTGCCACACGTGACTGAATGAACAGAGTAATTCAGACAAGCAGTTTTCAGAGTGATGTGCTGGCTATTTCAAGGCCTCACTACAAAATAATCTGTTACCGTCAAAATTCATTCTGTGGTGTCCACAGTCACTCCTTTATCGTTTTAAAATTATTTTTACACATATGCATATGTAATTAATTCTTTAAACATATTTCTAAGAAGCAGAACTCTTAAGAATTTTGACCCTGGAGTGGCTACTGTCTACCTGAACTTGCTTTTCTGTCCATTTCTAGTATGGTGGGGTCATTTGAACTTTTATACCTTAGTTTCCTGCTCTAAATTCATGATTAAACAATATATTCTCCCATGATTGAATGAATTAACACTCAGAAGATGTTCAGGAGTATTTGGCACTTCCTAAGTACCTCTAAGGATCTGTTATTACTATTGAACATTATAATTTTATATATTATAAATATGCTAGAAAGCTATTTTTAAATGGGCGCTATATTATATCTTCCCAAGTATAATATACTTTCTGATACAGGAAGTTGAAGTTTTATATTTTGTTTAGACTCTACTTAAGTACGCTACAGACCTAGATGGATGCTGATGAAATATAACAAAAGTCTATCACAGTCCTTTCGATAGCCAAGTTCATTAATACCAGTTGACCAAAAGTGGATCAGCCCCAGCTGGGCATCAGAACCAAGACGGAGCTTTAAAAGTACATACAGGCTTTGCCTCTGAAGATGTGGGCTAGTCAGACACCAATACTTTTAAGGTTCTAACACACGATATAACCGGGGTTGACCATTGCCACAGGCCTGCTCTGTAAGTCCCTGTGGACACCATTCTTAGGGTCATGCTACCTTTCTGCAATTTGTCTTTCACTATGTACCAGCGTACCAAGCAGTGACATCCCATGACACTGTGATGCCAATTTTATGAATGAAAACCTCGGCAGGCCATACTGAGCAAACCTCTTCTGGGTTCTTGGTACGTGTCTCTGACTGAATGCCTCCAGGGCACGGGATCCCAGCTTAACAGTGGGTGACCTGACCTAGTACTCTAAAGCTTTTAAGTCAGGAGGATTTCTAGGTGTGCAGATGTATACTCATACTCATTTTCTTTCTTTCTTTTTTTGCATTTAGCTGCATCGATACCATGATTAGACTCTACACACAGGATATATAGGACATGGCTATTTTTCTCCAGACTAAATAAATCACAAGACATAAGTTCAAAAGATGCTAGGACAATGCTTTTAAAGACAAGCTTATTTGATGTCTGCTCGAAGGGCTGTTTAGTGTAGCTGTTGTTGTCATTCATAAACTCGATAGCTGAATGGAGGGTGGGATCTTAGTGCTGTTACCTGTATGTTTCCTATATCTGGTGTGCCGCAAAGGATTCCGGTCTGCTACATCACACTGAAGTCTAAAGCCACAGCATGATTCAGGGGTCCAGAAGGTCTCCGTCCAGAGTGGAGAGCACAAGATGGCCTGACGGCTGCTGAAGTCACTTCTCTCACCTCTCCTCTTTAAAGTGGGAATGAGAGTGGGCTCTCTGGAGTCTGAAGGCATCTCTCTTACTGCTCCATAGACGGAGGCAAAGCCTGGGCGGTTGTCTACATAATTCCCTCCCCTGCTTGAGGGTTTAAGCAGCAAAGCCATCAGAGCCTAGGTGTTTGCTTTCTTCGTGGGCCTGACACAAACTGAATGACCAGATTCACTATCCTTCAAAAGGAAAGACATTCTCATAGAGAAAACAAAGGCAATTCAGCTCTTAAGAGAACCTAAAAGACTAAGCACAAACGCAAATTACATTTTCAACAGGCTGATTCCCTGTGGATCTTAGCGTTTGATCTCAGAAAAGAACTTACGTTTGGCATCTGGGACACTGTGGTAAGGCGACCACACAAGCATCCCTCCATTGTCTTTATCTGTGTACTTGGTAGCACCTGAGGAAAAATGAATTATTTTGAATATGATAGCTTTGTATTTATATTCCAAGTAAACACAAGCAAAATCTTATGTTTTAGTATAATACCTGCAAAGGACAAAGGCACAAGGAAACAGGAAGTTTATGAAAGTCAGCAGAACACTAGGTTGTGGATGAAGGACACTGTGGCTCTCTTAAAAGCCGCTCTGAAGCAATCCCGCCTTCCCTTCTGGTCACCTGAGAGAGCGGCTTTCTGTTCGCTGGGTAGGGAGCTTCATCAAAACTGACCTTTCCCCTACAGAGCGCCTGCCTCACCCGTGCTGTCTAGACAGGGCGCAACCGCTGCGACTTAAAGACGAGCATCTCTCATGGCGTGTATCGGATCTTATCCCTAAGTCTGCTAGCTTTCCTTTCCACACTCAATTTCACCACTCTTCATAGCGATAAAAACGCGCGCTCCAAGACAAAGGCATAAAAGTTAACACATTTCTTCTTCACATGATCTGGCTGAGTCTAGAAGCCCGCTATCCTCTCCTAGTTATTTTTCACGTTAACCTAAGAAGTCCAAAACATCAAGCCTCATGCCTGTAGATACTTTTAATAGAACAGGAGTCTTTTTCTGGCTTCTACCCAGTCCTTAGCTACAAGTCAGTTAAAACTACTAACAGGAGGCTCTGCTGCCAGGTTAAGACCACCGCGTTTCATGAGGCAGATATCTACCTAACACCAACAACCAGAATTTCAAATTAACCACATAAATACTAATAGAATTCTGAGGTTAAACTCAGATTATTGTAAGGGATTTGGAATACAGACATTCCTTACTACATTTTCTATACAGAGAAATCAGTTATGAGCCAATAATTTACTTCACTTTCAGAGAATCATCATATACTACTACTAAATGTACTTATTTAGGTAAGAATTTTTAGTTGGAAGAATCATACTCATATGATTTTAAACCTACATTTTATGATCTGAAAAACTAAGGCTGGTGAACAGGTTATCTAAGTATTAAAAAAAACCTCAACTATACAAATACAGTTAAAAAGCAAAACCTTTGTATTGTGTTGTATCTTTAAAAAAAAGAGGCAAAAAGAGGAACTTAAAATCTTCACAAATTATCTGATCAGAAGTTTATTAATATTGAGATATTCTTTAAAAACTGCTGCATATCTGTAATACCATTCTTTGGGGGGCAGAGACGGGAAGATTGGGAGTTCAAGGCCATCTTGGGTTACAGAGCAATCCTATCTCAAAACAAACCCACTCCAGTACCAGCAGGTGTGTGACACACTCAGGACAGAGGATCAGGAGAGAGAGCTGCAGGTGTGTGACACACTCAGGAGCAGAAGATCAGGAGAGAGAGTTGCAGGTGTGTTAAACACTCAGGAGCGGAGGATCAGGAGAGAGAGCTGCAGGTGTGTGACACACTCAGGAGCACAGGATCAGGAGAGAGAGCTGCAGGTGTGTGACACACTCAAGAGCAGAGGATCAGAAGAGAGAGATGCAGGGTGTGTGACACACTCAGGAATGGAGGATCAGGAGAGAGAGCTGAGCTGCAGGGTGTGTGACACACTCAGGAGGGGAGAGTCAGGAGAGAGATCTGCAGGTGTGTGACACACTTAGGAGGGGAGAAGTAGGAGAGATGCAGGGTGTGTGACACTCAGGAGCAGAGGATCAGGAGAGAGAGATGCAGGGTGTGTGACACACTCAGGAATGGAGGATCAGGATAGAGAGCTGAGCTGCAGGGTGTGTAACAAACTCAGGAGTGGAGGATCAGGAAAGAGAGAGCTGCAGGTGTGTGACACACTCAGGAGGGGGGAAGTAGGAGAGAGAGATGCAGGGTGTATGACACACTCAGGAGTGGAGGGTCAGAAGAGAGCTGCAGGTGTGTGACACACTCAGGAAGGGGGATCAGGCAAGAGAGCTTCAGGGTGTGTGACACACTCAGGAGGGGAGGATTAGGAGAGAGAGAGCTGCAGGGTGTGGGACACACTCAGGAGTGGAGGATCAGGAGAGAGAGCTGCAGGGTGTGGGACACACTCAGGAACAGAGGATCAGGAGAGAGTTGCAGGGTGTGACACACTCAGGAGCCGAGGATCAGGAGAGAGCTGGAGTTTGAAGCAAGCTTCTGTAATAAGAATTTAGTGAAAATCTTCCAACCAACCAAACAAGCGAACAAAATGTCAAACAATAAGGTTAAAAAGAAAACCAAACAAACCAAAACAAAATGCTTTCAATTTTAAGAGATTTAATTTTTAGTTATGGGCCTCACAGGTTAAAAACCAAAACAATAGACAAACAAATAAAAAACCTTCTAAATGCCAAAGTCAAGTAACTCAAAGGAAATGAAACAAATGCCAGCCAAGCCTTTAGCCTAGAAAATCAGTTTCCAGCCAGTATCCTAACTTCAATTCTTTGTCAAGGAACAGATTCTTTTTACACAATTGTGTAAAATTGTGACAAGAAGATCATTAAAACTTCTTTAATAGAACATAACAGAGCATATAAAAGCTTCCATTAAGTCTCAAGTCTTAATGTATTCCATGATAAATAAATGTACTTTCTTGCACCCCATTCTTTAAAAACATGTTTCCATATTAGTATGTGTCTTGCTGTATACATGCCACAGACCATGTACGGCCACCCGAGATAGAACCCAGGCTTGGTGACAAGCACCTCTTTCCACGGAACCATCGCTCCGGTCCATGAGCCTCATTCTTGCATTGCAGAAAGTCTGATGTGTCTCATTAAATAGCTCTTCTCAAACAAGTATTGCTTTTTCTCCATTTAAAATACCAGTTATGATTCTCCCCAAGTTTTTCCATATTGTAACTAAGGGTCTAATATGACAGAAGCCAGCATCCTACTTGAGGACACTAACCACTTCTAATGTGGGACGATAGAGGACTTTATGTGAGTGGCCTAACGACAGAGAAGGCGCAAGTAGGCACTTTACAATGTTCTTTCCCCAATTACAGACCCCAACCTTTTCAATTATACATCACCCAAGAAATACTGATGTTTACAAGAAAGAGTATAGATTACAGACTTCAGATTCCCAGTCACTGCAAGCGTGCCACCTTGGAAATATCTTCTTGTGCCTCAGTTTCCCTCATCTATAATAACAGGAATATATATGAATCTACTTCAGCGCTTCTCAAAAGGAAAACTGGTAAGCTGATAATGTACACACATGGGACAATCGACTACTAAGATACAAAGTGTAAGGAATAAGGTAGGATTTCTAGTCTAGTGCAAAGTGCAAACACAGCAATCTGTAACTTTCCAAGACCGTCTTCGAGAAATTAAAGGACTTTGGTGAACAAACAATTAAACTAAGAATTTAGATCCTGAAAAGTGGTCTCAACACCTAAAAATATGTTTATAAACCAAACTAGGTTTTATATTATATTCTGGGTTTCTAGCTTCAAATGGGGTGAAGACTTTCCTCATGATTTGGAAGCATGAATAACTTATGTGTGCACACGCATGTGCCTGTGTGTATGTACAAACCATGTGGTAGTCAGAGATCAACAGAGAGCATCTTCTGTCAGGCTCCCGTATTTGTACTTCTGATACAGGGTTTCTCTACGCAGCCCTGGCTGTCCGGGAACTGTGACTGCATAAAGCAAGTTGGCCTGCTTCTGCTGGAGTCAAGGGCATTCACCACCACTCCTGACTATACCCCTTTTTTTTAAAGACAGAATTTCTCACTGAACCTAGAGCTCACTGCTTCAGCCAGGCTGGAGGGCCAATGAGCCCCAGGAATTATTTCCACCTTCCCAGACATCGGTATGCACCACCATAGCAGACTTTTCTGTGGTGACAAGAATCTGAGCTGAGGCCCTCACACTTTGTCTACTGAGCTCTCACCGGCACCATGCACTGTAAGGGACTCGACTTTCAGACTTGTGAGCTTCCTGTTCTCTTTCTCAACATAACCTGCCTGAAAAGTCACCTGAGGTCTAAGTTATACTGTAGTCTCCCTAGTGGAAGACTTCACCTTCTATCACCAACTATAGCCGGAAGATACTAAATGGCCCAATCCAGAAATAAAGAACACGTAAGTTTAAACTCCACAGCAGCCTGAGCCATCATGACCTTCCGCAGCTCCGCTTGGTGCTTTCTAGGAAAGCTGTAGCCCTGTATGCAAGGACTACATCACGGATGTTCTAGGAATAAATGTCCTCTCACATGGAACAAACATGCTTCTTCTCTTAGAGAGCGGACTCCAGGTTCTTGTTAAAGCTCTCCTCTACTGCACAACCACTGCAGTGTTAGCCAGTTGTGCACTAACTCACTGCAGTGTTAGCCAATCGTGCACTAACTCACTGCAGTGTTAGCCAGTCGTGCACTAACTCGGGCCAGAGGAGGCTGAGCACTCACAACATACTGGACATAGGTAAAGAAGCAGACGGGTTGGGCAGGCAATCAAGAAAGTACTTTGTATGTGTCTGTGCCCGTGTGCACGAGCGCCCGCAGAGGCCAGAGGAAGACATCAACAGGACATCCATGACTTCCTCTCCCACTCTCTGCCTCATACCATGAGACAGAGTCTCACCGAACTTGAAGCTTGCCATGATGGCAAGACGGGCTGGCCGGGGAGCTCCTGCAGCTGGGGTTGCAGGCATGTGCAGCCACTTCTGGCTTTCACGTAGATGTTGGTGATTCAGACTCAAGTTTCCTTGCCAGCACAGCAAGTGTTCTTATCAACTGAGCCATCTTCCCAGTTCCAAATAAAGCATTTTTTAAGTATGCAGATACAGTAGGGGAGATTCTGTGGGCAATTTGCACAAAAATGACTCAAAAACAAGAACATAATACCCAGGTATTTTATAAAATGGATACTATCACATTAATGTTTATATATAAATAGGTGAATTTAAAATAAAGAATTTAATTTTATTTCAAAGTGTTAATATTTTAATATACCAAAGATTACATTCCTCATCAGTCATTTAACTCAGCAACAAATAAGAGATGTCAACTTTAAAATACATAACGCTTTGTCTCTTCAAACTTCTTTTATGGGTCTGCAAATCACTGCATCCTACTTATTTTCACTTAATCTTGTCATGTACTTAAGTCTCCCTTTTATGAACAAGAAAAGGTCAGGCAGTTCACCCCAGGTAGCTAACTGTACCTCAGAGACTGGAAGGCTTACGGTCACCAGGCAAAGCCGCTCCTCAGGGGCAGCAGAGTTAAGCAGCAAATAAAAGAACTGGTAAAACAACCGATTTACAGCTGGTAACCCTCAGAACTAGTTAACAGTAGATTTACAGCTGATAACACCCAGAACTAGTTAACAGTAGATTTACAACTGGTAACCCTCAGAACTAGTTACAGTAGATTTACAGCTGATAACCCTCAGAACTAGTTACAGTAGATTTACAGCTGATAACCCTCAGAACTAGTTACAGTAGATTTACAACTGGTAACCCTCAGAACTAGTTACAGTAGATTTACAACTGGTAACCCTCAGAACTAGTTAAAAGTGGACTTACAACTGGGGGATGACACTCAGAAATCCAGTTAGCCAATCATAATGACCTCGGCACGACCACTTAAGGCAAACTCTCCCTAATGGCCACTCTTCAGGAACTTCAACACAAACCTCTCCCGGGTTTATGAGATGGAACAGTAGAAATTCATTCTCTAGCTCCATGCTGTGCTTTCTATACCACCATTATCATCTCTTCTAAAAACACTTACTTTTCTACATTCTCATCAGAACAGTCCCAGCACCTAAGGAATTTTCTTCCCTGTGACTTACATCTGTGGCTATGGTGAATGATTTCCATAAAACAGTGGTTTATGGGGGGAGGAAGAGACAAGTGGATCCCTGAGTTTGAGGCCTCTAGCCCTAACCCTGAGTTTCAGGACAGCCAGGGCTGTGAAGGAGAAAAGGGGGGCCTACGCCCACTTTCTCAATTTCTATCATTAACTAACACATTTCCCTTTTCTTCTACTATCGTTTCCACAGTAATACTTAAATTTTCACCTAACTACATTAAGTCAACATGAAATAAAACCTTTGCAAAACAGCACAACACTTAAACAGGAAGCAGCATTTCCTTGAGAAAAATACCTTAATGATTCACATGAAAAGTAAATGCTTTTAACTGTGTCTTGGACTGCACTGTTAGGCAAAAAGTAAGTGTATTTAAGTAATATCCTTATTCTATTAACCATGCCAATTACAGTCAGAGTGAATACACTGGAAATTCTAATTTAGACACAGTAACATCTCACTGGGGTCTTGCTACCCTTCACAGATGTTCTATGTAGGTGGACAAGCAAAACCTGATGAATTAGGTTAGTAAATCCAAACAGTGACATGTAAGACCACCTGAAGAGATGAACTAGTCTTCCCGGTTTGAAATCTGTTGCACGATTTATATTTAAAACGACAAATGCTTTGTTGCTAACACACACAAGCAAGCAAGCCCCTCATCATGTCACACAACCACGGAAACACACGCTGACTGAAATCGACCTAACTGGGCAGAAAGACAGGTGTGCTTATGACATAAGTCAGCGCTGAGTGCCATCTGGAAATGACTTCACCAGTATTAAAAACAACTGAGTACCAATGAAAGCTCCAAATCGTTCTTCATAATTATGAAATCTAATCTTTACTGAATAACTGCCATATGCCTAGTCATTTCATCCTGGCAAGAGCTCCATGCAATAGCTTTTTACAGCTCGGAAAATTGAAGCTCAGGGAAGGCCAGTGACTTGCTCAGAGCACAGAAACAAGAATTGAGAATTAAGTTCGGTCTATGCATAGGCGAAGGTGTCTTCTTTCCAATGTCTAAGTCCCGAAGCATGTAGGTAATGTGGCAGAATTCACCTACGAACTAGCAGTGCCTGCAAGAATACTTACCACGAAAACATTTAACACTATTGGAAGCCCACCACTGCAAAAATATTTCAGCAGCTGTCACTGTGAAGGTAACCCAGATCGGGTGAGCGCTCTGATATCGATCACCAACTGCAGGATGCGGTCCTAGTCAGGCTTTTAACTCACTACTCCACCCTTCTCCCTCCAGAGAGGGGCTATTACCTAGCTGGTGGATAAAACATACTGACTAAAGCCCTTGGTACTAAACAGACAGGAGTGGTTTCCTTGTGAGATTTCAAGTAAGCCCTGTGCATAGCTAATTTACAACTCGAGCGGCTGACTCTGGCAATGCTGTTAGAATGTGCTCTGGACAAAAACTGACTGCAGGAAAAGTGGGAGGGCGGTCCAGGCAGGGCAGAGCCCACTGAGCTCACGGCGAGTCTGGCTGGGTTAGAGCAGCCAAGCACTCCAGGCCCAGAGGCTCCAGCAAGGGCGCCTCCATATGCGGAACTCTCGCCCAATCCCCGAGCAGCCTCGCATCCCGTGACCGCCTGGGAGCCTGTTTGGAGAAAAGTAGAGAGGGAGCCCGCAAGCTGAGCGGGCGGAGGGTGCTGGAACCTGGCTGCTCCGGAGAAAATGTCTCCTTGGCAGCCGCGGCCGCTGTCCTGCGGTCTGGCTCTCCCGGGCCGGCTCGGCGTTGGGGGAGGGAGGACAGGGGGGCGGTGTCGGGCACGGGCGTTTCCCCGCCCAGGTCCACACCGCCGCGACGGAAAGAGAAGCCAGGATTCCCGAGTGCACGGGGGTCGCGGGGCTCGCCCTTGGCCGGGGCGGATGACAGCAGCCCGGGGCTGCCGAGCATGGGTCTGCGGAGCGCAGTCGAGTCCCGGGTTCTCCGGGCGGGTCGGTGTGGCATCTGACCTGGGGTAGGTTCACGCACACACCCCGTACGCCCTCTTCTGCAGCCCTCCGCTCTGCAGCTCCCCGCGCCCCGGGCCCCGGACCCGCGACCTCGGTGTGATGCCAGCAGCGTGCAAGTGCCGCGGGAGGGAACCATGTTCACCTTCCCATGCACACATCCACCCCTACGCCCTGTGTCACTGCCCAGGCGAGCCTTTCAGCCTCCCAGCCCGCGATGCCCTGCCCTGCCCTGCCCTGCCCGGCCCGGCCCGGCCCTCTCCCGGTGCTCCCCACACCCGCATCCGTAACTCCCCCATTCCGAAGCCGGCCACCCCAGAGTAAGCCCGGGAAAAAAAGGGAGAGCGAGAGAGACGGGGTTTTCCTGTGAGCAAAAATATCTACCTGGATCGAATTCAGGGATCCGAGCTTGGTATTCAGCTCCGACTCTCATCCCAACATCTGCAAAGCAATGCCAAGAAATATGGTAAAATGATAATAAATAAGGAGACGCGCGGGGAAAGGCAAGGCAAGAGGCTCTCCAGCCGCGGGAGCGCGGGCGAGGCCGCGGCCGGGTGGGGGCGGGGAGGCGCGGGTCGCGGGCTGCCGCGGCACCGGGAGTTCCGGCGGCCGCGGCTCGGCTCCGAGGGGAGGAGGGCGCGGGGAGGGGGCCGGGCGGGCGGGGCAGGGAGCGCGGCGAGGTACCCCCGTGCTCGTCGTCGCTGCTGCAGCCGCTCTCGGGCTCCGAGAAGTGCAGCCCGCCATTGGCCGAGGAGCCGCCGCCGCCGCCTCCCGCCGGGCTCTTGGCGCCGCCGTTGGCCGATCGGTTCTTCCCCAGTAATTCGGGCCCTTTCTCCATCATGCCGGGCATGGTAGAGGAGGGGGAGAGGTGGCGTCAGGGAAGGGGGCTGACGGCTGACGGGCGCGGGCGGGAGCGCGGAGGAGGAGGAGGAGGTGTTAATATGGAGCCGCCATCAGCGCCCCGGTCGGGCCGTAGCGCAGTCGCCCCACAACAACCCGCCCCGGCCCCGCCTCTCTCCCCTCCCCCGCCCCGCGCCACCCGGCCGTGCGCCCCTCGCGGCCGCGCGCTCCTCCCTGGGCGGCCCCGAGCTCTTCGCCTTCGGGGGTTCCGCCCGGAGCCCCGAGACCCTGCGCGTCCCCGGCCGGCCCGGCGTTCCTGAGCGACGGCGGCTCGCGGCCGACGGGCGAGGCTGGGAATCGGGCCTCGCTGCTAGGCCGCACGGAGGGCGGCGATCCGGACGCTGGACCGTGTCCGAGCGGAAGAAGCCGGTTCGCTGAGCGCGGCCCTAGACAGGCGCTGCACCGGTGGCGAGCAGCGGGGGATGGCGGCTGCTTGGGAGACGAACGGCCGGCGCTGGCGACTGCTCTGGGGGACGAACAGCCGGGGATGACGGCAGCACCGGTGACGAGCGACGGGGATGGCGGCTGCTCGGGGGACGAACAGTCGGGGTTGGTGGCTGCTCGGGGACGAACGGCCGTGGATGGTGGCTGCTCGGGGGACGAACGGCTGGGGATGGTGGCTGCTCGAGGGACGAACGGCCGGGGATGGTGGCTGCTCGGGGGACGAACGGCTGGGGATGGTGGCTGCTCGGGGGAACGTGCAGCGGGGATGGTGGCTGCTCGGGGAACGTGCGGCGGGGATGGTGGCTACAGCCGGCTGCTCGGGGGACGAGTCGCCCGGGATGGCCTCAGGTTGGCGGTTACTCGGGAGAGGAGGAGATGGCCACCCCTGGCCGCGTTCTCTCCCTCCGGTCTCGTAGTGGACTTTGCACGGCGTCCCTGGGACCCCGGCCCTAATATCTGCTCATCTCAGCACTGAGGTCACTTTACTTTTTTCTTTTGCCAACTAAGAAGTGAATACCATGAGTGTGGAAATAAAATGAGGACAGAATCCTGCCCTGCCCATGGAGTGCTTTCTGGGTCGATGCTGAAGGAGTGGTCTGGAGCAGTTCTTGAGAGAGTAGAGCCCCGCGCGCGGAGGGAGGTGAGGCCAGCTGCCTTCGGTTGGAAGAGGATCGTCCTGGTGGCCTCGTCTGAACTGCATTTCTTCACTTGAAACGCTGCCTGGCCTTGGAGGGCTATATTGTGTTAGCCTTTCTGTCTCTGGAGGAAGACGGAGGACTCACGTGCAGATGTTCTGCAGAATTTGGGAGCAACAGTAAAATGGTTTTTGCAGGACAAAGCTTTCCTTAAGAATTCCATTACTGAGAAATAATATATCCACTGAAGAATTCAGCCAAGAAAACTCTGGGATACAAATATTAGTCAGGCCAGGTGTCTGAAGGAGGGAGTATTCTGCCCAGGCGCAGAACTGGTTCTGATAATGGAAATAACTGAATCTCTCTTTTGAGAGCCTTATATGCACCTGTTACTTACTGGAATCACAATCAACCCTTTGTAATCAAATACATTCCTGAGGAATATTTTAATCCCATGGTTTTATTTTCTGCAGGGAGAAATGTCGTGGACAAATGAGGAGCACTTGCCTTGGGCAGTTACATTCTTCATTGTGAAGTTTACGTTGATGTTTTGTTTTTTATATTCCGGCTGCTAATGAACATGACACATCTCAGTCCTGGAACTTAAGCTCCTTTGGTCCTGGAACACAAATGTCAGACCCTGCCTAGAGGAAATTGAAGAAAAAAAAAAAAAAAAAAAAAAAAAAACACTTGAGGCCTATTACCAGGCCGGCTTTCTGGCACCCCAGCCCTGCAACACTGCCCCACACTTTTCTGTAGAAAGAAATCTGAAGATTCAAGGACGTTTGTGACAGTGTCATCTTGATTAGCAAAAACCTTTGACATAAAATGGTTCTACTGGAATATAGAAAAGGATGGAGCAAAGACAACTACATTCATCTTTGGGGAAGGGATTTGGGGTGAAGGTTTGTGTGTGTGTGTTTAAGGAAAACAAATTCCTCTTTTGCTTCTCAAGAAAGGGAAATCACCTTAAGCCTCAGAAGGATGATACTAATGGACCCTAAATGGTTTCTCAACACATAATAAGGGCTGAGTAGGAACCCCAGGGAGAAAAGCTGGGAAATGCCTGCTTTTGAGTGCATAGAGAGGAGGATTGCGCCCGGGTGGAGAAGCGCTCTAAGGGTTAATAACGTCCAGGGAGATGGGGGAAGGGGACTGGTCTGTTGGCATGATTTAAAATTTCCTATTTTAACATTTAACATTCTCAGAGTTACCAAGACCAAAGATAAGGTAGAGGTTGGGGTTGGCTAACTTGAATAGTGCGTACCTATCGCTGCCTGGGCTTGTCCTTGACAATCAGGTCAGTTCCAGAAGAAGCAAGGACATAGGCAGAGACCTTCGTTTCAAAAAAGACAGTATTTAGAAGGCCAAGGGATTAAGGTCCACCAGCTCTTGGGATGACTTGTCATGTTACCTCCAGGAATGAGTCTTGTGAAAGACACCCAAGAACTCTGCTGAAAATAGTGCTAATGGGGGCCTCAGTTCAGTCCTCAGAACTCATATGAGAAAAAAACCTAAGCCTGGTGTAGTGGGTTGGGGTAGGTGGAGAAAGGTCAATCTCTGGGACCTGTTGGCTAGACAGCCTAGCCTAATTGGAAAGTTCAAGGGACTATGTCTTCAAAAGCAGGATGCTGGCACCTAAGGTTTAACTTCTGGCTACACACACAGAACTGGCATAGGATAGAAACCCATGACATGTTGTAGAAAAAATTGTAATGACTTTGGGGCAATTAATATCCATCTGTTAAAAAAATCCTTGGTACTTCTCATTTAAAGTGTCTGGAAGATGGCTCAGTGGTTTAGAGCATTTGTTAGTCTTGCAGAAGACCCAGGTTCATTTCTCAGAACCTGAATGGTGCCTCACAACCGTCCATAATTCCAGTTACAGAGGATCCAATGCCTGGATCTTCTGAATCTTCAAGTACCAGTCACCCATGATCCACACAAATTCATTCAGGCAAAACATTTATACACATAAAATGTAAAAAGCAAAATAAAAACCAAAAAACCTTTAACAAAAACTTAGATTGTGGACATTGTGATAAAAGATAGCACTTTGGGTAGTCAGTCAACATAATTTGTAAAAGAAACAACCTAGGTACAGAAAACAATATAGGAAAGAGCAAACCATGAGTTCAGATATTATACCAGAGAACTAAGAATGGTTGGGTATTCCTGGACTGTGAAGAGAACGTAGAGCAGACAATGCCTGAGCCACACGAAACCGTTTGCTACAGACAGAGGGCTAGGCAAATAATCCTACAAAGAACCACCAGAGAGGTCTCGGCAGAAGAGTCATTGGATTACATCTCAGAGTCAAGGTGCAGTCTGACAAATGTGCCTGTTGAAGTGGCCAGGAAATGAGTCTGAAGCTGTGGCAGTGGTAGCAGGACTAGAGGAAGGGCAGCCGGAAACTTAGTGGGATTGGAAAGGTCTGGGGAACTGAATTAGAATGAAATGGAATGAAGGGATCTAAGCTGGCCCCAGTGTTCTGGCTTGGGGGTCTGGGTGATTGTGTCAGCCACTGAGATGGGAACAACACTGCATAGTTCACAATTTCAGGAGCGATATGGTGAATTTATTTTGGTGTGTATTGGGCACTTAGTGAGATGCCCAGCATGCAGCTGGATGTGTATGTATTGGGCACTTAGTGAGATGCCCAGCATGCAGCTGCATGTGTATGTATTGATACTTAATGAGATGCCCAGCATGCAGCTGCATGTGTATGTATTGGATACTCAGTGAGATATCCAGGGTACAGCTGGATGTGTATGTATTGATACTCAGTGAGATATCCAGGGTGCAGCTGGATGTGTATGTATTGATACTCAATGAGATACCCAGCATGCAGCTGGATGTGTATGTATTGATACTTAGTGAGATACCCAGCATGCAGCTGGATGTGTATGTATTGATACTCAGTGAGATACCCAGTATGCAGCTGGAGGTGTAATGGAGATCAGAGCAGGAGAGAGGGATTTCTTTGGGGCTGATTGTAGCTGATCAGAGTCTTAAGATCAGTCTTTGTTTGTTTGCACTACAGTAACAAAACTAGCCTGGGTGACTTGTAAACACTATAACCTGTTTTTACAGTTGCAAAATAGTTCAAGGTGCTGGTGTGTTTGCTGTCTGGTGAGGGCTTTCTGCTTCATAAGAACACTGATTCTGCTAAAAGAGCAGAGCCCTATGACTTAAAAACTTCATTTATTTTAAATTTTTTATTAATTTTACATACAAACCACATTTCCCCCTCCTTGCCCTCTTCCCACTCACCAACCAACACCTCTCACCGACCCCCATCCACCTCTCAGAAAGAGTAAGGCCTCCGATGGGAGTCAACAAAGTCTGGCACATTAAGTGGGGCAGGACCAAGCCCCCTTCCCTGCATCAAAGCTGTGCAAGGCATCCCACCATATGGAATGGCCTCCAAAAAGCCAGTTCACACACCAGGGATAGATCCTAGTCCCACTGCCAGGGAGGGGCTAGGCCTCCTAAAACTATTTATTGCACTGGGTTTCCAACATAATAGATTTCAAAGAAGCGCATATATTTAAATCATAGCAAGACTTAACAGATCCCAGGGAGGGCAAGTGAAACGAAAACCAAGAACAACAACATTGAAAGATGAAAAAAGGAATCCCCAAAAGCTTGAGGACAGGGGAATCGGAATATGGCTGGATGTCATTAATTCAAACCAAAAGTCCAGAGAGGTCTGAAGATAACCATGATGACCAGAAGTCCATTGAGATAGAACTCAAAATTCTTACAAGAAAGGTCTTGAGTGGTCTGGATGAGAGCAGTTCCACTGATACTGATGGCCCAGAACAGCCACACTGTGGTTGGTGGATCAAGAAGGAAACAGGAAGAAATACAGTGTGAGTCTGTGCCAGCGATGTTTTCATATTGGCAACAAGGAAGCAACAACACAGAAGCTCCAGGAGTATACTTAATGTCTTGAAACAAGCAGTACAGGAAATAAAGGAGTATACTTAATGTCTTGAAACCGCAGTACAGTTTGAGCCACCAGCGCCCCATGTGTGTGAAGCTCCAGGAAATAAAGGAGTATACTTAATGTCTTGAAATAGCAGTACAGGAAATAAAGGAGTATACTTAATGTCTTGAAACAGCAGTACAGGAAATAAAGGAGTATACTTAATGTCTTGAAACAACAGTACAGTTTGAGCCACCAGCGCCCCATGTGTGTGAATTTTAAAATCTGAGGTGTTAATTTTTTCCTTGCTGTGATAAATACCTGACTTAAGGGTGGGAGGTGCTGAGCTCTACAAGTTATGCAGTGAGATTTCAGCTGATAATTTACCGGAAATATGCATTCAGATGGAGACAAGCCCAAACATAGGCATCGGGAGCACCGCCTTTCGAACCGTGGCTGTTCTTGCTCTGGATCCTTGTGAAGCCATAGTGCTACTCTCTGCAATGGGCCTCAAAGCGGTGTAGCAATTATTGGGCACAATTTTCCCTCTGTACAGGTGTATTGGATGCCTTTTTCCCCACACTGTGGACCCTGGTGTGAAAGTAAGTAATGTGGTCAAAATCGTTCTTATAGTCAAATCTCTGCTCCATTCCCGGATGTAAACTTAGAAGCCAGCTCCCCCCATTGTGTTCTATGGCAGGACATTTGGCCAGGACAAGAGTCTTACAGAAAGACCACCATCGGGACCTTCACAAGTAGGTTTGTTGATTCATAGCCCCCACAGATAAGGAGGACTGGGTGCCCTGGATTCACCCTCAGCTGATATGGGGAAGTACAAACCTAGTTAACCCGCTCTAAATTTAACAGGCTATTAATACTCCATATTTACTTTCACCTTGGTTTATGGATACAAGATCTTAGTCTGGGAGATTGACTGTTTGTGTCTTAACCCTGAGAGGTAACAGGAAAAGGCTGTAGATCACTTGACTAGCTCTGGAGAAAGGTAATTCTTTTCACACAGGCGCCATGGGAACAAACACCACCATTTGGTCTGGGCAGCTGGAAAGTGTCAGGCTTCAAATTTTATACTATGTAACTACAGGTCTCCCCTTTGTTCTAACCGCTTAGGGTGAAAGATGTAATTCTACCGAGTGGTGGTGATGCACGCCTTTAATTCTAGCACTTGGGAGGCAGAGGCAGCAGATCTTTGTGAATGAGTTCAGTGCCAGCCTGGTCTACAAAGTAAGGTTCAGGAAAGCCAGGGCGCTACATAGAGAAACTCTGTCTCCAATAAACCGTAAAAAGAAAGATGTAATTCTTAGATCTGAGAGGTCCCCTTTAGCCAGCTAACATTTGATGAAAATGCTAATTCGGAACAAATGCTGCAGTTTATGCCGGTTGCCATGGCTACCCTGATGCTGTTCCCAGAGCTACTGTTCCAGAAAGCTACCAGAGAGCCAGGAAACACTGTCTCTGTGTTTTCCCCCTTATTAACTTTTATTGATTACAAACTTCTAGCTTAATTAGTCACACTTAGGAATGTAGTATAACACGCGAACTCACCTTTTCCCTTCTTAGAATTTAAAGCTCCTTGGTTGACCTTTTTGCCTCTTAGAGTTGTCAGGGCATTTTAGACGCCTTGCCTCCCTTGAGCCATGATGTAAGCTGACAATTATTGCTTTGTGCAGCTCTGTCTGTTCTACAACCTTGAGAAATTCAAGCCTTGTAACCTTGCTATTGCCAAAGAATTGCTGGTTGTGTGTGTATATGAACTGGAAACTTCAAAATGGCAGAAAAATAAAGAGAGGACAATAAAGAGATTGGCTTGGAAAAGCACGTGTGAGAGAATTCATTCACCCTCAGAAAAAGTCCTTTCCCCTTGCTGTTGTGTCCAATCTGAACCCTGAAGAGGTTTTTGGGGCTGGACCCCAAAGGCTCATATTAGAAAGGGTTTATTTTGGCTTGCAGTTCAAGGGCTTTTGTCCACCACAATGGGGACGTCACCATTGCAGAAGCGGGAGGCAGCTGGTCTCATGGCATCTACAGTCAGGAAGCAGAGAGAGATGAAAGCCGATGCTCATCTCTATTGCTCCTTTTCAGTTTGGGACCCTGGTCTATGAAATGGTGCTTTCCTCATTTGGGGTGTCCCATACAACCCCCGCCCCCCCACCGTGGTGGACTGTAGTCTTAAACTGTGAGCCAAAATAATTGCATTGCTTTTTAAAGGGCATTTGTCACCATAACAGCGGCAGGAAGAGAGTTGAACAGACACTATCTCAACAGGTGGGTGTGGTAGTGGACCTTTAACCAACAGTCAGGAGACAGAGACAGAGCTCTGTGTGTTCCAGGACAGGTAGGGCTACATAGAGAGGTCCTGTCTCAAAACAAAAAATAAATAGAATATAGCAAGATTGAAGACACCTGACTTCAACCTCTGGCTTCCACATACACATACATACCTGTGCACAACCTGACTTCAACCTCTGGCTTCCATGTACACATGCATACCTGTGCACAATTGAACATTTGCACACAAATCACAAAAAGAATTTTATAGGTAATTAAATTACTTTTATTTATTAGTGATGCTGTTGACTTTTAGTTTTTAATTTTACTTATGAGACAGGGTTTCTCTATGTAGCCCTGACCATCCTAAAACTTACTATGTAGACCAAATTGGTCTTGAACACACAGAGATCCACCTGCCTCTGACTCCTAAGTTTAAAGGCATGTACCACCATACCTGACTCCAAGGCTTTTGGCTCCTTAAAACCAGCACACATAATGGAATTTAAGATCTTTTCAGCAGTAAAGTATACCTGCTTATATTAAATGTTGGCAGATTTTGAAAGTATTTTAAGGAAAAGTCATTGGGCAGGGCTAGGGAGATATAGTTCAACCAGTAGATAAATTCTTGTGGACCTAAGATCAGCCCCCACAACCTACATAAAAAAGCTAATCAGCTGGCCTAGTGGACTTGAAGTAAAGGCAAGTGAGAGACCCTGTCTCAAAAATGTATATAGTGGTCTCAAGATGGCCCAGTGATTGAGAGCATGTGCTGTTTTTCTAGAGGGCCGGAGCTCAGTTGCCAGTGCTCAGATCATGGCTCAAGACCACCTGTGAGTCCACTCCAGACACTTCTGGTCACTGCTTGCATTTCACGTGGAAATACCTCCCACAATGTAAACACATAATTTAAAATAATAAAAAATTAAAAATGCATAAGGCCTAAGGTTGTCCTCTGGCCTCTACTAGCACTCACATGAGGATGCACACACCTACACACATGTTCTGATGTGGGATTTCCCTCTGTGTGCGTGAATATCATTGGTTAATAAAGGAACTGCTTTGGGCCTATAACAGAGATATAGGGGAACAGAGCTAGGCAGGGAAAACTAAACTGAATGCTGGGAGAAGGGAGGCAGAGTCAGGAAGAAGCCATGGAGCTACCATTGGAGACAGATGTGCTGAAACTTTGCTGGTAGACCATGACCTGTGGTGATGCACAGATTAATGGAGATGGGTTAAATTAAGATGTAAGAGTTAGTAAATAAGAATCTAGAGCTAATGGGCCAAGCAATGATTTAAATAATATGGTTTCTGTGTGACTATTTCAGGGCTAAGCACCCGGGAACTAATTAGTGGCCTCCTTACTACAAATTGGCACCAACATGGCTAACTAAAATCCACTTAAAACCTGAGAAAGCTTAAAAAGTAATTTTAGACATAAAAATATGGAGTTTAACACAGCTATTTGCTGGCAGCATGCTGCAGCTCCTTTAAGAGAGGTTTTCCTGACTCAGTGGTAGCAGGAAGAAAGCTGCACTGTTTTGAAATGCCAGCTTTCTGGGTCATGCTGCCAACCCTACCTCTGGCTCTTTCAGGAGACTGAGCATTTGAATGGGGTTTGTGAGCAAAGTGCTAGGGCTTGCTTGGTGGCAACATGGACCAGCTGTGTGCCTAGAGATAGGGCAGTGTGCATGGCTCTCAGAGGTGGCAAGCAGCTCCGCTATGCTGGACTGAGTGAGGCAAGCAGACAGTGCCGTATTTCCCCTAGCAATGGTGCAGCTTAAGTTTTTAAGAAGCACTTAGAATTTTAAGAAGTGCTTCTGGACAGTAAAGAAGTACAGATACACAATAGGAGAGATTCAGACATAAAAGACCTCTAAATGGGTCACAGAGTTGGATAAATGTACATAGGCTTGAGAGAGAGAAGAAATAGAGAGTCATAAAAGGGAATAAATTGTTTATAAAAAATAAAAGTCTTTAATGAGGCAGAGTACACAGACAGTCATAGATTAAAGAAGTAAAGATAATAAAATAAATATTAAAAAGTAATAGAGTAAGAAAGCCACGTAAAGATAGAATATGCATAGATAGTCTAGATTATGTACATTATTGCATCTTCTTTGAATTTTTTGACTGTGAAGGAGCTAAGTACAGAGAAACATTTTATTGTATGGCCTGCTAAGCTAAACCAACATGTATATTATAAAGGTATCTTGACTTCAGAATTTGGGTCTAAGGATATATTGCTTTGGAAAAGAGGTTCTTTTGTTTCCACAGAGGATGAGAACCTGTGAATCCTCTCAGACTAATATGGTTTGATGGATCAAGAACTCCTGAAAGGTCGCCTTGAACACACATCAAAAAAATACCTCACTCAACAAAAAGCAGGAAACAGTTTGGAGAGAACTACACCCATATTCCTAAATATTGTTTATAATTTTTTATATTTAAAGGGAGATATGCTATAGATATTTGCATGGGTATGGATCTTGGTTTATTGATACAAATTTAAGGTCAATTTTGTTATACTGTGTATATATATTTCTGCTCTTGATTAAGGCATTGTGATTGTGCAGCTCATTTAAAAGTGTAATGTATAATTAAGAAATATAGGTTAATAGATAATCATCTATAATAGTCAAGCTTGTAGTCATGTTAGATTTTCTAGCTGTACAGATATATATTTCAGATTGATAGGTATTCTTTAAATCTTTCAGAGGCCTTCAGAATATGGCATTTAAAATGTTTTAATAACTTAGGACTTTTCATGACAATAAGACACATCTGCTCCTGGAAGCTCCAGTCTACTTCAAGAGGAACATGGGCATTGAAGAAGCCCCTATGGAATTTGTTAGTCATTTGAGCAAGAAACTGTTCTTGCTTGGACTACTTGATGAACTGGACATGCAAGACCCACAGAGAAATGACTGCTGAACTTGCCTAAAGGTGAGACTGTCCTTCAGGGTTCCTGCTTCATGAAAGAGTCTGCCAGACATTCTGCAGAACACAAAACAAAGTTACTGACAAACTGCCAATATAGATGGAACTGTCTTTGAAATTTCCTGCTTCATGGAAAAGTCTGCTGGACACTATGGGCCTGGGCCTAAAGGCTGAAGATGGATGCCCTAGTGGTACAAAAGAACTTTGGGTGACTGTCCAGGCAGTGAGATGTCTCTGTCAATTCTAGAGTTTTGGAAGTTGCTTATAATGCACTTCTTGTTAACTTCTGGAGTCTTTGATGGAGTTGAAGAATTGATAGTTATAGTTTTCCTTAGTTGTGATAAAAGATAAAGTAGATATACTATTGTAACTGTAATTCTTGCTTGATACATGTTTTGTTAAAACCTTTTTTCTTTCTTTTTCTTTTTTTTTTTTTAGTTTTTTCGAGACAGGGTTTCTCTGTGGTTTTGGAGCCTGTCCTGGAACTAGCTCTGTAGACCAGGCTGGTCTCGAACTCACAGAGATCTGCCTGCCTCTGCCTCCCGAGTGCTGGGATTAAAGGTGTGCACTACCACCGCCCGGCAAAACCTTTTTTTTTTAAACAGAAAAGGGGAGGTGATGTGGAATTCTCCTCTGTATGCTGTGAATATCATTGATTAATAAAGGAACTGCTTTGGGCCTATAGAAGAGCTATATGGGAACAGAGCTAGGCAGGGAAAACTAAACTGAATGCTGGGAGAAAGGGGGTGGAGTCAGGGAGAAGCCATGGAACAGCTGTTGAAGACAGACATGCTAAAACTTTGCTGGTAGGCCATGACCTCATGGTGATACGCAGATTAATGGAGATGGGTTAAATTAAGATGTAAGAGTTAGCAAATAAGAAGCTAGAGCTAATGGGCCAAGAAGTGATTTAAATAATGCAGTTTCTGTGTGATTATTTTAGGGCTAAGTGGCTGGGAACTAACTAGTGGCCTCCTTACTACATAAGGTCAGTATATATAGCTACCCACATATGCTCAGAATATTTCTTCAAGAGTACATAAAAATTGGTTACTTCAGGAAGTTGTGCCAGAATCTGGGATGAAAAGTGGTCTCTCTCTTCTTGTGTACTCTTTATGGTTAGACTCTTTACCATGGGTCTATGTTACCATTTTAAGTGGATACATGTTTATGGAATCAATCAACTAACAGATAAAACAAATTGCTATAATGTAAATAAAATAACAAGCAATGAAAAAGAGCTATAACAGGACTTCAGAAGTAGAACGGAAGAGGAGAGCGTCTGTGTGCTCATTTAAAAAACAAGCAGCACTACCCCTGCTCTGCCAAGCACTGGAGGTTAATAGAAAGCATACAAGAGGTCCTGTTTGTTCATTTTATCCCATTTCCAAATGATTTCCTTTCTATTAAAAATTTTGCCAAAGAATTTATTCTCTTGTCTTTCCTGAAAAATAGCAACTTTAGAAATGTTTATCTTAGTCTAAGTTTAATATGAAAACAATCAAATGGTATTATAAAGTTTGGCTAGGAGACTGCCTAAGGTCGACCCAGCTCCTGCTGGTCCAATCTACCTTACCCCTCCATTTACTTGTTTATTTACGTATAAGATGGTGAAAGCAAATAACCTTTAGTTTGCTTGTTTTTTTTGAGATAGGATTTTTGTTGCCCATAACCGGCTTTGAACTCACTGTATATCCAAATATGGCCCTGGTCTATTGATCTGCCTGCCATTGCCTCCTACTTGTTAGTATTGATATTGTAGGCATGTGCCATCATGTTGGTTCAACCATACAATCCTAAGAGTTAAAAGAAATTGACAAAAGTCTCTATCTTATATACTTGTTAAGGTTTTTTTGCTGTGAAGAGACACCATGACCACAGGAACTCTTATAAAGAAAACATTTAATTGGAGTGGCTTGCTGCGGCGCACTCCCTGACCAGCAGGGAAGGACGACCACGAGTCACGCTTTATTGGAGCCTCTTGGTTGAAGGGAGAGCGGAAGCGAGGGGCCCCCGAGCGCCAAGCGGCGGCTGCTTATATAGGGGGTAAAGAAACGAGTCGTGCCTGGATTGGCCGATGCGCGCCTGCCGATGCTCCTGGCCACGGGATTGGCCCTAAGCACATCATTGCCACTGTGCATGCGAGAGGCACGGTTCCACTGCATTGCCTAATATGGAATTGTTCACCAAGCAAGGCCGGGGCCAAGCGCCATTTTGTAATGGCGGCCACTCGAATCAGCTCCCAGCAGCTTGCTTACAGTTTTGGAGGTTCCGTTCATTATCATCATGATGGGGAGCATGGCAGCGCGCAGGCAGATGTGGTGCTGGCTATATCTTGACCAGAAGGCAGCAGGAAGTTGACTGGCAGACACATGAGGGAAGCTTGAGCAAAAGAGACCTCAAAGCCAACCCCCACAGTGACACACTTCCTCCGACAAGGCCATACCTCCTAATGGTGCTATTCCCTATAGGTCAAGCATTCAAACCCATGAGTTTATGGGAGCCATATCTATTCAACAAACATACCTGCTGAGCTATCTAACTGGCCTGTAGTTGGACTTCCCTTTGGGCAACCAGCTCACAAATACCGGCCCAGAGACTTATTATTATGAAAGTTCAGCCTTAGCTTAGGCTTGTCTAACTAGTTCTTGTAACTTAAATATCTGCTTTTATTAATCTACGTTTTACCATGTGGGTTTTTTTATCTTTCTTTCATTCTATATGTCTTTCACTCCAAGTCTCGTTGGCATCTCCTTGCTCCTTGATTGTCTCCTCTTTCTCTCTCTGCCTGGAAGTCTGACCTATACCTCCTGCCTACCTATTGGCCCTTCAGCTCTTTATTAAAACAATCACAGCAATATATCCTCACACAGTGTATAAATATCTCACACTACTGGCCAAAGAATACTTTTTAAATTCTCAAATTATTTGTGTAGGAATTGCAAAATCCCCATATATTTAAAAAACAATATATTGGTCTGGGATAATTACATTTGAATGTTTACAAAGCCTTCTAAACATGATTTAGTGACTTGTTATACTTCTTCCTTCTTTGTAATGATGTATTGGTAAAGTGACTAGACAAAGATTTAGAGTTTACATCTTAGCCACTCCTGAGGACGTGCTGTTTCTTGCCCAAGCAGAGGTGATGTAGGAGGGTCTATCATTTGTCTATGTGTTACTTTCATTGGTTAATAAAGAAACTGCCTTGGACTTTTGATAGGCCAGCCCTTAGGTGGGTGGAGTAGACAGAACAGAATGCTGGGAGGAAGAAGGCAATGGGGCAGATGCTGTAGCTCTCCTCTCTGAGATGGACGCAAGTTAGAATCTTCCCGGTAAGCCACCACCTCGTGGTGCTACACACATTAATAGAAATGGGTTAATCAAGATGTGAGAGTTAGCCATCACTACACAGAGGCAGCCACCCTCCTGTTTGTTTCCTTCCCAACAAATCTCTTCTGTGAGGTTTGATGTGTGGTGGAACTTTGTGGTACTCCTTGGCTTCCAGATGCCAGGATACCTTTCCATCTGAGCTGCAGTGCTCACGTTTTCTGCATTAGTTGCTTTTTTTACTGCTGTGACAAAAATCCTGACCTAAGCAAGTTGGAGGGTCTGTTTGGTTCAGAGTTCACGTCAGGCATATTCGTTTCTGTGGCTTTGACAACTCACTGTTTGCCAACGGCAGGTTGAGGAAGAGTGTTTCTGATGGTTTCTGGTTCCAGTGGGGAGAGAGTCACTCATGGTGGGGTGGGGCATGCCAGCGGTGGCAGGAGGGAGCGGAGAGAGCACATCTTCAACCACAGCACAAAGCAGGAAGTGGGCGGAAAGTGGGCAAAGCTTCAAATGCGGAATCTGCTCCAGCAACATACTTCCTCCATTGATCTGCGCCTCCCGCAATTGCTCCACCCAGTGCCACCACCACCGAGGGTCCTGCTGTCTGGCCCTCACAGCTCCTGGCTATATCATAACATGCCATGCAGGAAGAGCATGGTGGCAGGAGAGTGAGGGGGCTGGTCACATTGTGTCAAGTCAAGCAGAGAGTGCTGATACAGTTTGTAGGCAACAAGAAGTTCACTGACTCACTGGGCAGTATCCTGAGCTTAGGGAACCTCAAAGCCCTCCCCCACAGTGGCACACTTCCTCCCACAAGGCCATACCACTCTAACAAAGCCACACCTCTGAACAGTGCCACTCTTTGTGAGATTATGGGGGCCAGTTACATTTAAACTACCACGGGGGGATGGTTGGCTGCTTTGTTCTGTTGATGCCTTCAAGTCCTGGATGAGCCTGACTTCTTAATGGAGGCCAGTCAGCTTTACTCAACTTGCTGCCCTGAATGCTATGGTCATCCAGAGCATACTCACACTCTCAGGATGACGTGATCCTGTGCACGGTGATGGTGACAAGTAAACTTGTCACCACAGCCTCTTTGTGCCATAATCACTGCAAATGGCCGCTCTCTGCTTCTCCCCCCCCCCTCCAGGAAACAAGAAATGTCCTCAGTATTTGATATTAGTTCACTTCATGGAGAGGAGAGGTAGGGAGTGCAAGGGGGAGGTACAAGGTGAATTGTCCTTTTGAGGAGAGCTTTATTATTAATGCCATGCACAGTGCAGGGGGATTCTGAAGAGAATTTGCTGTCCCCCTCTTAGAGGTTTCCATAGGAGAGGGAAGTGTTGAGAGCTATTGGGGGCTATGGACCCCCACACCCTGAATTCCCTGTGAGTATCTTGTTTTTCCTATGCTTGCAGCTGCTCTGAGCATGAGACCCTGATGGCAGGCTGGTGGGTCTGCAGCTGAAAGATCCTGAGAGCTGGGGCACGGCCCAGAGCCCTATATAAGCTTTCCCTGAGCACAATAAACTTGGCATTCTTGTATCTAGGATGACCCATGTCTGTGTCTCTCTGTCTGTCTGTGCGTGCATGTGTTTTTAGTCTCCAGCTTAGTTCCCGGCTCGCGTACCACCCTGTCGTGGCAGGGGGGCTAAGGTAGCGTACTGCAGAGCATAATGTGGGCCATGTGCTTTGCATACGCCCCGTATCCTGAGACAGTAGCCTATGCTATGTTGCCCACAGTCAGGTTGCCTCTGTTTGATTCCACGATACCAGGGGGATGAATTCGGTACTCTGTGACTGCAGGGTCAGAGCAGCTTGCCTCCCTCTTGCAGCTGGTAGTGCCTTTCCAGGGAAGAAAGACTGGGGATAGCATGCGGCCTGATGTGCGAGGCTGTGATCCGCAACTCAACAGCCGAGTGTACTGTTGCAAGAGAAACTAGTTCTGTTCTGTACAGTGGTGTCTTTTTAATGTGAATACAGAAAGACATTTCTATCCAATGGAATAGAATAGAGACATACATACAAATGTTAATATCAAATAAGTATTTATAAAATTTTACTATTGTTCTACATTGAAATCTGTCTTTTAGATCTTAAGTTGGTCGATGGGCTTTTTGGCTAATTGATTCTCAATGTTTTATTCCCCATTTTTATTTTAAAAGACTTATTTGTTTTTATTTCAAGTATGTATATGAGTGTCTGCATGCATGTATTACATCATGCATGTGCCTGGTGCTAAGGGAGGCCAGAAGAGGGCGTCAGATCCCTTGAAACTGGAGTCACGGGTGTTTGTGAGCTGCCACATGGGTGCTGGGAGCTGAATTCACATCCTGTGCAGGAGCAGGCAGTGTTTCTCACCCCGAGCATCCTTCCAGCTCCTGTCCTTATTTATTAATAAAACAGAAAAGGCTTGGCTGCTTCTTAAAGTTGTTCTTACCCACTTTTAATTTCTTGGTTTGAAAGACAATAAGCATACACCAAATCCAATAAATCTCAAGGCTTTAAAATTCATTCCGCCATTTATTTCACAAGTTTACTCATCATAAATGTGGGATAGCTGGGAAACAGAGGTGAATAGCAGATAGCTCATGGCTTTAGCGGACCCGCGGTCTTGCAGAAGAACTGAGCATAACCCGAAATGTCAGTTTAGAAGATCTTTCTTTCTGGTCATTCACCCCACTTGCTTCTCCTTTTACAGGTGGAAATGGAAATCAACCAGGTGGGCAGACTGTTATAAGTGGATCGACCGGCCAAATGGAGTCTATCCGGGTGACCGCTGCTGTGAGCGTGTACCTTGCTCCAGTGCAGCCTCAGAGAAGAATGCAGCTGGGCATACTGCTCACGGAGGTCAGAAGAGAGCATCGGAGCCCCTGGAGCTGGAGCTGTAGGCTTTTGTGATCCACCCAACATAGAGGCTAGGAACAGAGCCCTGGTCCTTCACAAGAGCCTCACGCATCCCTAACTGTAGAGCCTTCTCCCTGGACCCACCCACTGTGTTCTACAGTCACTCCTTTCTTTCCTTCAGTCAGGAATGTTTCAGATATTTTTCATGCCTCCAACTTTGCCGCCCACCTGTCCTTAATTTTCATCGGTAACTTTCTTACCTCAAACCACCCTTTCCCTGCTTAGCTACTCCCAAAAGACGACATGCTGGGCACCAGAACTGCTTTTCTTCCCTTGCAGAGATCATCCGGGAGGTGGAGTGCAAGGCCAGGTCCTACACCTCCCCAGCTGTCCACTCTTCAGGCAGTACATCCTTTAGCCAGCTGTACTTTTCCATAGTTCATTTCTGTGAACTAAAATGCACTGCTGGTCACTGGGGTGCAGTGCTCTTCATGGGACTGTGGATGTCAGATTGGAGGTTTGTACTGTCTGGTTTGTGTGTCAACTTAACACAAGTGAGAGTCACCAGAGAGAAAGTTGCCTCAGCTGAGGAAATGCCTCCCTGAGATCCAGCTGTGAGGTATTTTCTCAATTAATAATCAATGAGGGAGGGCCCAGCCCATGGTGGGTGGGGCCATCCCTGCACTGGTGGTCCTGGGTTCTATAAGAAAGCAGACTGAGTAAGCCATGGGAAGAAAACCAGTAGACAGCTCCCCTCCAAGGCCTCTGCATCATTTCCCGCCTCCAGGTTCCTGCCCTGTTTGAGTTCCTGCCCTGACTCCTTCAGTGGTGAGCAGTGATGCCGACGTGCGAGCCAAGCCAACCTTTTGTTCTGTAGCTTGCTTTTTGGTCACGGTGTTTTGTTGCAGCAATAGAGACCCAAGCGACGACAAGAAATGAGAGTCTCTTCCAACAGACTGGCCCAATTTTAGAACTGGAATTACCTGTGTGGGATAGGAAAGGCTGAAACTGCAGCAAAAGGGCTCTGAGCTCTCTGTAGCCTTCTTTGCCTGAGGGCTTTTCTGCACCCTGGGAGCTTGCTTTTCTGCAGGCCCCCAGGACATGAAAGTGAGCATGGATTCACCCCCAGAGGCCATGTATGAGAGAGAAAATCAGTTTGTTCTTTAAGGTACCTTGAGTCAACTTAGGTCCAGCTACAAAAACCAGAAAACACAGACTCCTGCCAAAGCCTTCTCCACCCAAACTAGAAGTCTAGAACAGTCAAGTTCATGTGCATCTGAGGAGCTGTAAAATAAATAGGTTGTAAAAACACAGAGATAAAAAAGCACACACTGTTTTTGCTGGGGGAAAAGATAAGATCTAAGCAGTGAGTAAGGTTGTCTGTCCTGTTATAAAGAGGAGGACGGGGCTGCACGTTAGGGTCACGGACCTCTCTGCATTCAGCATACCTGCCGCTCAAGGCTGATGCCCAACCTTGCAAAACTGCTCTGGGTCCCCTGGCTCTTAGGAAGTGAGGATCATTGTTTCTCACACAATGTACGGTAGGAGTGAACTCAACCCCGGCTGTGTTCTGCTCAGTTTCGCAGGACCTTCATGCAGCAAGGTTGGTTCCCCATCCCCAGCTGAGGCAGCCAACTGTGCCTAACCCTTAACTACCACATTCCTCACTTCCTGGTCCTGCTCTTCATCCCCACATCTGTCCTTGTCAGAAGCACCTAAAGAAGGGTGTTCTAACCTCAGTCCTTGACCCAGATTCTTTTCTCCAACAGAATCTTACTGGGTACATTAACCACACTTAGGGGCAGCCTTGTGCCCAGAAGTAGATGGCAGATTGCCAACACAAATTGAACTGAATGATATTTTTGTAGACATTTTTATCTCAAATCACTTTATTTGGTCATTTTTTGTCTTATTGGTCTTTTGCTTTGGGTTCTGTATTTTGTTTGCTTTTCTTTCTTAAGACAGAGAAAGAAAGGACATGGTAGGTAGATGAGGATGTGGGAAGAGTTGGGGGAGGGGAGAATTGTCATCAGAATATATTACCTAAAAAATTGTTTCCAATAAAAAAAATTAGGGCACACAGTTAGGTAAATGGAATGAGGTTGAATCTGAAGAAGTTGGGGGAAGTAAATGAAGATGGCCAAATTACAATATAAAAAATGTGAAAGAATTAAAGCATTTTACAGAAAGAAACTCAAGCTAAGACAAAACTGAAAATGGGTTTCTTTGGGAAGGGTGTAATATCCATGAATTCCAGGCTATCCTGGACTACACAGTGAGACCAAATCTCAAAAAGAGGATTAACTCTTTGATGGATCCTCAATATGAGGTACTATTGGGAGGTGGCAAAAAGATCGGAGGCAGGGCCTAGGAGGAGGATTAGTTGGGGTGTTTCTTTGCAGTCCTATCTCATGTTGGCCACTTTTCATCAGCTACAACATTCTCTACTTCCTGCCCACGTTCCCAGTGCCATGATATTCTGCCCAAGCACATGGGGATAGAACCCTCTGAGCTGTGGGCTAAAATAAGCCTTTGTTCCATCCAGTCATTCTTGTAACATGAGGGGCCTGCTCATTAGGGTATCTGTCCCGCCCAGTACCCCACAGCTGGAAAGCCCCAAAGAAAATCACACAGAGATCTCCATAAGTTATAAAACTGATTGACCCATTTAGCTCAGTCTACTTATTAGCTCTTATAACGTATGTTAGCCCATTATTTTTACCTATGTTAGCCACATGGCTCAGTACCTTTCTCAATGGGGTATCTTACATCTTGCCTCTCTGGTGGTCTGGGCAGAACTGGGGAATGCGCTTCCTCCTTCCTAGAATTCTCCTGTTCTCATCACCCTGCCTCTACTTCCTGTCTGGTTGACCCGCCTATACTTCCTGCCTGGCCAATCAGTGTTTTATTAAAATACATGATTGACAGAATACAGATAGTTTTCCTGCACCACATTCTGTCATATATTGGGTCATAGGGATGAAAACCAACTGATAAAAAAGGTTCTGTGGAGCTGGGTCATAGAGACCCTAAACTGCTGCTCCTGTTTTCAGGCCTGTTTCTGTGTGAAAACTCTCACAGACCGAGGCTGGGGATGTAATTAAGCAAGCTGAATGCTGACCTAGCATCGTGAAGCCCTGGGTCGGATGCTAGGACCTCAGAAGTGCAATGATATTGTGTTTGTGTTTTAATAAATCTTTTCTAAAGACCAGAGTGCTGAGCTAAGTCACTAGAGGCCAGGCAGTGGTGGATCACACCTTTAACCCCAGGATTCAGGAAAGAGGCAGACAGATCTCTGTGAGTTTAAGGCCACTCTGGGCTACACTAAATTGATCCAATCTCGAAGAGAAACAGAGCCAGGTGGTGGTAGCTCACACCTTTAACCCCAGTTCATGGGAGTCACCTACCTTCAATCCCAGAACTAGGGAAGTAGAGACAAGAGGGATATGGCTGGGTGGAGAAAGGAATACAAGGCGGGAGTAGACAGGAGTTCAGAAGCAGTCTGAGGTTTGGTGGAGACAGATGCAGTCTTAGGATGCAGTCAGAACTGGATCGTCATTTGGTCTGAGCATTGGTAGAGGTACAAGATCTCTCTAGGAGCTAGCTGCACTGCTTCTCTGATCTCTCAGCTTCCACCCCCTAATATCTAACTCTGGGTTTTTATTAACAATTAGAATCCATGCTACATGGAAGTTGGGTGTGGAGGTGTGTGCCTGCAACCTCAGCACTCAGGAGTAGAGGCAGGCACACTTTGAGGTTACCCTCAGCTACATAGTGAAGTTGTGGCCAGCCGGAGCTAAAAAGAGTTTCACAGCATTGTGGCCCATAATTCATTCCAGCCACTGCTTCTGTTAGCAGTTATCTGTGTGTCAGTTCAGCTGCCTCCAGATGCAACCTGATCATTCTAGCTTGATCTCGCCTGAGTTAATTCACCTTCCACCTCAGGCTGGTCCACTGTGCTCTCTCCAACTGGAAAGAGCTTTTGAACATCTGGGGAATTGGATGATGGTGATGATGGTGGTGATGGTGGTGATGACAGTCATGATAATGGTGGTGATGATGGTGATGATGACAGTGATGATGGTGATGATGGTGATAGTGGTGATGGTGATGATGATGATGGTGATAGTGGTAATGGTGATGATGATGATGGTGATAGTGGTGATGGTGATGATGATGGTGATAATGATGGTGATGGTGGTGATGGTGATGATGATGATGGTGATGATTGTGGTGATGGTGACAGTGATGATGACAGTGATTATGGTGATGATTGTGGTGATGGTGATGATGGTGATGGTGATGGTGGTGATGGTGATGATGATGATGGTGATGATTGTGGTGATGGTGATGATGGTGATGATGATGGTGATGGTGGTGATGGTGATGATGATGGTGATGATGATGATGGTGATGATTGTGGTGATGGTGATGATGATGGTGATGGTGGTGATAGTGATGATGATGGTGATGGTGGTGATGGTGATGATGATGATGGTGATGATGATGATGGTGATGATTGTGGTGATGGTGATGATGATGGTGATGGTGGTGATGGTGATGATGATGGTGATGGTGGTGATGGTGATGATGATGATGATGATGGTGATGATGGTAGTGATGATGACAGTGATTATGGTGATGATGGTGATAGTGGTGATAGTGATGATATGATGGTGATGATGATGGTGATGGTGGTGATGGTGATGATAATGATGGTGATGATTGTGGTGATGGTGATGATAGTGATGATGATGGTGATGGTGATGATGATGATGGTGATGATGGTGATGATGATGGTGATGGTGGTGATGGTGATGATGATGGTGATGATGATGGTGGTGATGGTGATGATGATAATGATGGTGATGGTGGTGATGATGATGATGGTGGTGATGATGACAGTGATGATGACAGTGATTATGGTGATGATGGTGATAGTGGTGATGGTGATGATGGTGATGATGATGGTGATGGTGGTGATGATGGTGGTGATGGTGATGATGATAGTGATGGTGGTGATGATGGTGGTGATGGTGGTGATGATGGTGGTGATGATGACAGTGATGATGACAGTGATTATGGTGATGATGATAATCATGATAATGCTAGTAGCAGTAGTAATAGTAATTTCACTAATGAATAACTGACACATAATTTTAAAAAGAGGTTATGCATTTAATTTTTGATTTTTAATAATTCAGTCATTTTTAACTTTTTTGTATTCATGTATGTATTGTGTGCATATCTGATGAAGGTATTTTCTCAGTTGAAGTTCCTGTTCCCAGATGACTCTAGTCAAGCTGTGTCAAGTTGACAGAAAACTGAACACACTTTGGTTCATGATTTTCCTTGTTTTGGAGCTTATGAAAATGAGCACACCATGGTGAGAACACGTGGCAATGAGCACACCATAGTGAGAACACGTGGCAATGAGCACACCACAGTGAGAGCACACGGCAATGAGCACACCACGGTGAGGGCACACGGCAATGAGCACACCACGGTGAGGGCATGAGGCAATGAGCACCCCACGGTGAGAATACACTGTAGAGGAAGCTGTTCAAGTTATGTAAGTTATGGGGCCACAAAATAGAAGGGAGGGAGGGAAACAAAGAGAGAGAGTCAGAGACATATACACAGAGACATACACAAATAGAAGAGACATACACAGAGAGAGACAGAGAGAGAAAGAGACAGAGAGACAGAAACATACACAGAAAGACACACACAGAGAAAGAGACAGAGACAGAGAGAGACAGACATACACACAGAGAGACATATACACACAGAGACAGAGTCAGAGAGAGAGAGAGACATACACACCCAACACTCCTAATAACTCTTTTTTTAAAAAAATATTTATTTATTTATTATGTATACAATATTCTGTGTGTATGCCTGCAGGCCAAAAGAAGGCACCAGACCCCATTACAGATGGTTGTGAGCCACCATATGGTTGCTGGGAATTGAACTCAGGACCTTTTAAAGAGCAGGCAATGCTCTTAACCTCTGAGCCATCTCTCCAGCCCCCCCCCCCCAATAACTCTTAAGGCCTCCAGCTGTTCCCCACTTTCTAGAGTTCTTATAACTCACCGATAACATCACAGGTTGGTATCCAAACCTTTTTACACACACCATCAAGGACTATGAGTACTAAAATATAACAGATACAAGTCTTCCACGAGTCCATGTCCACACCCACCCAAGGACAGTATGGTTCAGCCCCTCAGCACATTGGGCAGACTCAGCAGAATATTGGTAGCAATCATGATACTCTCCTGAGACTGCACATACTTATCCATCTCTTTGGATATCATCATATGGCCCTGGACATGTAGACAACAAGAAGTCAGATTATGAAGTACCATGGAGGAAAGCCATTCTCAGCCTGGTTGAGGGCATTTGTCAAGAGGTCTGGAAGCTGGATGTGAGAGAGAACTGAATTTGTACCTTCTCAGGGACAGCCTGCACTTTGCCAAGGCACACCACCCAGCACTGACTTATTTCCCCTTAGCTTCCATGATGTTTAAAATAGGGGAGCATCTATGTATATAGTAATAAGTTACAGTTCTTGTAGTGGCAATTTTGAAATTTAGTGAATCTGAAATGCATACTGAGAAAATAGTAAGCAAAAAGATGCTTAAATCTCATTTAAAATTAAAAAGCTTATTTCATTTTTGTGTTAACTGTTTGGTAAATAGCTTAGTTATAACAATATTAGAGGATACACAATAAAACAATATGTAAACTACAAAGTGCTACACGGGGACTCTTCTATTTAAAAGCTATTTTTTTAATCTTCCTAGAGAGAATAATTCTGAACTAAGCTTTTTTTTAAAAAAACAACTTTTTATTTTCATCCATATAAATTGAAACTGCATTGGCTAGCGGGCAGACGTACCCCACATTCATCCAATCTGGCACATCCTCTCATCAGGCCAAACTTCTTGCTCCAGGCCATTGTAGGCCTCACTTATTAGAATTCTAGTTTTTAGACATAAGGAACACTGTTTATTTCTTACTGAAGTATTAGACTCAATTGTGTTACTATTCTCAGCAGTGCTTGCTTGAAAACCCTAAAAAAGGGTAACTTCAAAATTATTCCAGATAAGAAAGAACATTAGCTCATCCTCTCAATCTCTTTCAGAGGGGACAGTGTGACATTTTAGGCTCTGGGGAAAGAGATTCATTCTTCATTTACATCAGATAGTGATGAACCCCTACCTACTTTCCAGAAAAATCTGTTACCAGACTCAGTAGCTCACTATCTGTAAACTTCGGGCTAACTTTTCAAAACTTAAAATTTCTTCATTTTCTTGAGAATTTCATATATGAGCATTATATTTACATCATATTTACTTCCCTCCCTCTCCAATTTCTTCCCCTCTAATGTCCCCTCTTGCTTAAAAATTCATAACTTCTTTATTAATTATTATTGTTTTACCCCCCACATGAATGTGGATTGAACTATGCATGGCTAATTTAATAACAAATGTGCACTGATTGCTTATCTTGTACCAGTTTCTGGTCTTATGGAGTGTGTGTCTTTGAAGAAAGGCAATATACCATGTATCTCTCATTTTTCCAATAATGGAGATGAACTCTGGAATAAAACAAACCAGATACAGAAAGACCAATGCTGCTCACTCTACAGACCTGGAATTTGTGGAAGTGTACGATGTTGCAAGTCACCTAAGACTGAGAAGTGAGGTACAAACCCAGTTACCAGTCACCCAGCCACCCAGCCACCCAGTCACACAACCACCCAGACACCCCAGTCACACAGCCACCCAGTCATCCAGTCACCCAGTCACTCAGTCACCCAGTCACCCAACCACCTAGCTACCCAGTCACACAACCACCCAGCTACCCAATCACACAGCCACCCAGCCACCCAGTCACTCAGTCACACAACCACCCAGCTACCCATTCACACAGCCACCCAGACCCCAGTCCACAACCACCCAACTACCCAGTCACACAGCCACCCAGCTACCCAATCACACAACCACCCAGCTACCCAGTCACACAGCCACCCAGCCACCCAGTCACTCAGTCACACAGCCACTCAGTCACACAGCCACCCAGTCACACAGCCACCCAGCCACCCAGCCACCCAGTCACCCAGTCACACAGCCACCCAGCCACCCAGCCACCCAGTCACCCAGTCACACAGTCACTCAGCCACCCAGACACCCAGCCACCCAGTCACACAACCACCCAGCCACCTAGCCACCCAGCCACCCAGTCACCCAGCCACCCAGTCACACAACCACCCAGCCACCTAGCCACCCAGCCACCCAGCCACCCAGTCACCCAGCCACCCAATCACACAACCACCCAATCACACAACCACCCAATCACACAGCCACCCAATCACACAACCACCCAGCCACCCAGTCACCCAGTCACGCAACCACCCAGCTACCCAGCCACCCAGCCACCCAGCCACCCAATCACACAGCCACCCAATCACACAACCACCCAGCCACCCAGCCACCCAGTCACCCAGTCACACAACCACCTAGCCACCCAGTCACCCAGTCACCCAGTCACACAGGCAGGCACAGAGTAAGAGTGAAAGTAAGATACACAGAAGTAAGAAAAGGAAAAAGCTCAGAGGCAAATGGTAGCCAGGATAAGATAAGAAAAGCTGGCAGGAAATAAGCCAAGCTAAGACCAGAAATTTGTTACTAAAAATAAGCCTCTGTGTGTGATTTATTTGGGAGCTGAATGGTAGGCCCCCCAAAAGAGTAAAAAGTCAGAAGGAAAAACCAATAACAGCAGAGGAGAAGCTATCTTGGTCGCCTTAGACTGATGTGGGAAGATCCACGCAAATCATGGTCTGCACATTCTGGTAGTGGCCAAGATAAAAGGCCATGGAGGAAGCAATTCTGCTTTTGCTCTTGCTTGGCCCTCACTCTTGCAGGTGGATTCTGTGGCTACCCTGGTTGTTCTATCCATTCTAGTGAGAGGTCCTAGATGAATGGAGTACAGGGGATGGTACTGATGGGGAAGTGGGTTCTCCACTCAGGAAGCAGAATTGGGGTACCAAGGGTACATGTGAATATGTGAT
This sequence comes from Chionomys nivalis, assembly GCF_950005125.1. NCBI lineage: Eukaryota > Metazoa > Chordata > Mammalia > Rodentia > Cricetidae > Chionomys > Chionomys nivalis. The sequence continues at coordinate 11,442,344 of NC_080090.1, forward strand.
ACTGTGAATGACCGAAAGACCACCTGGTATGCCTCATCTCCTAAAGTGTTCACCATCTTGTACTACCTGGGCCCAAGTGATGTGGGATTCCCCTTGGTATGCTGTGAATACCATTGGTTAATAAGGAAACTGTCTTGGGCCTGTGCAGGGAATAGAGGTAGGTCGGGAAAACTAAACCAAATGCTGGGAGAAAGAAGGCAGAGTTAGAGAGAAGTCACGTAGTGCTGCTAGAGACAGATGCACAGCCACGTAGTGATACACAGATTAATAGAGATGGTTAAATTAGGATGTAAAAGGTAGCCAGTAAGAAACTAGAACTAATGGTCTAAACAGTGATTTAATTAATACAGTTTCTGTGTGATTATTTGGAGTCTGGGTAGCTGGGAACAAACAAGTGGCCTCCTACAACAAATCGGTGTACCAATGTGGGGCTGACTAAATCCATGTAAAACCTGAGAAAGCTTGGAAAGGAATTCTAGACATTAAAAGCAAAGTTTAGTCGCATTTTTTCAGATGGGCTCTGCTTGCTGGTGGCAGGATGCAGCTCCTTTAAGAGAGGTCTTCCTGATTCAGCTATAGAAAAAAAAAAGCCAAAGCCAAGTGGTTTTGAAATGGCACCTTTCTGAGTCATTCTGCCAGTGCGAACTCTGGCTACTGCATAGCCCTTTCTCTTTTCATTTTCTTTCTCTCTTCTTTCTTTTACTGTTGAATTGCTGCATTTCACTGGGGTTGCTTACAAGAACATGAATGGAGGGGTATTATTTACAGAAGCACCTTACCTATGGTTAAACCATGGAAGAACATGTCTCTCCCTCTCCTACCAATCATTAACTGCACTATGTCCTCAGGGAGAGTGAGGCCTCCTCCCCTCCTCCCCTTCTCTCCTCCTCTATAAGAGAGTGTTAATGGGCCCATTCTTAGCAGATCATCAGAGCTGCTGAGATTCAAGAGTATAAATGAGCATGTCAATCCTGCAAGAAAGGCTCAGCATCCCTTCCTCTAGCTCCTGCATTCTCTCCACCCCCTCTTCTGTGATGTGTCCTAAGCAGTCTTGGAGGATGCAATAACCATTTAGGTTTCTGCTTTCAACATTTTGTCACTCTCAGCATTTTGGTCAGTTATGAATGTCTACAGTAACCCAAACTCAATACAAAATAGTAAGCCTCTCTGGCCAAAGACGGCAGCAGCTCTGACCTATGGGCATAAGCATAAACATTTATAAGGCAGTTTGACAGGTATATCATGTCCACTTAGTAAAACAACAGCAGTAGCTGGGTGTGGTGGCACACCTTTAATCTCAGCCCTCAGGGGGTAAAGGCAGGCAGCTGAGTCTGAGGCCAGTCTGGTCTACAGAATGAGTTCTAGGTCAGCCAAGGTTACATACTGAGATCCTGTCCTTAAAGAAAACCACCACCACCACCACCACCACCACCACCACCACCACCACCACCACCACCAGCAGTCTACAGCAACCTCAGAAATAGCTTGGCTATGACAACCTAAGTCATGTTTTTTTTTTGACTAGGTTTACCTTATCAGATATAAATTCCTTCTGGTGGAACAGGATCTCAGATCCAGTCAGAAAATGATTACTACCATGACACACTTGCCATTACTGCACCAGAGAGCATGTCAGCAAAGCTGGTCCTAGCTTCTACAGCACAGCCCTTAGACAGTGCTTATCTGATGTGGGATTCCCTTCTGTCTGCTGTGAATATGTTTTTTTTTTTTTGACTATTGGTTAATAAAGAAGCTATTTTATCCTATGACAGTGCAGAATAGAACAAGTTGGGAATTCTAAGAAGAGATAGAGGAGGAAAGAAGGCAGAGTCAGGGAGACGCCATGTAACTGTTGAATGAGAGAGACACCAGAACCTTACTGGTAGGTCACAGCCTACTGTGGCAATACACAAATTAATAAAAATAGGTTAATTTAAGATATAAGAGCTAGCTAGAAATATGCCTTCAGCCAAACAGTGTTGTAATTAATATAGTTTTTCGGGTCTGGGTGGGCGGGAAATGAATGTGCAATCTTAGCCCACATTTATTATTAATAGTTAATTTTCAAAATGCCATCAATACCTCTGTACTTTCCACTAACACTTATTGGTCATCATTTCAGATACTTTTCATGACTTGGCATCAACATGATTATACATGATTCATTGATTGAATGTCTGTCTTATTCTGGGCACTGGGCACTGGGCCTGTGGTGCTAAATACATAGACACATGATGGTTCTAGTCTGTGGTAAAAATGACCTTCCCCAGAGAGAGGAGGCAGGTAGACTATATCCCTTCTCCTTCCTGACTTCCACCAGACTACAGTGGTGCCTCTGAAACCCCAGGTTTGCTGGGCTGTGTGCCTCCCCCACACAGGCCACTACTCTGCTTTGGGTGACAGTAATTCCCTTTCTTGTTGGTACCTCTCCTTTTCATTTTCTTCCCATAGTAACTTTTTTATACTGTCTGAGTGATGAAACTTTATTCCTGTTATGGTTTAGAAAGTTGAAGCACAGTTCCCCGAGGGGTGGTGACAAGCCACGAGGGGCAGCTGGTCCCATGAGGGGTCCCAGGTCCCAGGCAGGGGACGCAGTGGGTGGCAGTCGCCCTTGGCGGGTGAGAGATGGATAGACACACCATGTGAAGAGAGTTTTGAGTATAGAATTTGTTTGGTGGGTTATGGAGGGGAAGGGGAAAAGAAATGGGGAGAGGGAAAGGGAGAGAGAGAGAGTGAGGAGGGGGGAAGGAAAAGAGGCATCAGCCACCTCTTCAGAATAGTGATGGGACAGACAGAGAGCACAGGCTGGAGGCAGAAGGAAGATCTGCTTGCCTTGCCAGAAGGGGGAGTAGGCAGGGCTTGTCTCTTAAAGGAACAGGGTACCCAGGTGACAGACAAGGCCAGCAGATTATAACATTCCCATCTCTTTCTTATAATAAAAAGGCAGAAAGTTAGGCACAACAAGTTAGAGGAATTGGGACAGCGGATTCTCAAGACTGCTTCCTGCTTATTTATGGGTGTTGTCTTGAGGGGGGGCTGAGAAAACTGGGTGCTGGTCACATCCTGGGGTAGCTGGTCTCTTTACTCCTGTCCAGGGTTTGTGGTATGGAAATGCCCAGTGTCTCTTAGACCTGTTTAAGGTATTGGCAGAGCAGAGGACAAAGTTAAGTTTAGGAAAAAAAATTAGGACCAGGGAACTGAGAGGGGTGTATCTGTCCTGTTTAAGGTGGATTATTTAATTTGGCTCCCTGGAACTCACAAGGATTTTTTGGGTTTGTAAAAAAATAAGTTTTAAATAGCAGCATATTTATACCAGAATGACTGTGACAGATATTTTTGCATAATGAAAAGTATCTTTAAGACTATGAAAGGCAGGGCGAGAGAGAATTCTGCTAACTTGTAGCTTATTGAAATTTGTTTGGTGAAGCTGTTCTTTTAAATGACAAAACCTCTCAGCCATCAAACTATATTAGAGATCTTTGAGAAGGATAAAATTTTACTTGAGTTATTGATTAAAAAACAACAGAAGACTTACTTGGTTGGCATCTAGAGCTACTCCTCAGGGTCCTCCATGTTCACTGAGGGTCATATTTACCTTTTGCTGTCCAGTGCAGGGCCTGCCAGGCTCCAGAAGACCCTACGGGCTAAGAAATCTGTAGGAAGACAAGCCCACCTTGACCTGAGCAGCTAGGCTGTCGATTCCAGTTGTTGGCTCCTAGCAGCAGCACTCGATTCCTCCAAAGAAGACAGAAGACAAATGGGCACAGTGCAACATCCATCCGCAACTTACTTCATCAACTGCCAAGCACTGGCCACTGGGCAAAACTGCCTTTTGTCTAAACTGAAGATCACCAGACACAGACAGAATCACCATAATCAACAGCCTAGCTGGTCAGATCAAGGTAGACTTGTTTTCCTACAGATTTCTAACCCACAAGATCTTCTAAAACCTGGAAGGCCCTGTGTGACCATGGAGGACCCTGATGAGGGGCTCAGGGTAGACAACCGAGTAAGTTCTCTGTCGTTTTTATCCTTCTTAAAGATCTCTGATGCGGTTTAACAGCTGAGGGGTTTTGTTGGTTAAAAGGACAGCCTCATCAAACAGATTTCAGTAAAATACAAATGCAAGTTTTTGAAATCTATACCTGTAAGTTATAAAGGTACGACTTAACTTTGTCCTCTGCTCTGCCAATACCTTAAACAGGTCTAAGACACTGGATATTTCCATACCACAAACCCTGGACAGGAGTAAAGAGACCAGCTATCCCAGGATGTGACCAGCACCCAGCTTTCTCAGTCCTCCCCCAAGATGACACCCACAAATAAGCAGGAAGAAGTCTTGAGAATCTGCTGTCCCAATTCCTTTAATCTGTTGTGCCTAACTTCCTGCTTTTTTTTTTCTTATTTGTTTATTTTTATTCTTTTTTAATTAAAATTTCCACCTGCTCCCCATTTCCCATTTCCCTCCCCTCCTCCCAAATATTGCCCTCCCCCCACTTCCCTCCCCCTATCCCCACTCCTCTTCTCCTCCCCCCACTCCATTCCCCCTCCCTCTCGATACTGAAGAGCAGTCCAAATTCCCTGCCCTGCGGGAAGACCAAGGTCCTTCTATCTACGTCCAGAAAGGTGAGCGTCCAAACAGGCTAAGCTCCCACAAAGCCAGTTCATGTATTAGGATCGAAACCTAGTGCCATTGTCCTTGGCTTCTCATCAGTCTTCATTGACCGCCATGCTCAGAGAGTCCGGAATCAACCCATGCTTATTCAGTCCCAGACCAGCTGGCCTTGGTGGGCTCCCAATAAATCAGTTCCACTGTCACAGTGGGTGGGTGCATCCCTCGTGGTCCTGATTTTTTGCTCATGTTCTCCCTCCTTCTGCTCCTCATTTGGACCTTAAGAGCTCAGACCGTTGCTCCAAATTGAGACTCTGTCTCTACCTCGATCCATCGCCAGATGAAGGTTCTAAGGTGATATGCAAGATATTCATCAGTATAGGATAGGGTCATTTCAGGTTCCCTCTCCTTAGTTGCCCAAGGTACCAGCTGGGGACATATTCCTGGACACCTGCGAACCCCTCAAGAGTCAAGTCTCTTGCCAACCCTAAGATGGCTCCCTTAGATAGGATATATACTTCGCTGCTCCCGTATCCATCCTTCCTATATCCCAACCATCCCAATCCTCCGAGCTCCTCCCATCCTCCCCTTCTCATATTTCTCATCCCATTTCCCCTTTGCCCCATGCCACCTCACCCGCAAGTTCCCAGTTTTTGCCCTGGAATCTTGTCTACTTCCCCCTCTCCATGCGGATGACTATATGATTTTCTTTGGGTTCACTTTCTTATTTAGCTTCTATAGGATCACACATTATATGCTTAATGTCTTTTATTTTATGGCTAGAAACCGATTAGGTCTGATCACCAAAATATATAAAGAACTCAAGAAACTAAACTTTAAAATGCTAATGAACCCAATAAAAAAATGGGGCACTGATCTGAACAGAGAATTCTCAACAGAAGAAATTCAAATGGCCAAAAGACACCTAAGGTCATGCTCAACCTCCTTAGCGATAAGGGAAATGCAAATTAAAACAACTTTGAGATACCATCTTACACCTGTCAGAATGGCTAAAATCAAGAACACCAATGATAGCCTTTGCTGGAGAGGTTGTGGAGAAAGAGGCACACTCATTCATTGCTGGTGGGAATGCAAACTTGTGCAACCACTTTGGAAATCAGTGTGGCGATTTCTCAGGAAATTTGGGATCAACCTACCCCAAGATCCAGTAATACCTCTATTGGGAATATACCCAAGAGATGCCACATCAAATGACAAAAGTATCTGTTCAACTATGTTCATAGCAGCATTGTTTGTAATAGCCAAAACCTGGAAACAACCTAGATGCCCTTCAATGGAGGAATGGATGAAGAAAGTGTGGAATATATACATATTAGAGTACTACTCAGCAGTAAAAAACAATGACTTCTCGAATTTTGCGTGCAAATGGATGGAAATAGAAAACACTATCCTGAGTGAGGTATCCCAGACTCAAAAAGAGGAACATGGGATGTACTAACTTCCTGCTTTTTTATTATGAGAAAGAGATGGGAATGTTATAAACTGCTGGCCTGGTCTGTCACCTGGGTACCCTGTCCCTTTAAGAGACAAGGCATGCCCTCTCCCAACCCCTCTCTTTCCAGCAAGGAAAGTGGATATCCTGCCTCCTCCAGCCTGTGCTCCCTCTCCTGAAGAGGTAACTACTGTCTCTCCCTCTCTCTTCCCCCTCTCTCTTCTTCCTCTCTTCTTTCCTTTTCCCCTCTGTAGCCCATAAATAAGCTCTTTACCCAAACTAGCTCTACATGATGTATCTGTCTGTCTCTCACCCACCACAAGGCCTCAGGGGACCCACTGAGGCCTTGGGTCGCTCGCTCGCTGCTACCCCTTGTGGGATAGGCTGCCACTCCTGGGACCTGCCTTCCCCCCTCCACCACTATATCTTTATAGAATAGCAATCCCTCTTGCTCTCTGCTCAGCACCACCTGTCTAGTTGCCAAGAAAAACCAGATAACCCTAAGTACAATATTAATTTAGCATCCTGGGGCAAGCTCAAATGTGTGACATTCATAGTAACAGTTTGGCAAGAGCATCGGGCTCTTCCTGCGGTCAGTGCGGGCTCTCATGAGGACCGAGGGTCCTGGGGTCTCAGCTTTAGAGGTGAAGGCTCAGACAAAGTCGTGAGGCATCTCTTAGGTTGCCCTCAGTTTGAAAAGGCTTCACCATGAACAAGGCTAGCCTGAAGTTACTGGTCACTCCTCTGGACAACTCCTTCTCTTCATTTCTGGTTCTCCAAGAGAATCTGTGGAAACACAGGCTGAATGGAGCCCTGAAACTCTGTCCTGTGGTTCTTCCCCTCAGACATCAATTATTGGTGTCTCTCAGTCCAGGGATTGTGACTTGCCTTTTCATTTTGTGACCCTTAGTAATTTCTGTCCCAATCCCATTGTCCTGTCTTGCACCCTGTGTAGCTGGACTGTGAAAACTACCTTGTCATGATAATATGGATGCCAGAGGAAGAAGGCAGGTCTGGAGGGAGCCCTGGGTCCGTCTCTTCACTATGGCCCCCTCGGTGTCTTCCTGTCCACACTGATAGCTGGAGGATCTCTAGCACTATAGTACCCTTTGCTCTGATTATGGTTTTCCCACATCAGCTTTCCGTGCAGCCCAGACACTGGCACCAGCTGACCCACTAGCCTCCCTCCTGGGGACCCTGGTTCCAGATCGTGCATTTCGTTCCCACATCAACCATAAACTTGCTTCCTGCCGTGATTGTCTCGGGTTGCTACAGCTTCCATGGTTTTTCAGTTTTCAGCTCTCAGCCTTCTATATTAAAATCTTTCTTTGATGTAGTTGCCCACATGTACCATGTGACAGTGCAACACTACTCCTGTGTTGCGGTGCCTGCACTACAGGACCATTCGTGAGCCTCGGGCAAGGGGCTGGAGATTGAAACACACAAGACACACACCTCTAGTCACTGGTAAAGAAGCCCCTTATTGAATAGCACCACGGAGGCTTATATACCCAACACAGTCAGGTGGGCCAGCAGGTGAAAACCTCATCTCCTGATCCTCAACCAAGGACGAGGCAACACGTGCTCAGGAAGCAGAGCTGAACACATCTTTCAGTAGCACAAATCAGAAGGCCAAGTAAAGGTCACTAGCAGGGGAGAGCAGCTGGAAGCAGGACTTGATCCCAACACTTGGAAGTAACTTTTTTTTTTTTCTGTTTTTTTTCGAGACAGTGGAAATAACTTTTGTAGCTTCTCTTTGGAGCCGGAACCCGACTGAAGCACATATGTACAAGAGATACTGTAGGCTTGTTGTTCACAACAACTGCACAGAGGTGCCCACCACTATTGCTGGATCCAGAGTGCTGTGTTCCAGGGGGAGGAGAATCTCTGCTGCACAAGGCTCCCTGTTCAACAGGAGCAGAGCAGTTCCTAGACCCTGATTCGTCACACAGAGCTGTGTATGTCAATCCTCCTCGTGGAAAAGGTGTGCTGTAGCATGGCCCACTCCATAAAGTATCTTACATTTCAGCGTGTTTCAGGAAGCCAAGCAAGCAAGAAAAAAATTTAGGATATGGAGAAAACAAGCAAGCAGATAGAAGGAGAGGGATAAAGATGGATAGAGGGAGGGAAAGCCGGCAAGACACCAAAAGGGGTCACATGTTTGCCACTTAACCACAGAAGCAATATATTGTTAGCTTTATTGTATTCTGTTAATTGGAAAAAAATAATTGGATATTCTAGTGTGAGTATGAAATGTTCCCCAAAGCTCATGTTGGGTGCTTGGTCCTCAACTGGCGGTTCCACTTTGGGAGAATGTGCAGGTTTTAGGAGGGTTGTACTTGGTCAATAGACCCAGCCCTGGCTGCGTATCTGCTATGATGGAAAACATCCTCTAATAGATGCCTCTGCTTCCACAGCATCCTGCCCAGTCTCACGGGGCCAATCAACCATAAACAGATTCTCTGAAACTGCAAGCCCAAACCAACATTTCTTCCTTCATGGGGTTTACGGCAAGTCTTTGCCACATTAACACAAAGACTAATACAGTAGGTTCAGACTACACTCTGGGGTAGTGGATTGCACAAGGGTGTGGCAGAGGGTGGGATCAATGGGAGCCATGACTCTGATTGTCTGGACATGGCTTTCCTTCTATTTGCTCTGTTTGGTATTTGTTGGCCCTGCAATTTATGTTTTCCACAAAATTTGGGAAAGAAAGTTTGTTGTCATAAATTCCTGATGTATTTTTTCTGCCCCATTTTCCCTCTAACTTTTATGCTTCCAGTTGCCTGTATCATGACCTTTTCATATTGTCCCTTAGCACTTAAGTTCTTAATAACTTTTAAAATATACTTTTATTTATTCTTTGAGGCATTCATATGTCCATATTCACCCCCTTTCCGAGTTCTCCCTCCTGGGCCCTCCTCCCTACATCCCTCTCCCAACTTCAAGCCTCTGATCTTGGTTTGTTTCAATAACCTACTGAGCCCAATTAGTGCTGCCCATAGATGTACGAGTGTGGGGCCATCATGGAAGTGTGGTCAATCTACCAGGACCACACCCCTGAGGAAAACTGGCCTTCCTCCCTTAGCAGGCATTTGTTCCTGTCATTAGCTCCTCAGCTAGAGGTGGGGGCTCCTGTGTCCCGCTCAGCAATGCTGTTCTGTTGGCCGGCTTGATCTTGTTCAGAACCTGCATAGGCAACCTCAGCTGTCCTGAATTATGAGTGTGATGGCCCAGTATGCCCCAGACACTGTTTTTTCCATTTCTCACTAATCTCTGAATTCTAGAATCAGTTAATATGGAGGCCCAGAAAAGGTGAGCCTGTTTCTACCTTGTCTGAAGGTCAGAGAGTTTTAGCTTGTTCAAAGGTGTTGACAAGTGTGGCTACACGCCCTGACCTAAGGTGTGGTTACTTGGTGTTTTGGACATTGAGATGGCCCATACTGGTTGATCCACTCCACCCTGACCAAAGATCAGAGAATTCTAGCAAACTTTTGCTCTTTCTTTTGAATTAGGAGGTTTGACCTAGGGAGTGACTGCCCTCAGGATACTTGGTCTAGGATGGGTTCACTGCTTAAACAACAGAATGCTTTTCTTATGAATTAATGGCTTGATGTCTAAAGTATTAAAGCAAATATCTGTGCCAGTTGTCCTTTGTATCATGTTAAAGTAGTCTTTTGCCTTCTCTCCCCTGTAGTATTGGGGTATTAAAGTGTATGGAAAATTCAATGTGGGCTAATTTCAGTATTCACTGGAACTCCCTTTCAGCACGATTCTGTTTCTGTTTTATTATTTTCATTCACGTCTTTGTTCTCTTTACTTATTTTTCTAATCCCAATACCCCTCCCCTGGTAAGTGGTTTCCTTGTCAAAGCTGGTCTCCAACAGGTTAATATTCCTTAAACTTTTTATTTTACTTTTTTGAGACAGGGTTTCTCCATAGCTTTGGATCATGTCCTGGAACTAGCTCTTGTAGACCAGGTTGGCCTTGAATTCACAGAGATCCACCCGCCTCTGCCTCCTGAGTGCTGGGATTAGAGGTGTGTACTACTATCACCTGGCAAACTTTTAAATTTTTACATGTTTATTTATATTTTAATTATGTGTATGTTTGTGGGTGTGTGCACATGAGTTGCAGGTGCCTGAGGAAGAGAGAAGGAGGTGTCAAACCTCGTGGAGGTGAGCTGCTAACAGGCTCTTCACTGCTGGGACATCTCCCCAGCTCCCATTTGTTATAATAGACTGAGTAGTTTCTATTTTTCTAAATTGAACTTCATTCACTTTTTAAACCTTTGTTCTGCTATTAAAATCTATCTGCTGAATTTTAGAAATTCAGATATGCTTCTATAGGTGTGTAATATTTTCATTTAAGATATACATGTATAAGGTTATAACTGATTTCTTCAAATTTTTAGGTACAGCAACTTCAAAGATGGGAGTGGGTTTGGTGAGATGGCTAAGCATTAAAAATGTTTGCCAAACAAGCAAGAGATGGAGATTTGCCGGGTGGTTTTGGCAGAGGCAGGTGGATCTGTATAGAATGAGGTCCAGAATGGCTTCATAGCTACTGAGAAACCCTGTCTTGAAAATTTAAACAGAAGGGGGCTGGAGAAATGGCTCAGCAGTTAAGAGCACTGGCTGCTCTTCCCAGCACCCACAAGGCAGCTCATAACTGTCCCATTTTAGGGGATCTGACCTCTTCACATAAATACACATACAATAAATTTAAATACATTTTTTTTTTTTAAAAACAACCATTGTTGATTGAGGTTTTCATCTAGGTCACTCTCATTCTACAGAGCATCATCTGGTTTGTTCTGAGTACTGAGAGCAGGGCTTCCTCAATTTTTTTTTTAAGAGAGAGAGAGAGAGAGAGAGAGAGAGGAGATGGCTCAGAGTTTAAGAGCACCAACTGCTCTTCCAGAAGAACTGAGTTTAATTCCCAGCACCCATGTGGCAGCTCACAACTGTCTGTAACTCCAGTTCCAGGGGATCTGACACCCATGGCAAAAGACCAATGCACAGAAAAAAGAAAAGAAAAACCAAAAAAGGGGGATGGAAATTTGGCTCCCCAGAACCCAAGCAAATGTGGTGTGGGCATGGTTGCCTCAGAAGGTGGAGACAAGGTATCCCTAAAGTAGGCTGCTTAATGAGACAAGCTCTTGCTACCAGCTCTAGGTGTGACTGAGAGACTGTGCCTCAAAATCAATAAGGTTGAAGAGCAATAAAGGAAGATTCATGCTGTGCACCAAGATGCACATGGGAACATGCATGCACACACACCTGTAAATATGCATGCCCTTGTGCACATACACAAACCCATGAAAAGAAAAAGATAGAAACAGTTAAGCCTCTTATAACACTTGAAAAAAATCATTATCTAGAAGGTATTCAACAAGGCACAACTACAGTTTTCTAGGACTCTAACTAGAATAAACCTCATTTACAGCAAAAGACATGTCTTAACCCCCTCCTGTAACCTGTATGACTCATGTTTTTACCTTATAATATACAGTTCTATCCAAGATACTGCTGGAGACAGCTTTTAATATCTTCTATCTATGAGGGAAAAGAGATAATCGGGAGGTGGAGTGGGGTTGGGGGGTTTGCCCCATAGAAAGCAAATTGAGCAATTCAGTTCCAACACCTTCTGATATACCACTGAGACTAAGATACTTTGGTGCTGTAGGAAATTCTTCAGCCAGTAGCCTCAAGTTACCTGCCCACTTGAGCATGACCTCATACTATAAATGCCCATGTAAAGCACGCACCCACTCTCTCTCTTTGGGGTGCTAGATTTGGTTGCTATTTTCCCATTCGAGCAGAGGACTGTGATCTGTGAGTTTATACCTAAATAAGTAATCCTTTATTGTACTCAATTCTGAGCAAGTGTGGGATTTTCTTTTTAGTGTCCGTCTTTATCTGGTGCCACACGTGGATCCCACCTCCACACCTACTGAGTGGACCAGTCCAAAAGGCCCAAAATGTCCATGGCCCACAGCAGAGATAAGTGCGTGGTGACTTGGAAATTTCCCAAGCTTGTACACATTTCCCCCACCACTGCCGCGTTCCCTGCCATGTTGCCCTTGCACAGCTTCTGGTTTGTCCTCCCTGCTTGTGAGTTCTGGGCTCCTTGCTCTGAGTACAGAGTTGATTTGATTGCTTTTGGTTTGCCAAGAAAAGCATATTTGTCAGTATTTGACCAGCATGAAGGCAGAAGGCTGAAGCTGTGTAGGACTGTTCATGCCACCACTGGTCATGACTCTGCAACTGCCACACCCGCTGGACAATCACGATTATTATACCTAAAACAATTTACCAGCTCTCATAACACAGGTAACTATTTGATTAATAAATAAATTAATAAACTTGAAAGGTATATAATGGCAGATATTACCATGCAAAATTTTAATAACCTTTTTGTTGATGGATTGTATTCTGCAAGGCTTAAATGGTTACTTTGATATATCCATTTATTGGATATTGGGACTCAGTCTTTTTTTCATATTATATCCTTAAGAAAACGGTTTTCTTAAATTCTTAAATGCCAAGAATGAGGCACTTTTAGAAATGATACAGTCTTTACAGACTAATAATGAACAGCTAGCTGACAGGAATCAAAAACAAAAGTTACCTGAAAAATTAATACTATTGAAAAGGACAACATTAATTTGACAGACAAAATTCAATTCATATCAAAAGGTACTGAGAAATTATCTGAAATAATTCATACTGTTAGATTTGACAGTCAAAAGCTGTTAAAAAGTTGTGATAGGTTAGCAGATAGACTGTCTCTCTAGGCAATCGGCACATGATCCAAATAATGTCCAAAGATGAGATGTTTTCTTTAAAGAAAAAACTTCAGACCTTAGAATCATATTTGCAGAATGAGGACCAGAGGCTAGGTGCCTCAATGAAATCATTAGAAATATACACAGGTCAGGAGATTCAGGCTTTAAAAAAGACAGTATAAAAAGATTAGAAACAATTGAGGAAATTATTGGAACTGATAAGCATGGAAAGAAGGCACAAGGACAGAATTTAACATTGCCAATGCCTGTCAGAGATGACTTACCCAGGGTTTTAGCTTCCTACCCTGTAATCAACTCTGAAAAAGCATCAAGTTCTAAAGGCCCAAAAGGATCCAAAGATGGTAGATGGCTAGATATAGGAGTGAATGACCTAAAAAAAAAAAAAAAAAAAAAAAGCAAACAGTAGTATCTTATGGCTTGCATTCAGCATTTGTTAGGGAGATGGTAAAGACATGGACTTCTAGCAATGAGGTTACCCCAAATGACTGGCTTCAATTAGTTTCAGCAGTCCTGGATAATGGGCCTTAACTTTTGTGGAAATATTATTTGTGAGAAGAGGCAAAAAATTTAGAAAAACAGGGAAAAGCAAAAGGACTTGAGACTTCCCAATATCAAATTCTTGGTGAGAGCACTTATGCTGACTCACAGGTTCAAGCTCTTTACAATGAACAAATTTTGTCCCTATGCTACAAAACAGCCTTAAATGCTTGGATTCAAGAACTAGGAAAACAAAATGACTCAAATACCAGAGTTAAACAGGGCTAGAGAGAACCCATTAGTGACTTTTTTTTTTTTTTTTACAAAGATTAACTAAGGCTGTACAAATAGGAGTAATAGACCCAGATGCTAGATGAGTACTTATTTAATCTCTGGCTTTTTAAAATGCAAACTTAGACTGGAAAAAGATACTTGGGCCTTTAAAGGTTAGATCAACACCAATGGATGAATGGATCCTGCATACAATGACTATTAAGACACTTGACTATAGTATTGAAGCTTGGGTAGGAGAAACAATTTCCAATGCTATGAGGAGACATCAAAATGCCAAATGTTTTAATTGTGGTAGAATAGGACATCTGAAAAGGGATTGTAGACAAGGAATTCCTAGAAGTAATGTCTCCTCTAGGAATGGCAAAAATAAAAGGTATCAACCTTCTGGATTATGTAGGAGGTGTGGCAAAAGCCAACATTGGATCAACAAAAGACAGTCAAAAGTGGCCTAGTCATTCCCAGTCATTGTGAAGGACATGGCTCACCAGAAAAATTAAAACATTCAGAGTCTTTTGTAAAAAAACCATACTGTTCTGTAGGATGGAATAAACTTGGAGGATTAATGTTGTAGGAGCTGCAGAATGCATTCCTGTCACCCAACTCCCGGCCGCCTGGCTAGCTTATGCCCCAAAATAACAACACACAAACTGTATTCTTTTAAACACTGCTTGTTTAAAACATCAGATTAATCAAAAATTCCAATAGAAAATATAAATGATCAAAGACCAAATCTAAGAGTGCATATAAATGGCACTGTAATGGTGGGTTTGATAGACATGGGTGCGGACATGAGTATCATTACTCCAGAATCTTGGCATCTGAATTTGCCTTTGCAAGAGGCAGATGTTTAATTCCTAGGTATTGGGACCCTATCTCAAGTGAAACAAAGCATGAAATGGGTTGAATGCATAGGGCTAGAAGGACAGAAAGGAAGGCTGAGGCCATATGCAGCTAATATTGCAATGAATTGATGGGGTTGTGACCTGCTGCAACAATGGAATACCCAAATTAACATTCTTGTAGTCCCAGAAACTCATAATTTCAGGAAGGATATTGTAAGGTACTATACACAAAGGTCAAAAGTCATTCAGGCTGTACAAGAACATAAAGCAACTGGCAAACCTTTAGATGTACCAATGGTTCTACCTCTAAAATGGTTAACTGAGAAACACATATGGGTTAAACAGTGGCCTTTAGCAGAAGACTACAGGCTTTAGAACAGTTGGTACAGGAGCAACTAGATGCTCCCTGTATTGAAGAATCAACCAGCCCCTGGAATTCTTCTGTATTTGTTGTTAAAAAGAAATCTGGTAAATGGAGAATGGTGACAGAGCTAAGAGCTGGCAACAAGTTATTCAACCTATGGGACCTCTACAATCTGGAATTTCTCTGCCTTCTTTATTACCAAAAGGATGGCCTCTTATAGTTATTGAATTAATAGGTTGTTTCCTCACTATACCTTTACAAGAAAAGGACAGAGAAAAATTTTCCTTCATAGTGCCTACTTAAAATATTTCTCAGCCTACTAGGAGATGCCAGTGGACTGTCTTTCCACAGGAAATTCTCAATAGCCCCACCCTATGTTAATACTTTGTAAGTCAGCCATTCAAAATAATATGTAAAAAAATTCCTAAATCTATAATTTACCATTACGTGGATGACATTTTTCTATCTGATTCAAACATAAATACTTTAGAATGTATGAAGAAGTAAAGAAAATTTTGTCAAAATGGGGATTACAAATTGCTCCTGAAAAATTACAGAGAGGAAATTTTGTCAATTACCTAGGCTGTAAAATAGGTTTACAGAAAATTAGAACACAAAAGGTACAAATTAGGAGAGACCAATTGCAGACTCTTAATGACTTTCAAAGATTGTTAGGAGACATTTCCAGTCAACAGTCAGTTGTTGGGATAACACCTGATCTAATAGTTCATTTAAACAAAACCTTAGATGGTGACAAAGCCTTAACTAGTCCCAGAGACTTAACAGCTGAAGTGAAAAAGGAATTGATTGTCTTTGAAGAAAAATTACAGAAGGCACATGTGGATAGGGTGAATCCAAATCTTAACTGCATTCTAGTCATATTGCCTTCCAGAATTTCCCCCACAGGAATTTTAACGCAAAGGGAAGATAATATCTTAGAGTGGATCTTTTTGCCACATAAACCATGTAAAAAGTTAAAAACTTACACAGAAAAAGTCTCTGAATTAATTATAAAAGGAAAATTGAGACTTCATCAACTATCAGGTATAGACCCAGCAGAGATTATAGTGCCTTTTACTACTTTTGAAATTAAAAAAATATGGAAAACAATGAACCTTGGCAAAGAGCTTGTGTTAAATTTTTAGGAGAGATTAATAGCAATTATCCCAAAAAGTGATAGTATTAACCTTATAAAGAGAACTTCTTGGATCCTTCCCCACACTGTATGTGATGCACCAGTAACTGGAGACTGTATATTCTATACTGATGCAAATAAATCAAGAAAGGCAGGTTACAAATAAGATTTAAGTAAAGTGGAACAAAGCCCTTATAATTCTGTCTAAAAGGCAGATTTATATGCTGTTCTCATGGTACTAAGGGATTTTAAAGAACCTCTCAATATAGTTACTGAATCACAATATGCAGGAAGAGTTGTCTTTCATATCAAAACTGCTGAATTTATATCAGATGATACAGAATTGACTTCATTATTCATACAGGTTCAAGATACAATCAGGAATAAGTTTTGTCCCATATAAATAACACACATAGAATATGTTCCTATTTTTGTCTACAATATTTGTATACCTAGGCAAAGTTATTTTGTCATATTGTATGCATGCATGCTTCTACCTCTGCTTAAGACTTTTTGTAAATTGATACATTTTGAGGTCATTGGCCTCATTTGTTGCACAGTTGTTTAAAGATTGTTTAATATTCTAATATGAAGTCTTAGTCTTTAAGTTATATAGGTGTTAAGAATTATAAATCAATAGTCAACCATGTTTGTCACACTTATGGTTAGACTAATTAGATACTTTAGATAAATAGAGATTGTATTCTTCATAGATAGGTAATCTTTAACCACTTCAAACAGCTGTAAAATATGGCATTTAAATAACTTAGGTTTCTATTGAAGTGAGACACAATTGCTCCTGGCAGTGCTGATCTATTCCCGAGAGAATTTTGAGCACCGAAGACATTCCACTTGGAGTTTGTTTTCTTCTTGGCAAAATTGGCCTTTGGGCAAGGAACTGTCCATGCATCGACCACTGACAAAATGCACGATGTCCAGATAGGACAAGCAGGATACAAGAAAAAAGACTGTCAAATCCTGACAAGACAGGGTAAGACCATTTTGAAAAATTTCCTTTCTCTGAAAATGGTCTGTTAGTTACTCTAGGCCTTAGCCAAAGTTGGTTCCTCCAATGTTGCAGATGTGACTTCGGGTGATTGCCCAGGTATCCAGTTGTCTCCATCATTTGTTGCATATTTTGGAAGCTGCTGGATTGCACTTTCTGATTACTCAAGTAATATTATTTTCTTTCTTGGGTCTTCAATGGGGTTGAAGATTAGATAGTTATAGTTGTTTTCCTCTCATGACTTGGCCAAGTTATTTATAATACAAGACTTAGACTCCTTAGGATAGGATAATTATTGAAACATTTATCACATATTTCTTGTTTGATATTGTTTATGCTGGTTGTAATTCTAATTCTTATACTTGATATTTGTTCTTATTGTATATAATTTTGTATTAGGCTTAGAACTTTCTTATTTAAACAAAAAGGGGGAGGTGCTGTAGGAATTCCTTCAGCCAGTAGCCTCTAAGTTACTCACCCACTTGGACATAGCCTCTTATAATATAAATGCTGATGTAAAGCGTGTGTTCTCTCTCTCTTCCGGCTGCTGGATTCGGTTGCTGTTTTCCCGTTTGAGCAAAGGTCTGTGATATGTGATTCTACCCCTAAACAAAACACCCTTTATTGTACTCAATTCTGAGCTAGTGTGGGATTTTCTTTTTAGCATCTGGTATATAGAGCATCTTTCCCATGAAGCCCATACCCTTCTTGGTCATGCCTTATCAGTCCCTGGGCACCTGTCTTTCGATTAACCTGGTATTTAAACCCATTTTAAGCTTTCTTTTTAAAGAATTCCAACTCCACTTCAAAAGGCTTCCCATGGGTGAAGGGCTCTGTGGGGAATTCCCCACACTGCTGGTTCTGGGCTGCATCTCTGGCTCAGGGAACCTGGAGATAAACTACTAGATTGAGATACAGAGTAACTCCCAGACTTTCTTAAAAAAATAAAAATAAAAAAATGTTTCTTTTTCTATTTGATAGTTCGCTTTGGATTTGCTTTGACTTTTCTGGAGAGCAGGGTTAGGCTTCTGGAAAAACAGGAGACAAGCATGTTTTCCACAGTCTGGCTAAGGAAGCAGTGGGGGAAATAGCTACCCATAATTGGGGGCACCCAGGAGAGAAAGGAGATATATACAGGGTTTGAAGGGAGCGCTGGAGAGAGGCAGAGGCAACCAGCTTGGTAAGTTTGATTTGGAGGGCCGAGTCAGGGCTGCTGATAGCTTATCTGGCCAGTTTTCAAATACTTCTCTCATGGACCAAAGAAGCAGGGGTTGCACACGGATTGCAAGGTAAAGCTCCCAGGTGTCCAGTGCGTAAAACATGCTGAGGGAAATGAATCAGCCAAATCAGAATGTACAACTGTGCATCTTTCTGGTACATCTCAAGGACTGGAAATGCCTTCTCTAGTCTGTGTCTCAAACACACCTCTTGCCCGGCTTTGGGTGGCGACATGTACTCCAGGTTGGGAAACAGAGTCTGTAGGTATAAGGCGTCTCAATCTTAGTTGTAAATTGGACCAATTTGTTCCTTGTGTGGATGATTTAGTGTGCCAAGCGGTAAGTGCAGAACAACGTGAAACGTGACAGGAATCAGAAGAAAACCAGTGTGTTCTTCTGTGGCTGTGAAAAAGCCCACAACGAAAACCAAATTGGGGAGAGAAGAGATTATTTTATCTTATGCTCCCAGGTCCCAGCTCATCGTTAAAGGCAGTCGGTGCAGGAACCTGGAGGCAGAAACTGAACCAGAGACCACAGGGGCATGACTCCTGCTGTCTTGCTCCCTCTTCCCTTTCCTGCTTCTCTCTCCCTCTTTCTCTCTTTCTCTCCGTAAGATTTTACTATGAAGCCCTGGTTGGTTTGGAACTTGTGATTCTGCTGCTGCCACCAAAGAGATGGGACAACAGACACCACAATCTTGTTCTTGTCATTTTCCTATCCCTCCCTTCCTCCCTCCCTCTCTCACTCTCTTCCTCCCCCTCTCTCTTCCCCTTTCTCCCTCTCCCCTCTTTGTCCTTCTTTTTTCTCCCTTCCTTTGGTGGTTTGAATGAAAATGACCCCTAGACTCACAGAGAGTGGCATGATTTTTAAAGGATTAGAAGGTGTGGCCTTGTTGGGGGAAGTGTGTCTCTGGGAGTGGGATTTGGGGTTTTAAATTCTCAAGCCGGTCTCAGTGTCTCTCTGCTGCCTGCCATTCCAGTGATGAAGTAACCTGACTCCATCTTAAGGATGGAAGCCTTTTGTTACAAGGTCGGGACAAGTTCATTTCTGTTTGCTGCAAAATTAAGTTGACTGCTTTAACCTGTTTCTGGAATTTGACGTGCTCCCCATCCTATGTAGTTTGACTATGATAGATAAGATGTTCTGCCAAATAATTTAAAAATGTTCAGCCAAGCTCCTATGCAACCAAAATTCCTCTGGAAACCATCCAACACTTGAAAACCCCCAGTCTTGATGTGGTCTTTGTTTGCTTGTTTGTTGAATGTTGTTAAACTCACTGGTCAAGAATAAGACTACTACCTCAATTTAAAGCCAAAGCCAAAATTGAAGCAAGCTTTAATTAAATACTGGCCAGGAGGATGAGCTGGTTCCTAGGTTCCCAGAAACTGGCCAAGAGTCACATTTTTGCAGGGACTTAAAAAGGCAAAACCCACAGTTCACCGTACTTCTACCAGGTCCAATCAGGGACAAGCAAACGCCCTGACATATTTCCTGTCCGAGTGCCTCCCGCCCACATGTGATCAAGCACAACCAGTGTAAGTGCTGATGGGTCAGACAGACTTGTTTAGGGGAGTGAGAACATAACCTCCAGCATTTAGCTGCGGTTCTCACACTATGTAATGGGATCTCCTCTTGTGTTCAGTGGTATATTTTCAAACCCCACTTCAGGGAGATAGCCCTGCCTGATGGAAAATAAAGATCTTTTCTCTTGTTTGGTGGGGTTAACATGGATGGTGAACTCTCAGCTGCTTCTCCAGCAATGCGTCCGTCGGCATGCTTCCTGCTATGACGATAATGGACTAAACCTCTGAAACCGTAAGCCAGTTTCTTACACGCATTGTGGTTCTGGTGTCTCTTCACAGCATTAGAAACCCTAAGTAAGCCACTCCCCTGTCCCGCTCCCCACCTGTGCTTAACCCTGAAGCTTGTGCTACCCCTTAGCTCTGTTAAACAAACTCAGCAAGTTTGCTTCACACTTATATGGGCAATATCTCCTCGTTGGTGTTGTTGTTTTTATGTGGGGTAGGATGGAGGGTGTGGAGACAGAGACACAGAGACCTGTATGGCTCACACTTCGTGCCCTTTTGTGTCCTTTGCAAGTCTCTTCACCTTGCTTCATTCCGAAGTCAACAAAGCATTGCCAATGAATTTGAAACAATTACTTTTGCATTTTTATGCTGAGTTTTGTGTTTTCGAATAACTCTTTGCAGCCCCTGAGCATGACAGTTGTAGGTCACGATGCACACTGCCTCAGAAGGACTCATAGGATTTTCTTATGATCACCTGGAAAATTCTGAGCTTTCCTCCTTGCCGTCAATCAGCTCCTAAACATTAGCTCTCATTTGTTTGCATCTGCTTTTAAACCTCATTTGGGAAACTCTTCGAGGGCCCGAAACTTATTTATGCATTGTATAGCTGTGTCACTGTGAAGAGCAGATGGTAGTACATTTTCACTTGATTTAAGAACTCAAACTTCTGTTGCTTTTATAGATTGTCATTTTTAATGCTACCGTACCGTTTAAAGTTGTTTGCTCATGAACCTCTGAGACTAAATGATCCAAGTCTGTTTCCTGTATCTAATCTGGCACTTACGCCCAAATGCAGATATTAGCCGGTAGAGTGGAATCTTTCAAATTAGTTACAGCTGTCTTAACACCTGGCTATTCAAGAAATAGCTGAAGGTGTTTGGGTACATTTCTTCAACTGTGAAATATTGACTGCTCTCTCACCATAAACCTCCAGAAAGCAAAACAAAACCGAAAAAATCTAATCACATTAGATTTACCATAGTTAAGGAGCATATATCCTTGAGAGAGACTTAATAATGTCACAGAAAGAAGAAGCCAGGGGAGGATTATCATAGGGTGTGGACTAGGCCATGCACGTTGGTTTGGTTCTAACTGTCATCTTGACAATCTAGTATCACCAGAGGGTCTCAGTGAGGGATTATCTAGATCAGGTTGGCCTGTGAGCATGTTTGTGGGGGACTGTCTAAATTGTTAACTTATCCAGCCCACTGCAGGCAGCACCAATCCCTATACTGGGCCCAGAACTGTATAAGAGTATAAAAAGCTGGCTAAATATTAAGCAAGGAGATAGCATTCATTTTTATTTGCTCTTGACTGTGAATATGGTGCGATCAGCTGTTTGGGGGTCTTAAATTTTCTTAAAAAAATATTTTATGTATATAGGTATTTGTGACTCATGTGCATGCCATGCCCCAGGAGATCAGAAAGGGTGTAGAGTATTCTGGAACTGGAGTTATGGATGGTTATAAGTCAACGTGTAGTTGCTGAGAATTGAACTCTGGTCCTCTGGAAGAGCAGCCAGTGCCCTTGCCTACTGAGTCGTCTCTCCAGCCAGCAGTCTCAAGCTCCTGCCACTGTGACTGCCTTGCAATCATGTACTGGAACCTGGAACAGTAAGTCAAACAAAGCCTTTCTTCCCTAAATTATGTCTTATTATGTATTATGTCACCATGATACACACAAAGCTAGCACAGCATGGTCAACAAGGCACAGAACGGCTGAGCCTGGGCAAGCGTGTGACGTAATAGCTTTACATTAAGGCCAGCGTGTGACCACATGCAGTGGCTCATGGTCTGGTAGTGGGGCATTTTGTTTGTTTGTTTGTTTGTTCATGATGTTGACTACAATTAGGGATAGCCATCTCTGTATTCTTTCACATAGGAATGGGGAATTTTTCTGATTTTAGTCTTTATCGATCATATGATGCTGGGATTACTGTAGGGATGAAATACAACAGTATACTGGCGGTGAGGATGTGCTCATTATGATGCTAGCATTCTCTTTCTTTCTTTCCTTCCTCTCTCTCTCTCTCTCTCTCTTTCTTTCAGACACAGTTTTATACTGTAGCCCAGGCTGGCTCAGAACTGTTAGTCCAGGCTGGCCGTGAACTCATGCCAACCCTCCTGTTAGCAGTGAGGGGACAGAAACATGGTTCCACATTCTTCCTCTCAGCTGATTAGGAATCTTTATTCTTTAAACTTAATTGATTTATTGTCTTACGAAAAGCAACTTTCTCACTAAATACTGCTGGAGGAAGACATGTAAGTTCTGAGACTTTAAATAACCAAAAGGAAAGAAGTTTAGATTTCAAATATTTAGGTAAGTTATTTAAGTTTGATAACTCTCATGATGTAACAGGACCCAGACTTCAGCACAACTAACACCATGTTGGAGGCAGCATTCTATCTAACCTGAAAGCCTGGCATCTGGGCCCAACACCTGCCCAGACAGAAACAAAGACCTAATCCATCAGAGACATAGTTCATAGTTTTGGGATTCAGGAAAATCCCTAAGTGTACCAGACCTGCTGTTTGGGTTTTGCGTCTTCCTAACTGCTCTTGCTAACCGAAGTGTGTCGACTAGGGGTCAGGTTTTGTGCATAGAAGAAAAAGAGTGATGATGTTTGTGGCTATGTGACTTGGGCAAGTTCCCTGTGCGGTCACTGGTGGAAACACAGACTTTTTATTTGGCTTTGAGGATGTCTGTGCGTTCTCTGGTGGACTTACTTTGCAGGAATGGGAGGAAAGTTAGCTAAATTAAAGTTTATTTTAAAAAATCAAGATGTTGCTAAGATGGCACAGTATCAGAACAAAATAGGGGATCTAAGGTAGGTTCTTTGGGGGCCCATTTTCTTCTGAGCTTACAGCTTTGTAAAACATAATGTTTTAAATTTATTCTTTAAACATTTCCTGTATGTATACAATGCACTTTGATCTTACCCATTCCCTACTACTTTCCTCTGACTCTTCTTAGAACCAACCAAATCATTACCCTCCAACCCTGGTCTGCCTGAAAAATTATTATTATTCTTTACTCCCCAGCTCTAATCAGTGCTGACCCTAAACGCATAGATGCAGGGCCCTCCAACGGGCAAGCTACGTATGGTCACGCCATCAGTGAAAAGTGACTCCCCCTCCCTCATCAGCCATCAACTGCCAGTATCAGCACCTCAGCTAGAGGTGGGCTTTGTGCCGTTTACCCATCTACGCTGGAATTTAGACCGCCTTGATCTTGAGCAGTCAACCAGAGCTGCTGGAGGTTGTGTGCACAGCCATGCCGTGTCTGAAAGACAGCACTCCTCCGGATCTCACACTCCCGCCTGCTCTTCCTCAGTATTCTCTGAGCTTTGATGGAGGGAGGTTGAAGAGATGATTCTCCACAGTTGAGCACTCACGTTGCTATTCTCAGCACTCTGGACAGTTATAGGTTCCTTGCCTTAACCATTTCTTACTATAAAACAAAACAAGCAAAAGCTGGGTCTGAGCAGTCAGGAAACAAAAGAGCAGTCTCTGCTTACAGAATTTCTGACCAAGGTCAAAGGTAATACAAATCTATGGGTGTAGACATAAATATTAAGAAGGTGATTTGGCAACAGGATCATTTACTAGAACATCACCAGCAGCTTCCCTTTCACTAGAAAATAATTTCAAAAAGTGCTCATTCTGTTTGCTTCTGAAGAGCCACGTATAATTAGCCAGTTCTCTACATTTATTGATGAAAGTTCTGACCTCAGAAACTCACTGTCTCCGTCTGATGGGGGATCCCCTCTGTATGCTGTGAATACCATTGGTTAATAAAGAAACCGTCTTGGGCCTGCACAGGGAATAGAGGTAGGCGGGAAAAACTAAACTGAATGCTTGGGAGAAAGGAGGCAGAAAGGTGGTGTATGCCTTTAATACCAGCCCTGGAAGGCAGCACTGGATCTCCGAGTTTGAGGTCAGCCTGGTCTGCAAATCCAGTTTCAGGACAGCTAAGCTTAGGCAGTAAAGGAAACCAGCAAGAACAGAAAGCTGGTGAAGATGTGATTGAACAAGGGATCCACATGAGCCCTAGTAATCAGCAGAACACGGCAACTTTGGCCACATGGTTCTGGAGTTAAGGAGAGAAGAAAGTGGTTATGAAATCTGCTCCCGAGACTAAGGGATGAGTTCCTGTCCTGACTCCTTCAGTGATGGACAGTGATGCCCAAGTGTAAGCATGACAAACCTCTCCTCCCCACGCTGCTTTGGTCATGTGCTTCATTGCAGCAGAGATCACCCCGACTAAGACATTCCCTTTGAATAAAGTCAGGAAAGCACTCTTGTATTTCAGCCCCTGGAATGTTCATCCTTCTGTATATCAGGGCTTAGGAACTTGAACTAACTTCAGTG
Organism: Chionomys nivalis; assembly: GCF_950005125.1. Classification (NCBI taxonomy): domain Eukaryota; kingdom Metazoa; phylum Chordata; class Mammalia; order Rodentia; family Cricetidae; genus Chionomys; species Chionomys nivalis. The sequence goes on from NC_080090.1 coordinate 11,466,733, forward strand.
GCACAATTTTCAATAGCTTTATTTTTGTTTTTGAACTGTATTTAGGCTTCGGTTTCCTCATGATGATGATGATGGGAAGTTGAGCCCTGTTTGTGGGTTCTCTTTAACAGCAGAGGAGGCAGCAGGAGCTCTCGGGGGTAGGGGGTGGGGTGGGGGGAGGTCCACAGTCTTTGTTACTCCCTGTGTCTCTGTCTGCCAGTTTCTCCATGTGGAGCTCCCCTGCTTTATCCTTCCTTGCTCTGAGAATAGGGTTTTGGTGCCGGCAGCAGCTCACACGTGTCAGAAAGTCTCACAGCTTGGTATTCCCTTTGCGACTCTGTTGTTTCTGCCCTTGCCTTTCCAAGGAGGGACAGGTCAGTGGAGCCTGCATGCTCTCTGGTTGCTTCCTGCACTCCTTGCCTTTCTCCCTCAGCAGGGTGAATCATCCAAGGCCTGTGAGCCACAGGCCAGCATTGCTTTGCACAGGTAGACGAATTAAGGTTTTTGATCATTTATTCTGGGTAGTGCTTCCTAAGAAGTAAATTTACTGAGCTGAAAGACAGAAGGTTTTGAAGGTGGGGACAGTACTGGCCAGGAAGCCTGGCTGTCAGGAGCCAATGAACCAGCATCAAAGAACAGGGTCAGTAGACCCCAGGCCGGTTCAGAGAAATCTGTGACAGTGAGATCATGTGAACACACCCAAGCATGTTTGTGGGTTACGTGTACAAAGTAGAATTATTACTCAGTTCTGAATCATGTTCAATGTTAGGCACAGAGAAAGAAGGCCTCTGTCTTGGCTTCTCTGGATCAGATGGACAATCCTCTGCGTGGTTCAGGCTATAAAAACTGTTGCTTATGAGACCATGGAGGACCCAGGACCTTTGGCTGGGAAGGAGGGAAAGGAGTATGAATCTGGGGAAGCCATACTGGATAGAGAGCAAGGTAAAGCAGGCCTGTCTGGCTTTATGTGCCAAGGAGAGAGAGCATTTTAGTATCTAAGAAAAGCTTCTAGTTCATGTTTCCTTCTGTTTTTATGCCACGACTTCTTTTAAATAGCCTTCTTTCTTCTTTTGCTGGGTGTGGTGCAGAAGCCCCAGGACCACCAGGCAAAGGACCCGGTTCTTTTAGCTCTTGATCTCCAGGGTAGAACTCGGAGTCTTGTTTGCTCACATCTGATCAACAAGTCACGGGGGGGGGGGGGGGGGGAGAGAGAGAGAGAGAGAGAGAACAGCTGGGCCTGGCATAGGCTTTTGTAATTTGAAAGTCCACCCCCAGAGACACACCTTTTCCAACAAAGCCACACCTCCTGGTCCCTTCCAAACAGTGCCACTAATTGAAGCTGGTAGGAACCCAGCCAGGCTGCAAAGCGTAGTGGCACCAGTACCAATTCTCAGCATGCAAAGAAGGGAAGTGGAAATAACCTGATGTTGGCAATGTGCCCTTGGTGGCCCTGTGCGCCCTTGGTGGCCCTGTCCTCCCATCCCCATGGGAGCAGAGAAGGCTGCAGCAGCTCCAGGTACAATGCTCACCTTTGAGACTTGGTGGATTCCTACAGTAGCTGTCCTGGATGCTTCTCCATCAAAAAAAAGTTTTCTCTTTTTACTATTGTTTTTCAGTATCGCAATTTAGTCACGGATAGATAGCTGCCATGAGCTCCCTGTCTGGCTCAGGCTGGGCTGGAACTCTCAGATCCTCCTGCCTCCTAAGGGCTGAGATTCCAGTCATTCACATTCATACCTAGGTTAATTTTTTTCTAAAACAGTGTTTTCATTATTATTTTCCTTTTTCATTTTATTTGCCCGCATGTAAGTCTGTGTATCGTGGGAGAGCCTGGTGCCCACAGAGTCGGAGGAGGATACCAGATCCACTGAGACTGGAGTTACACATGGTCATGAGCTGCTTTTTGGGCGCTGGGAACCCAGACCCTATGCTTGAGAAGCCAGTGCTCCGAACCTCTGAGCCATCTCCCCAAGCCCTGTTCCACTTTTATTTCTTTTCTTACTTTTATCTATTTTTACTTAGATATTTTCATTTACTTTGAAATCAGATTTCTAATTTCTTATTGTTTTCTTTCTCATACTCTCTCTCCCTTTTCTTTGACTCTTTTCTGTGTTTTCGTAGTGCATATATGTGTGTATGTGTGTGTACGTGTGTGCATGTGTCTGCATACCTCCATGGCCTGGAGGATGTATGGAGGCAGAGGACAGCCTCAGGTGTCACTTCTCATGTCTCATCTTTTTGAAGATGGGGCTCTCTCTCTCTCTCTTCTCTCTCTCTTCTCCTCTCCTCCCCTTCCCTCCCCTCCCCTCTTCTTTCCTCTCCTCTCCTCTCTCTCTGCCTCCACTTACATCAGGACAGCTGGCCTGTGGGTTTCTGAGGATTCACTTGCATCTACACCCCACCTCCTGGCAGGTGCTGCTCCTGCATTCTCTGACTGTACACAGGTTCTGGAGATCTGAACCCAGGTTCTCGTTCATGCAGCAAGTGCTTTGCCCACACAGCCATTTCCCCAGATCTTTAATTTTTCTTTTCTTTAACCTTACTTCTTTCTCCCCCCTTTTCTTCTCCTTATTTATTTTATTCCAGTTTTTGAGACAAGGTCTCACTGTGTAGCCCTGGTTGTCCTGGAACTCTTTATGTAGACCAGGCTGGCCTTGAACTCAGAGACCTGCCTGCCTCTGCCTTTTGAGTGCTGGGATTAAAGGTGCCACTATGCCTGATTTATTCTCTTAGTAGTATTTTTATCCTTATTGATCTTTAGGCTCAGAATTTATTCTCATTTTTTGCCTTTTTCCTCCTATGATTATTAGTGATATAGCAGTTACCTTTCCCTGGTTCTTAATTGTCTATATCTGGTTTGTTTCCATGCTGACTTGCTACTTTTCTATAAGGGACCTTCAAGAACCTGAGCCTTTTCTAAACCCAGAGCAGTGTCTCCCAAACCTTTTAGGATGCAAAGGGAGCAGAGCAGCTTTGTCACTGAGCAGGGACTTCACAGCAGGAGGAGTTGCACAGGAGTGGAGAGCAGAGGCCTGGGTCAGTGGCGTCAAGTGAGCCTGCCCCAGCCTCTGGCTTCTAGGTTGCTGGGTAGAATAACTATTCTCCTAAGAAAGGGGATCTCTAGGGTGGAAACAGGGCGGACTTCTGTGGAGAGAGCAAGCTGAGCTGTAGTTTACTTACAAAGAGAGGAAGAAAGATAGTACAGCAAAGAAGGAAAGGAGCTGGACACAGAGAAATCACGCAAAAAGCCATCACTAAATGTGTGCTGAGCTTCCCGAGAGTCGGTGTCCACCATCACAGCTTTACTTTTTTAATATGCTGTGTTTGGTACAAACCAGACTCTGTGCATATAGTTCTGAAAATAAAATGTAACCCTTGTAAGAAACCTTTAAATTATTTTCCAATGGGCGAGCAGTGTGGTTGGGGTAGGGGTGGGGAGGTGGAGGTAAGAGGAGTCTCAGGTGTCAATCTTCAGGCACCACCTCCCTTTGTGTTTTCTGAGGGCCCCTGACTGCTCTGAAGCTCGCCTGACAGGTGAGATTGACTGGCAAAACCCCAAGGAGCTGCCAGTTGCTTTTTTCTCCAGTGCTAGGATTGTGTGTGTCTGTGTGAGTGTGTATGCCTCTCTGTGTCTGTGTATAGGTGTGTGTGTGCGTGTGTGTAGCGTGAATTCCAGTTGATCTTAATAATAAAAACCTGGAGTCAGATATTAGGGCGGGACAGCTGAAAGATCAGAGGAGCAGAGCAGCAGCCACTAGTTCGTTCGTTCGTTCTTTCTTTCTTTTTTCCAAGACAGGCTTTCTCTGTAGCTTTGAAGTCTGTCCTGGAACTAATAGACCAGGCTGGCCTTGAACTCACAGAAATCCACCGGCCTCTGCCTCCCGAGTGCTGGGATTAAAGGTGTGCACCACCACTAGTGGATAAACCACTAGTTCTTACCTCTATGAAATCCTCAGACTGTAAGGGTTCCTATCTCTACAAGTCCTCAGACTGAGTGCTCTGAGCTCCTGTATGCTCCTGCCTTAGATTCCTCTCTCTGCCTGGTCATATCACTCCTGTCTCTACCTACCAAGCACTGGGATCAAAGGTGTGAGCTCTATTTCAATAGCCTGTATTCCAGGGTGGCCTTGAACTCATGAGACCCCTCTGTCTCTGAGTGCTAGGATTAAAGGTGTGAGCCACCACTGCTTGGCCACTATGGCTTAGTTCTGCACTCTGATCCTCAGGAAAGCTTTATTTGTTAAGGCACAAAGTATCACCACACATGAGTGCAGGTGCCCTCAAAGGCCAGAGACTTTGATTCCCCTGGGCTGGAATTCTAAGTGGCTGTGAGCGGCTCCACAGAGTGTCTGGGAGCTGACCTCTGGACCCTTGCGAGAGCAGCATCAGCTGTTAACTGCTCTGTCTAGTTCCATACCCTGCTCTGCAGAACTCAGGTCCATGCTGGCAAGGACAATACTTTGAGCTGTGGCTTTGGCCTGCTCTTTTCCCTTGTGAGCAGAGGAAATGGGTCCCTGCGGTGGGCATTTGGAAGGAAACTTTAAAATATCCATCAAGTTAGTCACAGTGGGGTGGAATGGTCATATCAGCTCATCCTCCTCCCCTATCAGGCACACGGAGGCAGCCCTGTCCCAGCCCTGAGGGTGAGCAGGAGTTTAACAGGGTTCCCTATGACGTAACTCTGCTCATTAGTTCACTAGGAACTGGTATATGTGTGTCTTTCTGTGTGTGTCTGTGTCTCTGTGTATGTGTGTGTCTTTATCTCTCTCTCTCTGTGTGTCTATGTGTGTGTGTGCTTCAAGACAAGGTCTTTTGTGTCCAGGCTGGCTTCAAATTTGTTGTGGTTCTATGAAAGATGGGGTGCTTAGGGAGCAAGGGCAGCCTCCTTCACCTCTCAGGGAAGAGTCAGACTGTCCCTTCAATCGGATGAGCCAAGGGCCAGCCAGACACAGAGAACACTTGGGTATGCTTTAAAAAGTTCAGAGAACTGTTACAATGTGGTTAAAGATTGCTGATTTCTGATGTTGTTTTTGTGTGCAATGAAAATCAGTCTCTAAAAAGGTGCATACAATCAGTCTGCACCGAGAAACACCTTTTAAAAAGGGAAGCCTATCTCCAAGCTCCTTTTGTTCAAGAGTTAACCTACCAAGACTCTCACCCCAAACAAATACCATCTGTTTCTCTTTATCTAAGCCACAGAACATGAGAGAAATTTTATGGTTGCTTTATGATAGGTACCCCCCCCTCATTGTTGTCTCTTCCACAAACAGGTGCATGAGATTGATTGAAGGGTATATTATCCTGTAGAATGGCCCTTTGTGCATTTCCCACCATAAATAGCACAGCTGTAAGGTCTTGCCTTATTCAAATGAACCTAATCAAATGAAGTGGGTAGCCGGCAAGTCAGCCAAGTACGTTCTTCAGGTACTGTGGTTACTTCATCTGTAATAGCACAAAGGACCACTAGACGGAGCTAGTGTTTAAGAAATCACAACTCGAACTGATGCTATCCAATGCGAGAAATCCAGCATTACCTTCAAGCCACAGTTTATGCCAGTCTTGTCCAGCCGTTTTCTGCTTGCAGGAGCCATTGCTTGGGTTTGTGTCCACCTACACAAGTAGATGAAAGATGACATTTATAGTGGCCCAGTTCATCTAGTCACTCCAGTAATGACATGTGATTTGGCACTTTTACCCAGATTTATCTTAGGAGTATTAGAGCTTTGCTTGCACATTTGCGTACGTACCGTGTGTGTACCTGATGCCTGAAGAGGTCAGACGAAGGACTGGAGCTCCAGACGCTTTTGAACGACTGTGAACTAAACCCAGGTCTCTGTAAGAACAGTCAGCGTTCTTCCCTGCGGAGCCCTCTGCAGGCCTCAGAGCAGAACTTTAAAACTCAGCATCCTGTCCTCTGTCTAATCTCTTTAGTGCACGTGCCACAACTGTGAGGGAGTGCTTGGACAGAATTAGCTGTTGAGATTAAGAATCTGAGGCAGGGCGTCTTTGCAATCTACTAAGGTGTTTCAGTACGGTGATGAGATGTCCGAGGTGCAAGGGTCACTAAGAAACCTAGCAGAACGCAGGATGCTGTTAGCAGAGCCTGGAGGTCCTGACTCTGGTCCAAATCAGTGCAAAGGAAGAGTCTCACCCTCGTGTTTCTGAGACTCCCTGTAACCTTTTCGGGGAGTAGGGGGAGGTGAGAGGGGACTTCACCAAGAAAGCTGCTGGCTTGCTCAGCACCCAGCCCCAGGAGCACTCTGAACACACTTCCAGCTTCGCCCAGAGGGTGCCGCTGCAGTCCCAGCCTCGCCCCGCGGCTCCCAGCTGCGGCTGGGTCCCCGCGGGATACGCGCCCGGTAGGGGGCGCCCTGGACCCGCTGGCTCCCTCCGCCCACGGGAGGCGGCCACGGCGCACCGAGCCCGGGGCACTCGAGCGCACAGCCCGGCGGGCCGCAGCGGGGAGGTGCGGAGCGCGGCTAGGGCGGCTGCGGGAGCCAGCCGCCGCCCCTGCGCTCCGGGGCTGCGGGGCGCATGGGGCGCAGGGAACTGGGAACCTTTGCGGGCTGTGCGCCCGGCCGCCTGCTGCGGTGAGACGCGGCACAGGACGCCTCCAGAGCCCGGGCAGTCGGGAGTATGACCATGGCTGGGGGCCGGCGGGGACTGGTGGCCCCGCAGAACACGTTTCTGGAGAACATCGTGCGGCGGTCCAACGGTAAGCGCTGCTTCTGGATTTCGGTTGCCCAGGTGGTTTTTAAATTTTATTTGTTTTTTAAAACGAGAGCGGTGATTTGCAACACCTCCTGTTCGGTGCCGGCAGATGCAGGGGCATCCTGGAGCTCTGCGCATCGGCCTCTCCCGCCCAGGACGGTGGGCAGGGTCGGAGAGGGACTGCTGCGCCCCATCTCTGGAGGAGAGATATCTAGGCGACGCCTTTGGGGCCTTTTCCCGCTCCCTCCCGTTGTCTTCTCCAGGAAAGCCTGGCAGTTGGTGAGCAAAGTCCTGGGAAAAGTGGCCGCAGGCTGGCCATCTTCGAGCATTGCGCTCCTGATGCGCACTGCCCGCCTCCCCGCGGATGCTCCCCGGAGTCCCAAGGTGCCAGGGAAGGCAGAGCCAGCAGCAGAGCTGGGCCACTCAGATCCGGACCCTGTCCGGCTTCGGGGATGTGCCAACTCCACCTTCCATCCCCTAAACAGGAAAGTCTGCCCAGCAGAAACGCGTTGGCAGGGCTGTCTTTTCCATCCTCGCCAACCAGCTAGAGCTGATAGCTCGCGAGGTTCCGATGGTTTTCCTGGACTCAGGTTGGGAAGTAGAGGACACAGGCAGGAGTGAGCTAAGTGGTCCCAGGCCACTGATTTATTTCTTCTCTTTAAAACCTGGTCAGTCTTATCCTCCATCACCTGCAGACTCTCTAGTTTATCCATTATCCAAGAAACCTGAGCATAGCACGAGGTTTCTCTGTCTTTAAGGACAGCACGAAGCGAAGCGGCAGGGAGGAGAAGAGTCCTATGACGGATGGAGAGGGAACACTTCCCAACACCTTTTAACGCAGGGTTTACAGTTTCCTGTGGTTTTAGCCTGAAAGCCTGGAGGCGAAAGTCCTCAGAGCAGGCACCCCAAAGGAGCAATCCAAACCTTTCCCACCTGAGCATATTACCACGCACAGTCCTGGATTAGGGAGTTACTCCATACACCTGTTCACCAGGCTACAGAAGCGCTCCTCGCCAGCTCCGGGGCCTCCTCCCAGAAGCTGGTGACGTTCTCCTGCGGAGAGGCTGTGAGGACCTAAGGCAAGAGCTGGGTTTTGACCATGTAAACATCATGGCGTGGAGCCTTGGAACTCGGCTTGAAAAGGATGAGCTTCCAGCTGGATTCAGTTAGGGATTGAAGGGAAGGGCATCAAAAGTGACCTCTGCCATTTAGACATTCTCTTTCATTAGAAAAGCAATTGGAGTTTATAAGAAAAAGCCTATCCTCTATGATAGCAAATCTTACATGCTCCTTAAGTACTTTCTCGGGAATTACCCCACCTTTATTGTGTGTCCCTTAAAGATAAGAGTACTGACTGGCCGGTACCATTCCTCCAAGGTTTAAAGGGTTGTTTAGAGCAAGGTCACGGTCATTACCTGGGGCCCTGTGCATTAGTGTGTGTGTGTGTGTGTGTGTGTGTGTGTGTGTGTGTGTGATAATTGCTAACCAGGCAGCCACAAGGAACCCTTCTGCCATAAAAATCTGGAAGCAATCATAGCTTAAGTTAGTGTATTATTATGGCTCCATTAACTGACCTGGTATGGACACCATCTTGCAGATTTGGGGACCCCACTGTGAGTGGCATTTAACTTTTGCACAAACACCATGAACATTAATGAGAAGTCTATCTGCTGGAGGGGAAGGGGTGTCCTGTAAGTCAGAGGGGAAACTATGGTGATGTGCTCTGTGGCCTGGAACAGGAAGAGGGTGCTGCAGGCTCTAGCCAGGGCTGCTTGGGTTTATCGGGAGTTAAAACCTCCTACAACCATCCTCCTGGTTAGTCGATGTCGGCGCCGGTCCCCTGTGTGAGTATAGGTAGAAAGTCGATAAAGCAAGCGGCCTGGAGTATTTTTAGCTCTGGCCCTTTCTTTTCTCGGCACCTGGTCCAACAGCTTGATTCCTATCAACTAAAAAGGAGCAACACAGACAAGCCCGAAGCTCTGGGGGGTGGGGTAGGGTGGAGGAGCTGGAAGACATCTTATATACTCTGTTTTCGGGTAAAGAGTGATGACTTGAAATATGGAGTGTACAGTTTTGGGTGATCATTTTCCTAACACTACCCAAATGTGAATGATTGAATACCGTGGATGCTAAGACAGCTCAATATCTACCTGCATTATAGTTTACCTTTGTATATTTACTGTCAGCTGGGAGGTGGTGGGGCATGCCTTTAATCCCAGCGCTTGGGAAGCAGAGGCAGGTGGATATCTGTGAGTTCAAGGCCAGCCTGTCTACCGAGTGAGTTCCAGGACCAGCCAGGGCTACACAGAGAAACCCTATCTTGAAAAACCAACATATATACATATACACACACATATATACATATGTACACACATATATACATACAGATGTACACACACATGTATAGTTTCTTGAAAACCTGGCAATGTATTTGTGGTCATCACAACATTTAAATAGCATTTACCTTTAAATAGCAATGCTCCATAGTCACCTTAGCAGGAATTTTACCCCAGTGTGTAATGAGCAACAAACTGAGTCCTATGCTAAGTGGCCTGCTCACAGTGTCTGGTCGGAGGTGCCTGAAGCTGGTGGTTGCTAGAGGGGGTACTGTGAATCAAAGCCAGGGCCTTGAACTCGCTAGGTAAGCACTGCACCACTGAGCCATACCCAGTCCACATGTAACTTCTTGTGTTTTTTTTTTTTTTTTCTCTGCTTGATGAACCTTGGCTGGAAAATGCTTTGGTCATCTCTAGAAGAATGGCCGAGAGAACGTGCAAAGGGGTTAGAACTGGCTTGGTTTGGATGCCTGGAGGATGTGGTGTTCACAATGTCCCAGAGCTGTAGATGAGACAGAACTTAGCCACCATCTAGTCTGTTCTTCCTCGCCACTGTGTGGATGAGGGTTGTTTGGTAGTTCCTCTACAGTCGGAAGGGCAGGACCCAGGATGTCCCCTCCTTGCTCTCGGGAGTGCACTGTGAAGTGTGCAGCGTGAAACTGCATCCCCGTGTCACCGTTGCTCTCGCCAGAAGCAGAATTCCCAGTGGAGATGAAACAAAATGTTATATCAACAGGAACAGCCACCATGTTGGCCAGCAGCCACACCACCACATCCCGGCAGAACAACAGGGCAGAGAGGAGCCCAGGAACAGTCAAGAAGCTGGGGGCATCTCACCTTTGTAGGGGGGAGGGCTGTTGTATGTGTGTGTGCACCTCAGGGAACCACGGGTCATTTTCATGAGTCTGTGAACCCCAAGATCCAACAGAAGGACATGTTCCCCGTAAAGTCAAGGAGCCAGGAGCTCTTGAGCAGTTCTTAGGAGTAGGAAGCAGACTTTTCAAAATGGGCAGTAAATGGGGGTCCGGGCAGCAGGTCGTAGTAGATTTTCATTCGAAGAAGATTTACTGGACATAATTACCGAACCCTGGGATAGACGGTAACAAGAAACCCTCTTACTCCTAGTGAGTTTGTTGTGTGCCTTTCTCTGCGGACATAGCAGGCCCTATGACTGATCAAAATCTGGAGCCTATTCCAGTCTATGAGTTTAAAGGTGCATGGGCCAGGGGTTAAAAGTGACCCCCAAAGAGCTGAATCGCCAAAGGCCCACCCAGCATGGGTGATCGTGTGAAGACTGCTTACCTCAACCCCACCTCAGTCTTCCCATCTGTGTACTCCGTGTTCATGGGGGCTTGGGACAGAGTGACGGGAAGTGCAGGCTCTGACGCTCTCACACCCCCTTTTATGAGGGGTGATCACACCTGCTCTAACTTCAGGACAGCGATGGCCACGTGGTGCCTGGAGGATAAGTTCTGGAAGGAAGCCACACCCTGGTGAATCTTGATCAAAGTAGCTGCTCCTGTTCTGTGGTGTGACTGGCGCCAGTGACTGCTCAGGCCTCTGGGAATATCAAACATAAAACGCCTTAAAGTCTCTCGGGTTGATTTTGATGGAATATGAATTTTAGGTCTGATCAGTGGCTGTGCTTTGGATTGTCAGCAGTCAGCAGGAGTAATGAAGATGCCTCGCTCCATGTGAGTTCGCTCACGAGTGCGTCCACCATCCTTTGAGATCCTATGGGATAGCACGCAAGACAGCTCAGCAGGGAGAAGAGCTTGTTGGGCTAGCCTGACTGCCTGAACTGGACCACAGGGGAGGGAGAACCAGCTTTTGAAAAATCATTTTCTGACCTCCACATGCACTTTGTGGCACACACACACATATACACACACATACACATGTACACACTCAGATACACACATACAGAGACACACACATATACACACATATACACACTCAGATACACACATACAGAGACACATATGCACACACATACACACTCAGATACACACAGACACACATACAGAGACACACACATACACACTCAGGTACACATAGGGATACAAACACATACAGATACACAGAGACACACAGATATACACACTAAGATATACATAGAGACACAAACAGACACACAGAGACATAGGCACACACATACAGAGACACAGGCACACACACAGACACACAAACACAGATACATACACATACAGATATACAGACACATGCACAGAGACATACACAGAGGCAGATGCACACATGAACAGAAACACAGATATACACACAGACACACACAGGCACACACAACAGACACATAAACACAGACACACACACATAGACACATGCATGGAGACATACACAGAGACAGACACACATAGATACATACCCAGACACACATACACAGATACACACACAGTCATACAAACACAGAGACACACAGGTACATACACAGATACATACAGTCATACAAACCCACAGACACACAGATACATACACACCCTGTTGGCTTTGCTGCTCTTCTGTTTACAGCAGGAAAGTACTCTCTCTTCCACAGCACTTTTTGACGGTTGCTTAAGTCCATAGGCACCTGTTGTCAGAAACTCGCTGAAGCAAATAAGAGATCTGTCTTAGGAAGGTCAGCAAACCGAGGTGCCAGGAATCTCCAAAATATTATTCTAGATGGGCCCATTCTTATCAGAACATTTTTTTTTTTGAGACAGGGTTTCACTATTTAGCTGTGACTGTTCTGGAACTCTCTCTGTATGCTAGGTTGTCTTCGAACTCACAGAGATCCACCTGCCTCTGTCTCCCGAGTGCTGGGATTACAGGCATGTGCCACCACTGCCTGACCAGAACATATGTTTTAATGTTTGAGAACCTATAGCTGACAGTTGTAGGTGCCAGTGAGACTCAGTCCACATCAACAGGAGCAGAATACAGCATGTATTCATGCAGATTTATGTGCGCGTGTAATTTACAGACTAAGTCAGCTGTGTTTGTGTATAGTGTTAAGATGGCTCAGGTTGCTGATATAATTAGTTAGCAAACAGGATGGGCACTGTTGGTAGTGTTATGTCTCCTCATGGACGTGTTGAGCTGTGGCAATATCTGTGAAACAGAAATCAGGCTAAAATATGTGTCGTCTGGGTCTGATTCATGCCTGTTTCTCCGTATGGTCAACGCTCAGGTAACCCTTCAGCTGTCTTCTCTAAAGAGTTAAAACCTTGACTGTAGTGACTGACATTAGCTGGGAGCTAAGAGCCTGAAGTCTTGTGATGTAGCCAAGGCAATAAGGCCTCCCGACTCCATAGCTTTAGTAAGACCCACACGTCTTAAACACCCATCTCAAAGCAGCGTAAGCATTCGGGAAGCACCGTGGGAAACGGAGCCACTGGTTTTCTTCTTCCCCACACCAGGTCTTCACTCCAGCAGGACCTCGCGCCTTGAAGCAATGCTTTTGTTCTTTCCCTCGCAATCTTTAGTTCATGATTTAAAAAACGCATTTAGAATAAGCCTTATTTATTTACCCAAAGGGAACCTTCTCAGGGATGAAAATGTCATCTGTGTGTGTTAGTATTTGATTTGTTCCTCTAAGTGGCCACGTCCGTAGTTGGGGAACATGAGAAGTGGACTCTTGGGATCTCATTTCTGACAGTCTTCTGGGCTCCTCTTTCAGTCTTTCATCCTCTCCAGAACATTCCTCCCACTGGGTGTCCACCATCCGGGACACACAAACTGTTTTTAAGCAATTGTCACTGAGAAGTACTGTTCTTGCCCGCCCTTCTCCCCTGCTCCCCCTCCTCTTCCAATGCTGCTGCTTGATCTTGCTTGACAAAGTCTCACCATGTATCCCAGGCTGGCCTTGAACTCGTGACCCTCCAACTTCAGCATTCCCTCCATTCCCCAGGGTTGGGGTTATTGGTATGCACTGGTATGTCCAGCTTAAATCCTGCTCTCAGCTCTTCCCCTCATCCATAGCTTGTCCTGTGGACTCAAGCAGACCCAGCCCACTGGTACGTGTATATTCATTTGAAAAGTTTTTATTCTTAAGTATTTTTTTTCCAGATAGGGTTTCTCTGTGTAGCTCTGGCTGTTCTGGAACTCACTCCATAGACCAGGCTGGCCTTGAACTCATGAAGATCCATCTGCTCCTGCCTCCCAAGTGCTGGGATTAAAGGTGTGCACCACCACTGCCTGGCTTATTCTTAAGGATTTTAAAAGTGGTTTAATATAGTAATTGAAATGTACACAGAGCAACTTTGTATAGCTTGTCACCATTTCTTTGCAGAGTCCTGTGCCATCATCACCTTTGTGGGGAGACAGATCATCTGGCAGTGATCCACAGACTCTGAGTCTTTCTGACCCAGCTCTTCTCCCATAGTAACCCCCCCGCCCCCGCCCAGCCTTCCCGACCCTGACTTCCTGCCCTCTTCCACAGGGAGCTGTCTTCTGATTTTATAGCTGCTTTTTCTTACTTTCCCTCAAGTTTCACCACCTTCGATCTGCCTTCTGAGGAGGGCAGCTTGGTCCCTCTGTGTTGGGGGTGTGAGATGCATGGGCCTCTGAATGCATCTTCTCTGGTCAGCTGTGGCTCCCTTGGGGGTTGCCTGTCCTGTCCGGTCTCTTTCCTTGCTGCCTGACGCTTCATGGTGTGGCCACATTTTATGTGCCTGTTCTGATGCTGAGGGTCATGTGGGTTTCCAGTTTGGGGCTTTCATTCTTGCACCTGCCTTTGGGACACGTGACATGTGTTTCTCTTGGGGATATACCCCGGGTGTGTACGCTTCACTGTGGTGGACGCTGCCAGACAGTTGTGTGAAGAGTTTGCTTCAGTTCAGACCCTCTGGCCCCTGTGGTGGATGAGGACCCCACTGCTCCAAGCCTATAGTGTTTGGTTTTCTCTCTGTCCTTTGCTCAACCAATCTAGTAACAAATGTCTGGGGTCATCTGGGGCTATTTTCCTAGTGAGCGTGTGGCCAAAGTGAAATGAAAACAAAGCTTGTTCTCGTCCTGTGGGACGCTCAGGCATGGAGGGATTTTAAACATTCTCATGTGTGTGCGTCCTCATGCGGCCGTGAGGGACCTGGAGATGTCACCCTAAAGGTTATATGCAAAAGGCACAGGCAAGGCTTGTGGTGTTTGCTTGGCTTTGTTTTGATTTTGTTTTTAGTATGTGTGTTTAGGACATTCATTTTCTTGTACTGAGAAAGCATGAAACTCAGGGGACAGAGATTATGTAAGAGCTTGAGCAGAGGGGTGAAGGAACTGGGGAGCGACATTCATTTACCCACTTCCTCTTTGAGGACATTTATCATCTTCGTAGAGTTGGCTTTAAGGTCATTTTCCTGTGCTTCAGCTGTGCTGGACTGTTCAGGGCTTGCTGTAGTGGGACAGCTTGGCTCTGGTGGGGACATGTTGCCTGGCCTGTTACTGATTGTGTTTTTGTGCTGGCGTCTAGGCATCTGGGTTTGGGCGATTATGACTCTTTCCTGAGAGAAATGGTAAGAAGTGACTGACAGGAGAGGTCAGGCTCAGTGGAGGACTCAAAAGCAAAGGAGTGGCTGGGGAGGGACAGGTTCAGTAAAGCAATTGTCACACAAACAAGGGGACCTGACTTCAACCCCCAGCACCAGCATAAAAGCCTGGCACGGTGGTGCTTGCAGTCCACTGACAGGGAGATGATGAATGTAGGGGAACCCTGGGTCTTGCTGGCCAGCTAGTGAGCTCTAGGTTCAGTGAAAGAGTCTGTCAGAGAGAGGGGGGGGGAGAGGGAGGGGGAGGGGGAGGGGAAGGGGAGGAAGAGAGAGAGGGAGAGAGAGACAGACAGAGAGAGAATGAACACACGCTAACATTGACCTCTGGCCTCTATAGGTACACACACACACACACACACACACACACACACCATTTGCATATACATACAGAAAATAATCAGAAGGGAATTAAAATGTAAAGGCTGGCTTGTGACTCGGGGTCGTAACTGGTGAACCTCTCGTGAGCTGGGTTCTGTGCCTGGGAATTCCAGCAGGAAGAAACGTTTGTGCCTCTGGGCCTCACTGAAGAAGCCTCAATGAAGCTCAGCATGAAGAACCTTCCCGAGGTCTAGGAGATGGTTCTGCAGACTCAGCACTTACTGTGTCTTTCCTCACCGCACATCTCACCCAGGAGGACTCTGACTTTCATAACTACGTCTGTTCAGTGCGGTTGGATGTGGGATGTCCAGATCATGTCAAGTCACTAATAAAAAGATAGCAGAATGTGGGAAGATTTTTTCCTAAAATCTTCCTGCCTCTGGCCCGTCGCTGCCCAACCTCTGGGGTGCTCATACCCTGGTGTGATTCTTCAATGCACCTTAGATCTGGAGTTTGCCACTCTGGTTGTTGTCTGTGCTAATAGAGAGCTGTCTATCCAGCCTCTCGCCGGGTGCTCACGGCCCCTGCTGTAGCAATCAGATGTGTATATTAATGACAGGCCACTTAAAGTCCTTCTGACTGGGTGTCATTGAATAATGCTGCTCGTCAGTCTTCTTACTCAGGGGGCAGCGCTTCTCATTAGCCCCATGTTGCACAGGACAGATGTTCTGAAGTGCATGGAGCCAGTCCTACTATCATCGATGTAACTAGTAAGCGAGAGGCACCCCCACAGCTGTATGGCTCTGCAGTGCCGCCAGGGTTTCTTTGTTTTGTTTCTGGACAGGGTCTTGTTACACAGGCCACCATGTCACTGACTAGCCAGTGCAGGTGCTTCTGCAGGAAGAGAAGGGCCTCTGTTTCCTCTTTCCACGAAGCCTGGTTGTTCTTGGTGTGCAGGGGTCAGTGCTGGAAAGATAGAAGATACTAGCACACTTCACTCAAGTCCATGGCTTAACTTTATTTTGTATTAAGAGTTACTTAGAAAAATACATCTTAGACCAGAACTTCACTTCTCAACCGTGACAAAGAAGATGTGGTTAATTTGAGTGATAAGACTGCATTTAGTCAGCGGTGCAGACACTTGCATTTACACTTACTTGTGTGTACGTGTGTGTGTGTGTGTGTGTGAGCATGCGCTCGCATGTGGAGGTCAGAGGACAGCTTTTGAGAGTCAGTTCTCTAATTTTACCTTGTAGGACCCAGGATCAAATCCAGGCTAGCCTTGGTGGAAAATGCCTTTACCGGCGGAGCCAGCTCGCCTGCATGGGTGGTTGTAATTTTAGGTTTTTATTTTACTTTGTCTTCCTTGTAGCTTCATTGAGACTGAACAGATTAGAGTCATGTGTAGCCATCCTGAAGGCTCAGGGTTTCTATAGGGGCCAGGGACCTGCGTACGTTCTGTTTGGATTGATAGGTCCACTGTCTTTTGTCTTCCCAGCCTGTTCTGTGTCTTGGGAGACGGGCTGTGTGGATCACAGCTGCTGGCTTCATCTTACCGGTGTTCCACGTGAGATAGGAGGTACCTGGTGATCCTCTGAGCTTTTCCCTGCCAATGCACAGAGGATGACTATTCCCTAGTTAATGATTCCATCCGTGCATCCATGGCGTCCTGGCTGTCCCTCCAGGAGCTCTCCGTGCACAGATGTACACAGGGTGCAACTGTGCACTTTTCTTCCCCACTCTGGTTTGTCAACTTCGTCCCAGTGTTCGAAAGCTGCTGTGGTGGGCACGTTTACACTCGGGAGTAGGCAAAGGCTGAAACCACTTTCCCCTCCTGAGAGTCACCTTGCTGATGTTTTTCCTCCCCATCTCAGTCCTCGCTCCTTTATGACATGTTTCTTAAGGAGCTGAGCGGCTCAGTGTTCTGGGTGGGACTGGTCCGGGGAACCAGTGACTTGTTCCACGGCTGAGTCGGTTTCTCAGCCTTTGTATGACCTAGTGTGTGCTGTGTGGGCAAGTTTGCCGAGAGATGTGCCTTTAAGCGCATCTCAACATGCAAACATACAAACACTAGGGTGTTTGGCCCAATGAAGGCTCCATGTATAGGCTTGATGAAGGACATTCACGTTCTTTTCTATATTTTACCAGTTTTATAATCTCACATGTCAAAGGAGAGCACAAGTGGAGGGTTTATTACAGTCACCAGATGCTGCCTAGCATGAATTATAGTCACCTGAGCAATTGTTAGTTATTGTCTAGACTGTGGACCAATAGTCTTTCTTAGCTGTGCGCCGAAGGCTTGATAGGCATCTTTGATCTTCCTTACAAGTCTGTTCTGTGGGAGCTGCCATTATTCCCATTTTACAAGCGCAGAGACTCAAGTTTGAAGAGATGACCTCAATTAATGTGGGTTCATTTCAGGCAGTAGAATCTTTAGAGGCTGAAGAAGCGAAATCTCCCATCTCATATCCTACTAAGTGTGAGGGTTAGTTCCAACTGCCAACTTGACACATCCTAGACTCATCTGGGAAGAGGGTCTCAATGATGACTGCCTGGATTAGGTTGGTCTTTGGGCATGTCTGTGGTAGATATCTCTATTGTTGAGGTAAGGTGATCCAGCCTGAAAGTGGGCAGCATTATTCTCTGGGTTTGGATCTTGCACTGTGCAAGAGAAAGCTAGCTGAGCACCAAGTGTGTATGTTTCCATTTCTCTCTGCTCTTGTGGGTGTGAGGTGCCCAGCTGTTTCTGCCTCCTGCTGCTGTGACTCCCCTGCTGTGATGGACTGTACCCCTAGGGTGTGTTACCACAGCAACAGAGATGAAGCCAGAAACTTGGGGGATGGGGCCCAGCTTTCTGTGCTTCTGTGAAGCCTCCTGGCAGCTCTGATGGGTGTGACATTTGGGAGCCCTGCTTTAGAGACAACTCCCCCTCTTCACGGGTGAGGTAAACGCTTGACTCCCGGGCACGTGTGGATGGAGAAGTGTGTGCGTTGGGATGAGAACTTCCTCTGCTGACTTTCAGTCAGTGTCTTAAGTCCTCCTCTCTCTCAGTACTGCGAGCTTCTCCTCTGACCTACCCATTAACCTTTGCTGGCTGTCCCTGGAATGTCATACCTGACTCTCTCTGTCACTCAACACTCTCCGTTCCTTCACCTTGAAGACTCGAGGGTCCTGTATGCAGGATGCTCCCTTTTTATATTTTTTCTAGCTTTTTGGTCATCCTTTGAAAATGAAGAGATTGGTGTGTCTGCCATTTTGAAATGGTAGCACGCTTTTTCTAGGAAGAGAAGGTCCTAGGTTCTGGTCTCCTGTCTGGTCCTTTCTCAGACAGCTGAACACCTGGGTGTTCACCCATGCTCCACTAATAGCTTTTCTCCTTGTCTTTGCATTGAATGTCTCTTGGCAGCCATCCCTTCCCGGTCACTTGTCACAGTGATGCCTGCTCCCTTTGTGCCTCCCTGAGGAACAGAGAAGAGGTGATCACTTTCCTGCTCATCACAGAGGGTCATGGCTCACACCCCTGCAACATAAGCAATAGTTGCAAGAGAAAAGCACAACTGATTTATTAATGTGCGTGTGTACACGACGTGAGATTCGAAGAAAGGACCAGATGGTAGGAACCAAATAGTCTCTTTATGGGGAGGGCAGTGTGGGAGAGGCCTGTTGGCAATTTCAGAGGGGATATATATCTATCTATCTCTATCTATCTATCTATCTATCTATCTATCTATCTATCTATCTATCTAGTGTTTTTTTTTTTTAATCTGTGTGGGCACACACGCATGCCACGGACTATCTATGGAGGTCAGCTGTGGGAGCGCATTTTTTCCTTCTGCCGTCTGCACCCTAGGACTCTTCCACAGGTCGTCAGACCTGGTGACAAGCGTCTTTGCACTGATCGTCTTGCTGGCTCTGTAATAACTTAAGGGGTAATAAATGAGTTTCAGAGAAAATGAGTATGTCCAGAGACCAGTGGCCTGAGAAGCAGTTCCCCTGGCCTCTAGGTACAGTTTGGTTTTTAATCTCCTCCTCTGTGATGTTTAATCTTCCTTGGCTAATGAAATTCTAGTAAGAAGATTTGAAGGCAATTGTGTTCCCTGTTCTGAGGTCCAGTCTCCAGGCATAGAAGGCATTTGTTACTGGAGAAAGTCTCTTCTTGCTCCGTGGATGAGAAAGAATCAACAAAGATTACCTGGGGTAGGTGACTAGGGAGGGTCAGAGGTGCCTTGATTCTGAGGCTTTCTCAGGTTCACACCCAGGGTGCCTCCTCTGGGGCATCACTCCCAGCCTTCCTTTCTGTCCTCAGTCTCCCCAGGGCCCTCTCCAAACGTCTTGATTCATGGCTAGGTCTCACTTTGGGAACGTGCTCTATAGGTCTACTGGGTGCTCTTGTATCCACGGTTGGCCTGTCCCCACACCTCAGACCCTTGTCCCTCATCTTCTCTCTCTCTCCCCTCTTCTCCTTCCATCTGCCTCCTGTCTCTGCCTCTCACCAGCTGTGCCCGCTGCCTCTCCATGCTGTCTGTTGGGCTCCCTGCCTGCTGATTTGCCCCCATCCCTCTCTCTGTGGTGGTGTCCGTCTGTCCCTGTTTGCTGTCTGTGATGTGGCCCATGTGTCTATCTGTCCTCTGCCCCCTCCGGTGCCCCAGTCTCTGCTCCTCTGAACCATGAGTTGCCCATCACCCTCTGCTCACCAGCACGGATATGGTCAACCAAGTCTGTTCAGCTCAGAGGTCACTCAGACAAACATCTCACTTTCTGTTCTCGGAAGAAAATCTAGTCGGACTAGCCCTCGTAATGACTTGTTTGGGATTTGGAGTTACATGATATGCAGAAGTGGGCAGAGGAGGCTAGATGGGCAAGCTGATCGTAGCTGTCAAATGTACAGTATGTGCACTATGCTTCCGCCAGGCCTGGGACGAGACACACGCTCAAAGCCTTCTTATTAATCTGAGCTTCTCTGCAACTCCTCTGCCCACTCGGCTGCAAGGCCATGCCCCACTAAGAACTTCAAGTGACATAGTAGAGAACTAGCTTTAGGATGTTTTTCTGATACCATTGGATATATGCGTGGTGTACATATGTGTGTGCATGTTTTAATGTATGTGGGAACATATATATGAGAATGCTTGTGTATGTGAAAGTCTGAAATCAGGGATCATCCTTGATTATTCTTCTGCCTTATTCATTGAGACAGAGTCTTTCAATCAAACCCAGAGCTCACTGATATGGCCAGTCTTGACACCCAACTTGTGTTGGGGAACCCTCTTCCTTCATCTGTCAAGGCTAGGATTACACGTGATCACTATACCCACCTGACATTTTATGTGGGTTCTGGGGATCTAAATCCATCCTCATCCCTGAGTGGCAATCACTTTAACCACTGTTGCACTCAGGGTTTCTATTGCTGTAAAAATATGCCAGAACCAAAAGCAGCATGGGGAGGAAAGGGTTTATTTCATTATCTAGGAAAAGTCAGTACAGGAGCCTGAGGCAGGAACCCGGAGGCAAGAACCTGGAGGCAGGAACCTGGAGGCAGGAACCTGGAGGCAGGAACCTGGAGGCAGGAACTGAAACAAGGACCATAGCGATGCTGCTCACTGGCTTGGCCCTTGTGACTTGCTCAGGTGCTTTCAGAACTCAGGACCACTTGCCCACGGGCAGTACCACCCACAATGGGCCAAGCCCTCACATAGCAACTGTTAGTTAGGAAGATGCCTCACAGACTTTCCTGAGGCTGGTCTGGTAGGTATAGCATGAATAATAAAAACCCAGAGACAGATGTTGGGGTTCAAGCTGAAGATCAGAAAAGCAAAGCAGCCAGCCACTAGAGAGTTCTTACCTCAACCAAGGCTTAGACAAACAGGGGCAGACTGCTGACTGCAATGCTTTGGACCAAACCTCCTACTGCACACTGAGCTCTTGTCTCCCCTTGCCTTAGATTCCTCTCTCTGCCCAGTGCTATCACTCCTGTCCCTAACTCCCTAGTGCTGGGTTTAAAGGCATCTGACTTCCGAGTGCTGGGATCACCTTTGTGTGAGCTCTATTTCTCTTTTTAGACAGGTTCAATCTTGAGTAGCCCAGGGCAGCTTTGAGTCCTGGGATTAAAGGTGCGAGTCATCACTCCCTAATCTTTGTGCCTTAGCTCTGCACTCTGATCTTCAGGCAAGCTTTATTTGTTAAAACACAAATAAAATATCACTGTAGGTAGGGACATTTCTCAGTTGAGGTTCCCTCTTCCCAGATGACTCTAGGTTGGGTCAAGTTGACAAAACCCTAAACAGCATAGCCAGCGGGGCATCTCCTTAGCCTCTACTTATTAATATATACATTTTAAGATTTATTTTAAAAAATTAATTATGTGTGTGTGGATATGTGCACATGCACACAGATGTTTGTGGGGGCCAGAAGGTGTTGGATGCCCCACAACTTGAATTCCAGGTGGTTGTCAGTTGCCCAGTGTGGGATCTGGGAACAGAACTTGGGTCCTCTGTAAGAGCAGCACACACCTTTAACATCTAAGCCATCTTTCCAGGCCCAGTTTTATCCAGACATTCGTGTATTAAGAGATCTCTGGTTATAAATATGAGAATGATTTTTGATTCATTAATCCATTGAGCTGCTTTTAGACAACTGACCCCATAAACGAATGCTTCTTAGTATTTGTTCATTTGGGCAGGGGCTCATCTCTATTATTAATCTAGCTTATTAAATATCCTCTAGTAATAGAACACGGCTGTGCCTTCCCTTCCGCTCTGCTTGTGAGGCAGAGTCATTTGTTGTTAATGTTTTTTTATTTGGTGCTGGATGAAGAATATGCCTTTGAAACTGTGTGCTTTGGGTACCTGCTCAGTAAACGGAGTGCTTGAGTTTGCTTTGGAAATTGAAAGCTCTCTCCGCGCTGTAATTTATGGACTTAATAAAAACGTGTTTCTGTTGAGTATTAAAATCATAGGCGAAGCAAATAGTGATTGAATCTCTTGGGTGTTTGGTTTATTTTTTCTGAAGATTGGGCCCATGGCAATTTAGAAGAACCATATTCATGTGGTTTTATTGTTGGAAACATGAGAGCAATGTGTGACTTTTTCTTATACTAAAGGCTTTTGATGTTTGACTTAGACAGGAGGGCTTAGCTTCAGCATTTCCATCCCACCTGTGTATTCTCCCAAATATCACCAAATTTTAACCAATTTTTTCCTTCTTCCTTCCCTCCCTTCCTTTCTTTCCCTTCTTTCCTCCTTCCTTCCACCCTCCCTCCCTCTCTCCCTTCCTCCTTTCCTTCATTTCTCTACTTTCCTCCTCCCTCCCTCCCTCCCTCCCTCCCTCCCTCCCTCCCTCCCTCCCTCCCTCCCTCCCTCCCTCCTTCCCTTCCTTTTTTTCTCCCTTCCTTTCTTATTTCCTTCCTTCCGGGGGCAGGAAGATGCTGGTTAAGAGCATTTGCTGCCCTTGCAGAGGACCGGGTTCCATTCTCAGCACTCACATGGTAGCCCACAACTCTTTGTAACTCCAGTTCAGGGCATTCAATGATTTCCTCTGACCTCGGGGGGCACCAGTCACGCATGCGCTACAATACATGCATACTTGTAAGCAAAACATTCATATGCATACAATAAAAATTAATCAAAAATATTAAGAAAGTAAAGTCAGATGTGATTTGTAGCTGTAATCCAGGTGCTGGGATAGAGTGGGTGAATCAGGGGGATTTGATTTCTGTGAATTCAAGTCTAGTCTGAACTTCACGGGGACACAGTGAGTTCCAAGCCAGTCTATACTTCAGAGCAGTAGAGAGATGGAGAGCAGCCTGGGTTATATAGAATGAGACCCTGTTTCAAAAACGCAAACAAAATCAAAACAAAAAGTAATTCCTGATATGGGCTTTATGTAGGTTCAAGAAAACGAAGCCATTATTTTCTGCTCTTTGTCTAGGCGTTATTATGTAATTCTTGCTCTTGTCATTTATTGCAATCACTATGTTTCTGTTATTTCATTGTTCTTAGAGAAAGACATTTTTCTCCGCACACCAATGTCCTGTGTGATCTAGAGCCCTGTGGAGTGTCAGGGAGATGTGTTCCTTTCCACGCGGGGCTCTGAGTTGTTGGACATGTACTGTGCAATAGTTACCATCCTTTAATCCCCAGCGTTGGCAGGAAACGATGAACCTGCACAAACCACGTGCCGAATGTGGCTTTTATCTGCGTAATTGCCCGCACCGAGTCACTTCTTGTACCATGCTTTACTGAGTCTCTCCTTTGTTATTTGTGGTAATTACAATGAAAAGCAATTTTCTAATAATTCTCTTTAGAATGTCTCTGTGTTATGCTTTATGGGCAAATGGTAGGTTTGGGAGGAGTGTGAGGATCCTTCCTGCTGCAGAATGGCTGGGCTCAGGCCCCTTGGCTGAAGAGACTCCGTGATTGGGGGGGGGGAGCCTTTCCAGTAAACCATTGCTTTTGGAGATGGTTGGGCTTTGTCAGTGAACTGGAGGGGAGCTGAGGGTGGAGGAATATTGAAAGGAGGAAACCTCCCATTTAGTTGGGTGCAGTCTTGTCGGGCAGTAGACCCTCACAGAGGAGAAAGGTATGGGAGGAAGCAGCATGATCGGGCTAATTTTCCTGTGTGTCTGCCCATTTTAGTACTCTGGGGAGGCGCCGTAAGCCCCCACCACCCACAGAGAGGCGACTGCATCAGTATCAAGAGTGCATTTCTTTTCTTTTTTGTTTCAAGAGAGGGTCTTTCTATGTAGACCAGGCTGGCTTTGAACCGTCAATCTTCCTGCCTCAGCCTCCTTGGATATTTGAATTACACTATAAACTGTTGTGTTCAGCAAGGGTGGATTTCTTGACTAGACTTTGTTGATTCCCAAGAACACATTTAGGCATCTTCAGGGTGCACACACTGGCCACCAGCGTACAGTGATCTTGTACTTTTGAATTCTTAGACTTGTGATTAACTGCCCCTCACACCTCACTCCAGTCTGAGCAATTCCGCGGAGCAGAAGCAGTGTGGAGTGTGGTTCACCCAAACACATTCCTTTAAAAGGTTTCTCTATCTCAGTAGAGGCAGGCAGTAGGGAGGTGACTTTCTGGGTGGCGGCTGCTGGTAGCCTTGTGCAGATGGGTGGCTTAGAGGGTGCAGTCACCATAGGACTTGTTCTCTGTGCTGACATAGGGATTAGAGTCAGATCTGTGGCTTCCAGCTAATTCAGGGTCTCTTCTCTTTCCCAGTTCCACAGAGGGAAAGGAGCTCCCCACAAGGCTTGAGGGAATGCAACCAAAATTAGAATCTAACTTGTTATCTGTGTTGTTCTTTTGAGTAGATCTGAGGGAGGGGCAAGGTTGATTGACAAGCTGTCTTCTTTTGAAGCTTTTACTTTAAAATATGATTTTAGTTGAAATAGAATTACATTACTCCCCCAACCCCCGCTTTCCTTCGTCCAACCTCTTCCAGCTATCCTTCCTTCCTTGAGCCCCTCCCACGTCCCCTCTCAACTTGATAATTTTTTTCTTTATTGTTGTTATGTGCAAATTGATGTATGTATGTGTACATGTATGCATGTATGTGTGTGTCTGCACAACTATATGTAAATACAATCTACTGAGTCTATTTTTGCTGGTAGTGTGCATACGGTTTCCAGACTGATTACTCTGCACTGGACAGCCAATAAGGGGTTGTCCTCGTCCCTGGGAGAGGCTAATTCTCCTTCTAGCAGTCATTATTGCCTGTAGTTCTTTGTTTATGGGTGAGACCCTTGAAGATTTCCCTTCCACACTAGAGCATCTTTTGACATTGCTATTGTTCCAGTCTTGTTTTCGTAACCATTTCTAGGAGAGACGTTCACAGCAGGCTTCCTGGTGTTCCGGCTCTTACAGCTTTCCATTCCGTCTTCTCGGTTGTTTCCTGAGCCGTGGATGCAGGGACGATGGCAGAGATGTAGCCACGGGAGCTGGGCTCCCACAAACTCCTGTTCCCTGCCTTCTGTCCTGTTGAGGTTTTCTGTGGTGGTCTCCATTGGCTGTAAAGAGAGGCTTCTTTGATGAGGTGTGGAGGCTACAATTATCTGTGGGCATGAGGGTAAGATGTAGAATCTGGTTGGGGATTATGCTTGTCTAGCAAAGTGACAGTAGTGGATTCTCTTCTAAGAGCCAAGACCTCACCAGCCCAGGAACTGGCTAGGTTTCCAGCGTCAGGCATGATTTCTCTCCTGCTGTGTGGACCTGAAGTCCAATGAGAGCTACTGGCTCCACTTCCACCTGAGTGCCACTCCCTGCACTGTGACACATGACTTTAGAGGAGTGAATTCCATTCTGACTTTTTATACCCATAAGCTTATTTTTATTCTTTCCTTCCCCCATACTCTCACTGATAGCCTCCTTCCCCACAAGACGTCCCTGTCTGCTTGCTTCTCATGTATTTCATCACTCCCTTTACTTCCTCCTCCTCATTTGAAATCACTTTCTTCCTTTGCATTGTCTCCTTTCTACCTTCAACACACACACCCCACACACACCACACATATGCACCACACATCCACACACACACCACACACACACAGCACACATCCACAAACACACCACACACACCACATACACACCACACACACCACATACACACACCACACATCCACAAACACACCATACATCCACACACACACCACACACACACCACACATCCACAAACACACCATACATCCATACACACCACACACACCACATACACACACCACACATCCACAAACACACCATACATCCATACACACCACACACACCACATACACACACCACACATCCACAAACACACCATACATCCATACACACCACACACACACACCACACATCCACAAACACACCATACATCCATACACACCACACACACACACCAAATATCCACAAACACACCACATATCCAAACACACCCCACACATACCACACATATCCACCATACATCCACACTACACACACACCACACATCCACACACACAATATATATTAATATAGATAATAGCTAAATATAGAATCAACGTTTGAAAGAAAGCATGCATTATTTGACTTTCCACATCTGGCATATTCAGTGTAACATAATGATCTTTAGTTCCATCCACCTTTCTACAAATGTCATGATTTAATTTTTATTTACGACTGCATAAAGTTCCTTACTCATTTCTTTACCCATTCATCTTTGACAGGCATCAAGGCGGGGTCCTTCTCTTGGCTATTGTGAATAGTGCAGCCTGTGCAGGTCAGAGCACAGCTTGCAGGGATTGCTGCTGTCCTTCTCCCATGTGGTTCCTAGAGTTTGAACCCAGCTATCAGGATTGGCAACAAGCACCGTTACCTGTGAGCCATCTTGCCCACCTTCAAAACCATTTTGATTTGCATTTTGGGAGTGTGGCTTTTATTCCTTAGTTTTCTGCTAGCTTTTAACATTGAGTAGATTCCTTGGTTCCTTGGGTAGTCAGGACTTTGTCTTGCTAGACAGCCCCTGATTTAGCATCTCCAGTGGAGCAACTGGACTTCTTACGTGACTGCTTAGGGCTCTCAAGACTGCAGAAGCAGAAATTCTGCAAAACTAAACACTGAGATATAGGACAGAGCTTGGAACAGCACCAACTTTACTGCGGAGGAGGCGTGTGCTAGACTCAACAGAGTCCAGGGGAGGAGTACACCATGATGGTACATAAGAATGCAGCCATCAGCACCAGCAGCATCACCTCAGCGACATAACACGAGGATGCAGACATCAGCACCACCAGTGCATCTCAGCATAGAACATGAGGATGCAGACATCAGAACCACCAGTGCATCTCAGCATAGAACACGAGGATGCAGACATCAGAACCACCAGTGCATCTCAGCACAGAACACAAGGATGCAGACATCAGTACCACCAGTGCATCTCAGCACAGAACACGAGGATGCAGACATCAGCACCACCAGTGCATCTCAGCACAGAACACGAGGATGCAGACATCAGCACCTCCAGTGTCATCTCAGCTGCCTAGTGATGCTCTGACTATCTTAGCTATGAAGCAGTGACCTTGAGGCATATAAGATGTCATTTTTGATTTTAAGAAGAAAGTCAAAAGGGCTTTTCCTTTGCTAGCAGAGGCCAGAGGGCCTCATATTGCTCCCTCCTCTGCAGGTGTTTGTGGGAATCTCCAGTGAGATCAGGCAGTGCCAGAAGTCAGGACAGTGTGGGTGACTCAGAGCCCCGGTCCTTGTTAATGAGTTAGAGCCCATTTTGTTTTCATGCCTTCTGGGCTTTCACTCAAATGAGCTGTCTGCAGCAGCCATGTGAAGACCAAGGTATGATATCAGTGCATCACTGTTAGATTGGATTACAGAGCTTGGCAGCTCCATTGTCTTCACCTAAAACCTCAACTCTGACCTCTGGACCATGAGTTACTGTCTTTCTGCTAGGAACTAGCAGACCACATTAACGGGTCAATTTGATTGAGACATTTTCTCAGTTGAGGTTCCCTCTTCCTAGATATGTCTAGATTTTTGTCGAGTTGGCAAATACCAACCAACACAGTGGCCTCACCCTCCCCTTTCTCTCTGTGATCATATTCACGCAGCACAAACAATAATTGCAAGAACTCTGGTGAACCAGAGGCCTAAATGCAGGCCTGTGTCTTCCTGCCCCAGTCTCTGGGTGCCCAGGAACTGTTGGGACCAAGTTATACTCAATGAACTCTTGTTCTGTTCCCTTGGATTAAACAGAACTTGGTTCCCCTGCCCCGACTCTGACATGTCTTTCTTGTTCTGTTTCTCTTTATATAATTTATTGTTCCCTCTATGTTTCTGTCCCTTCCTCCCCTCTCTCCATCTTCCTGCTTGCCTCCTTAGTCTTTCTGATCACCTACCATAGTTACTCATCCCTTCCAGTCTAGTTGGTCCTAGTCTGGGGTGGTCTGACACAGGCCTTGGACTGCTATAACCAGCCACTTTACAAATCCATCCGCTGTGGGGAAGATGGCAGCTCTGTGTCCCTCCCAGCACCAAGGGAATGGAGACAGGCCTAGATGTGTGTCACCCCAGGTGGAATTCCCTCCCACCCCTGAGAACCGGTAGGGAGCCGGGCACAACCCTTCCTTCTCATCTGTCTCCCTTCCCATCTGTCCCTTCTGTGATGGTGTGGAGGCAGGAGGACTATTCTGGAAATAGATCAGTCTTCTAAGTTCTAAGAAGAAGTTTTCCAGCAAGGGAAGAGACTGAACATGGAGAAGGCAGATGGAGAAGCGAGGCTCTGGAGAAGGAATATTTTTGCCCACGTCCTTGAGGGCACCTTGTCCGTCAGAACAGATGAGGCAGGAGTGGATTGCTGGTTCATTGGTTAAAAATCTCATTATATTTAGAATTTCAGAGGTAGATAAATCACAGCGTTGGGTTGATTTTAGTACTCAGTGGAGTAAGGAGTCTATGTGATAGAATGACAGAAAGCATAGACTTTGAAGTCACAGAGACCCAATTTTGAGTTCCAGCTTCATGTGGATTTAACTGCCTGTTGGGTATCCGAAGAGACTCCATGAATCCATGATGCTTCATTAGTAACACCACTGCATAAAGGTCATTGGAAAGCTTACAAATCTCATCTTATAGTAGAGCATGACTCAGAGCAAACACCAGCTAATGGCGCCTGTCCTCAGTGACGCCATTGACAGGGCTCCCTTCATTCCTATGATGTGTGGCAGATCATGGGGTTATGTGGGTACCCCTAACATACAGACACACTGTTCTGGGCAGTAATGTGCAGGTCATTATTTACAGTTAGGGTTAAAAGAGAATATATAGGCTAGAGATAGAAGGACGGGGAGAGGAAATAATGTCATGCTTGTTGGGGGCTTTGTGCTGGGATGAGAGGTTTCTTCCCTCCTCTCAAGACCTCTGGTAAAGGAGCTTCCTAGACCTTCTTTACGTGCTGGTGAGGGCATCCTGGTTCTTAGGAGCTATGATCTCTTTCAGGGTATCTTAGTCACTGTTCTATTGCTGTGATGAAACACCATGACCAAGCCAACTTATAAAAGGAAATATTTAATAGGAGGCTTGCTTACAGTTTCAGAAGGTCAGTCCATGACCGTGGCAGGGCGTATGGCAGCAGGCAGGCAGGCAGGCAGGCAGGCAGGCATGGTGCTGGACCAGTAGCTGAGAGCTTGTTTCTGATCAGCAAGTTGGGGATGTGTGTGTGTGTGTGTGTGTGTGTGTGTGTGTGTGAGAGAGAGAGAGAGAGAGAGAGAGAGAGAGAGAGGGAGGGAGGGAGGGAGGGAGGGAGGGAGGGAGAGAGGGAGAGAGAGAGGGAGAGAGGGAGAGAGGGAGGGAGAGAGGAGTGAGCTGACTTGGTACAGGCTTTTGAAACTTCAAACCCACCCCTAGTGACACACCTCCTCCAACAAGGTCACCCCTCCTAATCCTCCCCAAACAGTTCCACCTTACTGGGGACCAAACATTCAAATATATGAGCCGATGGGAGCCGTTCTCATTCAAACCACCACCCAGGGCTTTCAGAGTGCATTTAAATTGTCAGTATATGTGTGAGTGTTTATGTGTACTGTGGGTGCTTTGCTGACTGATGGGTATGTCAGGCCTTGTGGTCCAGGGAGTCCCCATTGAGTCCCCTGCCTCTGCCTACATCTTCCCTCACCATGTGCTGGGATTCAGACAAAACGCATGACAGCTCCCAGTTTATTATGGGTTTTAGGGGTCTGAGTTCTGCTTCTTGTGGCTGAACAACAAGTGATTAATTCTCTGAGCCACCTCCCTAGGCCCCTCTTTTTATTATTCGGACAGGCCTTATAGCCAAAGCTTGACTTGAATTGTGCTTTGTGACCAAGAATGTTGAGCTCCAGATCCTCCCAAGTGCTGAGATCCCAAATGCTGAGATCCCAAGTGCCGAGATCCCACGTGCTGAGATCCCACGTGCCGAGATCCCACGTGCCGAGATCCCAAGTGCCGAGGTCACATGTGCTGAGGTCACACTTGCTGAGGTCACACGTGCTGAGATCCCAAGTGTCGAGATCCCAAGTGTCGAGATCCCACGTGCCGAGATCCCAAGTGCCGAGATCACACGTGCCGAGATCCCAAGTGCTGAGATCACATGTGCTGAGGTCACACGTGCTGAGATCCCAAGTGCCGAGATCCCAAGTGCCGAGATCACACGTGCTGAGATCCCAAGTGCCGAGATCACACGTGCCGAGATCTCAAGTGCCGAGATCCCATGTGCTGAGATCCCATGTGCTGAGGTCACACGTGCTGAGATCCCAAGTGCCGAGATCCCAAGTGCTGAGATCCCAAGTTCTGAGATTACACGTGCTGAGATCCCAAGTGCTGAGATCACACGTGCTGAGATCACAGTTCTCACCATCACTTCTGGCCTTGTTTTGGGTTTTGAGGCAGGGCCTTGCTGTGCAGCCCTGGCTGTCCTTACGTGGCAGTCTTTCTGCTTGGTCTCCTGTTTGCTAGGATGGCAGGTGTGTACCACCTCTTTGCCTCCTTCTTTAGGTGGTTGTGCCCATGTCCATCTGTCTTGGAATTGCCTTGTGTTTAGGGGCCATGTCTCACAGTCTGATTGCTCTGCAGTCCTGCCTTCTGCTTGGTACACAGAGCACATTTACAAAGGCCTTATGTAAGTGTGGGTGAGACGGATCAAGGAGCTGGTTGTAAGTTTTCATTAGAAGAGAATCTGTGAAAATAGTAGGCGTTCACCTTCCTTTCTTGAAAGCTGTATTTATGTTCCTTTTAAGTAGATCAAACTAGGGCTGTCAGTATGGCTCAGGGGTAAAGGCTTCTTACCACAGAAGCCTGGCAACCTGAGTTTGATCCTCCAAAATCTGTGTTAAGGTAGAAGGAGTGAACAGACCCTATAATGTTGCCCTATGACCTCTATGGGTACTCCTTAGCTTGTCTATACACGCATTATGCACACACAACAACAATAACAATAATGAAAATAATAACAAAAATAATAATGAGACTAATAATGATAGTGATAAATAAATATAGCTATTCTCAAGGAAGATGACCCCCTCAAAGGCCTTGGTTCAGCATGGCCTCTGGCATCTCTCTCTTCTTGCCTTTTCCATGAGCAGTAAAGCAACCTCAGTCTCTGGTGTCTTTTTTTTTTCTCTTATGAAATGTAATATTCTTTACAAACCTGCCAAATCAAGAAATAAACTCATCTACAGAGGGCAGAGCAGCCCACCCGACTCCATGAAGACAGGAGGAGTAGTGACCTACACTGTGAGTGAATTATCCGTGCTGTCCTAGGGGCTGAGGACTGGCTCGGTGGGTAAAGTGCCTGCCGCAAGCCCGAGGACTGCATTTGCTCTACTCTCAAAAATTAGATGAGAGCAGTCAGGGGAAGCAAGCTCCAACCTCTACATGCATACACACGCTAATGCACACATAAGCACACACCCACTACATGCATACACACGCTCATGTACACGTGAGCACACATCCACTACACGCATACACACACTCATGCACACGTGAGCACAATCCACTACATGCAGACACACACTCATGCACATGTGAGCACACATCCACTACATGCATACATACACTCATGTACACATGAGCACACATTTACTGTATGCACACGTACACTTATACACACATGTGCACACATTCACCCAGACAGGTACATGCACACTTAAGAAACTTGCTTTGTATTATTGGTGTGCATTCAGTGATATGGAAAATTAGGGATTGGCTGTTTCATAGGAACTCACTGGTGCACACAGGAGCATAAAAATGCTATTCTAGAACAAATTGTCCTCACAGATAGTGAGAGACATAGTTCACTATGTGCACACACATAAGAGATATATGTGTGTGTTTGTGTGTATGTATATACAATTTATAACAGGATAGAGTATGTTTGTATTTCCTTCAGGACTGAGGAAAGTGGGAATATGTGTATAGAAGGGAGCCAGGCTAAAATAATGGTTACATTGAAGACTCCTATTTTATCTGTTCAATTTAAATTATTGAGATCAAAAGAGGGACACTTGATTTTCTGAGCACAAAAGGTACTGACAACTTTTGATTTTCAAAACATTAGAACCATAAATCAGCCTGCTGTCTGCCTCCTGAAACCCTGGCTGCCGAGTGAGAGGGAGGCTGGTCACTGGCATGCAGCTCTGGGCTTGCACAATTTCAAGTCAGAGGAGATTCTGTGGTACAAGCCCCTTGATGTCTCTCTACACTGTCTCAGGAGAAGGGTCTGGTCACTGTCCTCTGAGATGTCTCCTGTGTGTCCTGTGAGGTTGTGCACTATTCATTTGCCTTGCTTCCATAGAGAGGCCTTGTAGAATGGCCAGGGCAAGTCAGGGTCAGCCAGTTTGTATCCTCAGGACAAGAGGTCATGGTGCTGCAGAACCCAGAAGCAACTCCTCTGGCTCACGGGATTTGCATTACAATGTGCTTCCAGAGGGATGAAAAGTTAGTGCTGACCCTGTCTCAGGAGACCACATAGGTTCCTGGGTTGGTGACTAACATGCTTCCTTTCCTAGGATACACTGACCTTCATTAGCATCTACACTCATAATTTCCTGTTCCAAAGCTTGGTTGTCCCTGTTCCTCCTGGGGACATGATCTTAGGAAAGACTGCACCTGCAAGCGTTAGGCTGGCTGAAATCATTCATGTCTACCAACATCCTGCCTCATGAGCTCCTTCTTTCTCTTTTGAAACAGATACTAATTTTGTGTTGGGGAACGCCCAGATAGTGGACTGGCCCATTGTCTACAGCAATGATGGATTCTGCAAGCTGTCTGGCTACCACCGGGCAGAAGTGATGCAAAAAAGTAGTGCCTGCAGGTAGGTACCCTGCATGCAGCTCTCTGGGGAGTCTCCTGGACAAAGGAAGATTGCTTTGATCTCGCTCTTTGCTTCTGGTGAAATTTTATTGCCTGTAGTTTGTGCATGTTCTGGGCAGAAACCGAAGGAGATATAGAAAGTATTTCCTACAACTGACAAATCAGCAAGAGGGGGACTGGAAAACAGAAAAATCTAGATGATGTTGTCTTAGTTAGGACTTTTAGCACTGTGAAGAGATATCACGATCACAGCAACTTTCATAATGAAAACATTTAATCAAGGGTGACTTACAGTTTCAGAGGTTCAGTCCATGGCAGTGTGCAGGTAGTCATGGTGATGGAGCTGAGAGTGCTATGTCTTGCAGGCAACAGGAAGTCAGCTGACTGTCACACTGAGGGAAGCTTGAGAAAAGAGACCTCAAAGCCCACCCCACAGTGACACACTTCCTCCAACAAGGCCACACCCCCTAACAGCGCCACTCTCTTTGGGGGTCATTTTCTTTCAAACTACCACATTCTGCTCTCTGGCCCACAAAGGCTGTAGCCATATCATAATGAAAAAACTGCATCCAGTCAAACTTCAAAAGCCCCCCATAGTCTATCACAGTCTCAACAATGCTTAAAAGTCCAGAGTCCAGAGTCTTTTCTGAGATGCATGGCAATCTCTTAACTGTAATCACCCTGTAAAAATCAAAATCAAAATGCAGATCACATACTTCAAGCATATACCAGCACAGGACATGCATTATGATTCCAAAACACAGGGAAGGGAGCATGGTGAGGAAGTACTGGACCAAAGCAAGGCTGAAAACCAGCTGGGCAAGCTCCAAACTCTGCATCTCCATGCCTGATGTCAAAATGCTGTTCCCATCTCCAATTCCATTCAGCTTTGTTGACTGCAACACACGTCTTTCTCTTGGGCTGGTTCCACTCCCTGTTAGCAGCTCTCCTCAGCAGGTATCCCACAACTCTACCATTGCTCACAGCTTGGGATCTCCAAGGCAATCCAGGCTTCACCTTCACATCTTCACACAGTGGCTTCTCAGCTAGGCCTCCTTTAGGGATGCCCTTGACACATGCCTGGCCTCAAGGGCTGTCCTTAGGCATGGAGGCAATGTCTATAACCTGTTTCGTCTATCCTTAGCTTCAATGCCAGAACCACGTGGCCCAGGCTGCCAAGTTTTGCTGCTTACTGGGGCTGGAGCATGGCCCCCTTGTTTAATTACATATTCACTAGCTTTCTGTTTTCCTTACGGCCCAAACATAGCTGTCCTTGAATTTGATCTTTAGACCAGGATGTCATCAAACTTAGAGATCGCCAGCCTCTGCCTTCCCCGTGCTAGGATTAAAGGTCTGCACATCCACATCCAGCTTCAAACTTTTCTTTAATTTCTTTCCACAAGTTGGAAACTTAGCTGGGTGGGATCTCACCCTGAGGTCACCACTCCCTTTATCCCATTTCTTAATCTGTTTATCTCCTTGAACACAGAATTTAGCTCCATTCTGCTCTCTGGTGCTCCCTTTCTACTCAAACATTTTTCCTTGCCCAGCTTGCTCCTTTCATGATATATCTTCATCAGAGTGACCACTAATATCCACATGAAAGGGTCTACACTAGGCTGTTTTGAGATTTCTTCTGCCAACGGAATTAATTCCAAACTCTTCAATTTAGGCAGAGTCTTCGGTTACAAAGACAAGATGCAACTACTCCCTTCCCTAAAATATTACAAGAGCAATCTCTAGGCAGCATACTAAAATTTTCCTTTGAAATCTCTTGAGTGAGGCCTCCCCCCCCAGTTCAAAGAACTCTTAGCACCATGGTCCTCCAAGTTCCTACTAGTATGGCCTGTTGGGCATCGCTTACAGCATTCTACTGCCTTCAAAACCCAAAGTACCGAAGTCCAAATTCCTCCAAATGGACACATGATCAGGCCTATTGCAGTGATACCTCAGTCCCTGGTACCAAATTTTGTTGTAGTTGGGGCTTTCATTGCTGTGAAGAGACACCATGACCACGGCAACTTGTATAAAGAAATCATTTAATTGAGGTAGCTCACAGTTTCATAGTTGAGTCCATTATGATCATGATGGGTAGCATGGTGGTGTGCAGGCAGCTGTGGAGCTGAGAGCCCTACATCTTGCAGGCAGCAGGAAGTCAACTGACTGTCACACTTAGGGAACCTTGAGCAAAGGAGATCTTTAAGCCACACAGTGACAGACTTCCTCCAACAAGGCCATACCTTGTAACATGAAGGGCCAGGCCTGCTTGTTTGGGTTTCTGTCCTGCCAGGTTCCCCACAACTGTTTAGCCCCAAAGAAAATCACTCATAGGTCTCCATAAATTATAAGCTGATTGGCCCATTAGCTCTAGCCTCTCACTGGCTAACTCTCACATCTTGATTAACCCATTTTTCTGATCTATGTTAGCCATGTGGCTCAGTACCTTTTTTCAGTGGGGCATATCACATTCTGCTGCTTCAGTGGTCTGGGCAGGAGTAGGAGGAATCAACTTCCTCCTTCCCAGAATTCTCCTGTTCTCATTACATCATTTCTACTTCCTGTCTGGTTTTTCCACCTATATTTCCTGCCTGGCCAATCAGCATTTATTTAAAACATGATTGACAGAATACAGACAATTCTCCTGCACCAATACCTAATAGTGCCACACCCTTCGGGAGCCAATTTTTCTGAACCACCACAGATGTGCACGCAAAAGTTTATGAGGTTTAGATATAATTTAATGTAAGAGTTAGAAAAGTAAACAGAATTTAATGCAAATAAAATGCAGCTTTTAATGATTCCATGAAAGAATTTTTAATTAATTAACTAAATCAACACAGCCGTATAGCTCAGGCTGGCCTCACTTGCTAGATAGTGAGAGAAGACCTTGAGCTTCTGATGCACCTGCCTCAGACTCCCGAGTGCTGAGATTACCCTCAGGCCTGTGCCAGTATGCCCTGTTTATGCAGGTCTGGGAACTGAACCCAGGGCCTTAGGTTTGTTGGCAAGCAAATGCTCTACCCAACTAAGCTACATCCCCAGCCCAAATTTTTAAAACTCCATGAACATTTTATAGAGAGTAATTGCAAGGTAAGGCTCCATTCACAAATCTTTTCCCCAGTGAGAATTCTTTAGAGAATAGTCCATTCTGTGAGTTGTTCTGTTACACACACAGCTGTGTATCTGACAGGGATACCTCAGTACCCTTGGGCCTGGACATTGGAAAAGCTGTTTTCAAGATGCTGAGCCGGCATGCAGCCCAGACCCTGCCAGGAATCCCAGCAACCGTGGCTGGATCTTGGCTCAGTACAGCCTCTGGGTGCTCCGCCTCATCATCTGTGGTATATTCATGGAGAGGCACCATCCTCTAAATGAAGACGTGAACTCACCATGGAGTGTGGAGATGCCTGCCCTGCCCTGGGCTTTCATGTATTAGCTCAGCCACCTCAGTGCTGGCTACCTATTACATGTTTGTACAATATCTGAAGTTCGAGCCCAATACATGGACAGTTTGACTATTTTTTTTTCTGTTATAGATTTGGAAATGATGTCTCTGATGCACTTGAGTGTCCTGCATTCTCTGTGTGCTGTTTTCCACTGAGTAGCTGCCCTTACCTGTCTGTCTCTATCTGCAGATTCCCGACTGACAAATCTCGGGAGTTAGCTTCACTTTTTAGCGTGGCCAGAGTGGCGTTTACCCTTTTCCATATTGGCTGCACTCAAAGGACAACAGAGGCATTCCCTTGTTGATTTTGCCAACTTTTCTTTTGTACAGTTCTAAGCAGTTCATTCAACTGTAACATCTGAGCACTCCCCTCCTGTCTGTTCCCACCGCCTTCCTGGTAGAGCAGGCCTTCCCCTTGTCTTATTTCTGCACAGTAGACATTTTCATTTGTATTACCACACCCGGAGGTCTTCCCCGACCAAGCAGAGGGCCTGCCCTGGTACACGGAGGCATTCATTCTATTTCCAGATCTACTGGTTTTCCACGTATGCCAGCCATTAGAGGCTTAGCTTTTAGGGGCAAAAATGGAAAAATGGAGGCTTTAAAAAAACAGTTCTATCAATGAGTCTTCTTAAATTCAATTAATGTTTTTACTGTGTGTGCATCTGTGTTCATATGTGCATGTGTATCCATGTTTGTGTATGTATGTGTGTTGACATGTGTTTATGAATGTGTGTTCATATGTGCACATGTATGTGTCTTTATGTGTGTTGATGTGTGTATGAATGTATGTGTGTGTTGACATGTGTATGAATGTATGTGTTTTTTGTTTTTTGACTATTAATCTATATTTTTAATTGTATATTATGTTTTAAAAAAATCTTTATTTTACATATCAATCCCAGTTCCTTCTCCATTCCCACCTCCTGCTCCCCTCACCTTCCCCCCACTCTAACCCCATCCACTCTTCAGAGAGGATGAGGTCTCCCATGGGAGTCAACAAAGTCTGTCACATCACTTGAGGCAGGACCAAGGCTCTCCCCCCTATATCTAAGCTGAGCAAGGCATCCATAGGAAAGGGGCTCTGAAAAGCCAGTTCATGAAGTAAGGGATAAATACTGGTTCCACCGCTAGTGACCCCACAATCTGCCCAAGCCACACAGCTGCCACCCACATTCAGAGGGGCCTAGTTTGGTCATATGCAGCTTCCCCAACTCTCTCCATAGTCAGTGAGCTCCCACTTGCATGGGTCAGCTGTTTCTGTGGATTTCCCCACCATGGTCTTGACCCTTTGCTCATATTATCGCTCCTCCCTCTCTATGACTGAAATCCAGGAGCTTGGTCCAGTGCTTAGCTGTGGACTCTGCATCTGCTTCCATCAGTTACTGGATGAAGATTCTATGATAACCATTAGGTAGTCATCAATCTGATTACAGGGGAAGGACAGTTAAGGCGCCCTCTCCACTATTTCTTAGATTCTTAGCTGGGGTCATCCTTGCAGATTCCTGGGAATTTCCTAGTGTCAGGTTTCTCGCTAACCTCATAAGGGCTCCCTCTATCAAGATATCTCTTCCCTTGCTTTCGCTCTCTGTCCTTCCCCCAACTCAACCTTCTGAATCCCTCATGTTCTCCTCCCTCCTCCCCTTCTGTTCTCCCCCTTCCCCCATGCTCCCAATTTACTCAGGAGATCTTGTCTGTTTTCCCTTCCCAGGGGCATTCATGTATGTATCTCTTAGGCTCCTCCTTGTTTTTGGTTTTTCTGGGGTTGCAGACTGTAGACTGGTTATCCTTTGCTTTATGTCTAATATCCACTTATGAGTGAGTACACACCATGTTTGTCTTTCTGTGTCTGGGTTACCTCATTCAAGATTTTTTTTCTAGTTCCATCCTTTTCCCTGCAAATTTCAAGGTGTCATTTTTTTATAGCTGAGTAATACTCCATTGTGTAAATATAGCACATTTTCTTTATCCATTCTTAGTTGAGGGGTATCTAGGTTGTTTCCAGGTTCTGGCTATTACAAATAATGCTGCTATGAACATAGTTGAGCAAATGTCCTTGTGGCATGAGTGTGCATCCTTTGTGTATGTGCCTGAGATTGGTATTGCTGGGTCCTGAGGTAGACTGATTCCCAATTTTCTGAGAAACCACCATACTGATTTCCAGAGTGGTTGTACAAGTTTGCATTCCCACCAGCAATGGATGAGTGTTCCCTTATCCCACATCCTCTCCAGCATAAGTTGTCATTAATGTTTTTGATCTTAGTCCTTCTGACAGGTGTGAGATGGAATCTTAGAGTTGTTTTGATTTGCATTTTCCTGATAGCTAAGGATGTTGAGCAATTCCTTCAGTGTCTTTTGAAATTCCTCTGTTGAGAATTCTCAGTTTAGATCTGTACCCCATATTTTAGTTTAATTATTTGGTATTTTAATATCTAGTTTCTTGAGTTCTTTGTATATATTGGAGATCAGCCTTCTGTCAGACGTAGGTTGATGAAGATTTTTTTTCCCATTCTCTAGGCTGCTGTTTGTCTTGTAGACCGTGCCCCTTTGTCTTACAGAAGTTTCTCAGTTTTAGGAGGTCCCATTTATTAAATTTTGCTCTCAGTGCTACTGGGGTTATATTCAGGAAGTGGTCTCCTGTGCTAGTGCATTCAAGGCTACCTTCCACTTTCTATTCTATGAGGTTCAGTGTGGCTGGATTTATGTTGAGGTCTTTGACCCATTTGGACTTGAGTTTTGTGCGTGGGGATAGATGCAAATCTATTTGCATTCTTCTACATGTCGATATCCAATTATGCCAGCACCATTTGTTAAAGATGCTCTTTTTTCCATTGTATAATTTTAGCTTCTTTGTTAAAAATCAGGTGTTCACAGATGTGTGAATTAATATCAGGGTGTTCTATTCAATTCCATTGTTCCACCTGCCTGTTTTTTTTTTTTTTTTCCAATAGCAAGCTGTTTTCATTACTATAGTTCTATAGTAGAACTTAAAGTCAGGGACTCTGATGCTTCCAAAAGTTCCTTTATTATACAGGATTGTTTTGGCTATCCTGTTTTTTTTTTTTATTTTTCTATATGAAGTTGAGTATTTTTATTTCAAGGTCTGTGAATAATTTTTCTGGAATTTGGATGGTGATTGCATTGAATCTGTAGATTGCTTTTGGTAAAATTACTATTTTTGCTATGTTGGTCCTACCTATCCAAGAACATGGGAAATTTTTCCATTTTCTGATTTCTTCTTCAGTTAATTTCTTCGAAGACTTAATGTTCTTGTCATACAGGTCTTTCACTTCTTTGGTTAGAGTTACCCCAAGATATTTTATGTTGTTTGTAGCTATTGTGAAGAGTGATGTTTCTTCCTCCAATTGGTACAGGTGGGGCCTGTGGCTTAGGTGGTCACTCTTCCTCCAGGTGCAGGCAGGTCCATGCTTCTGGTGGTCACTGATGCAGCTCTGGTACTCCTCCAGGTGTAGGTGGGGCCCAGGTTCTGGTTGTCGCAGATGCTATGTGGGGATGGTTGGGGGTGTGTGGGGGACTGTTCCCAGGTCTCTGGGGCTTCTCTGGGTGGGGGTGGGGCATGGAATGTGCCTCTAAGGGCTACAGACACTCACCTCATATATGTGTGTTTGTATGTGCATGTGTGTTTACATGCGTGTATATATGTGTGTATAGGTATGTATTTGTATTCATGTGTATATGTGTGTTCAGTGCTTGTTGTGGACAAATATTTGTTGAGTTGCTAATGAGCTCTCTGGTTGACTTTCAGTTTTATGTATGGAGAACTGACCGATAAGGACACCATTGAAAAGGTGCGCCAGACCTTTGAGAACTACGAGATGAATTCCTTTGAAATCCTGATGTACAAGAAGAACAGTGAGTATCAGACAGCTCTGGGCTCTGCTTTCATGTACTTAGAGAGGTGTTGCCTCATCTCTGTGGCTATTTGGATTTTCTTCTTCCCCCTCATCTAGTTACTGAAAGTAATTGTGTGTGGTTTACTAATCAGGACTTCATCTATTTTTCTCTTAACTCAGTGTTTTTCCCATTGGTTTATTTATGAACTGCTAGTGGAAGGTGCCAGGAGTTCTCGTGATGACCCCAGGAGGCAGTGCTAACAACAGGGCATTGTGCAGTTTGATGGCAGAAGTCACAAAATAATCCCACACTAGTTCAAAATTATGAATAAAAGGGTTATTTATTTAGGGGAGACTCACAGATCACTGCCCTAGATCACAGTCCTCTGCACAAACGGGGAACAGGAACAGAGTCTAGAAGCCAGAAGCAAGAGTCGGAAGCGAGAGAGAGAGAGAGAGAGAGAGAGAGAGAGAGAGAGAGAGAGAGAGCGAGCGCACAGACACACACACACAGATACACACACACAGACACACACACGCACTTTACAGCTGCATTTATAGTATAAGAGACCACGCCCACGTGGGCTGGTATCTTAAATGCTATTGGCTGAAGGAGCGGAATGTGCCCCACAGCAGCATTTGCCTTTGTGTTGGCCATAATTACTTCCATCAAGTACATAGTGAAGTCTGTAGCCATTCACTCTGTAGAACTTGTTTTTCTCTTAGGAGGCTTCTTGCTCAACAGAGGTGAGCTCTCCCAAGAAGTGAGAAAGGTGGAACACATGGTCACAGCAAGACTCCTTGGTTCTGTCTTGGGGACTGTGCTATGGATCAAATTCAGAGATTCATGTGTGCTAGGCAGGCATTCTACTAACTGAGCTACATCCTCAGCCCCTGGTTCTGTTATTAAAAACTACTTTGTTTATAAAGAATTCTACTCTTTGATTGAGGAAGACACCTAATGTCAACCTTTGGTCTACTCCATACCTATGTATACACATGTGTACCTACATGCATGTATATACAACACAGGTAAAAGCAGGCCACACACACATGCATACACACAAGCCAGTGAAGAATCCCCTTTTTTACAGAAGTAAGGTTGATTGGCAGGCTATTGGTTCAACTAACATTTCTGGAGTGACCCCAAAAATTCAAGATTAAAAAAAAAAAAGGAAGAAAATAAAATGAGGAAAATGAAAAAAGATAAAGAATTAAGAATCTCATAATGGAAGCTGCAGTGGGATCCAGCAAGTCATGATGTAAACCATGTTGTCCATGCATCTCTGCTTGCAAGTGTTAATTGGGAAGAGTCGTCGGTCTGGTTTGACGCCCCTGGTCTTCACGACTCATTTCATGCTGGGCCCCACTAGGACTCCTCCTGGATACCCTGCTGCCTCCCTGTGTTGTGGAGATCCTTCAGCTTTGAGTCTGTGGATCAGGTCCCTTCACATGCTCCAGCAGACCATAGATAGGTGGACATTGGGACAGGCCAAGTCATAACCCGGGGTCTGGGCCTGAGCTGTTGTAGGGTTGGTTTGCATATGGAAAATGGTGACATCTTGCCCATGCAGGGCTGGCTCCCCTATACTTGCACTAACAGGGTTGGCTCTTTTGTCCTGCCCTGGTGAGGTGCAGCTGTTGGGTGTCAAGGATGGCTCTCCTACTCTTAGGACCAGAGGACCAGCTCTCCCACCTGCCTCTGACATCTAGCATGGGGAGAGAGCACTTCTCCCCTGCCCCTGCCACCACAAGACAGATAGGTAATGGGGTCAGCTCTCCCATGGCCACAGTTTCGGGTTCTCCTACACCTGCGTTAACAGTGCTGGCTCAATTGTGCTGCCTGGTGATGTGCAGGGCCTGATCTCCCAAGTGTTGCTCCTGGTGGAGGTCAGGGATGGCTCTTGCATACTTGTGACCACAGGGTCAGCTCTCCCACCTGCCTCAGAAATTGATGAACAGGGGTGACAATTCTCTTCTGCTCATGTTACCACATCCCTGCAGATGGGTAATGGGGTACATGTCAGGGGCCATGAGAGTTACAGCAGGTGACAACTGGTGTCCAGATGTCAGCCCACCAGAGGAGTGGTTATCTATGGAGGTTAGTCCTGTCCAGGCAAGGCCTGAAGGAACATCACCTCTGGAAACTGCTGCTCACTTTTGCTAAAGCAACTTGGTGTTTCCCCAGTACCTGCACTGTGGTGTGTAATCTCATGTGATGTGTATATGTAATCTCATGATTATATCTTAGTCTTATGGGCACATATATCTGTGGGTGGTCAGGAACACGACTTTTCATATGTGTATATATATGTGTATATACATATATATATATACACACACACACACACACGTCTTGATATGTAGAATATATACTGGGACATGCTTCATAGCTGGATCTATTTGCCCCACAAGGACTGTGGACACTTAGAAGCCCGCCTTGTGACTTTCCCCCTACTCTGTGGGATACCCGGTGAGATTTAGTCACACAGTCAAAAACCTTGGTTCCCACAGTCAAATCTCTACTCCTTTCCC
This sequence comes from Chionomys nivalis, assembly GCF_950005125.1. Taxonomy (NCBI): domain Eukaryota; kingdom Metazoa; phylum Chordata; class Mammalia; order Rodentia; family Cricetidae; genus Chionomys; species Chionomys nivalis. Next base: position 11,509,255 of record NC_080090.1, read on the forward strand.
TGAAATAAAGCCTAGAGGCAGCTCCCTGCCATTACCTTTTATTTGGCAGGACAATTAGTCAGGAGAGAAATCTTTCAAATAGATCACATTCAGGACATCAAAGATAGGGCTATGGCCCATCCAAGCTTGCTTGATTCTTAGTCCTTCCTCATGCAGAGATTAGGTATCCCAAATTCTACTGCAGCCAACTTGGGAAAGTGCTAACCTCAGCTGTCCCCCAGCTCTAACCCAGAAAGCTGTTAGTTCCCTACATCTGCCCTCACCTCAGTTTACTGATGCAGATTTTAACCTGGGAGTGGAGCATCATGCATGGGCTTCCCTTCTCCCTTCTTAGAATGTAAAACCTCCTCTATGGCCCTCTCTGGGCCATAAAGAAGCTGACAGTGTCATTTGGGACAGCTCTTGTCTGTTTTATGAAAAATTAGGGCCTTGTAACATTGCCTTTACCAGAGAATGAGTGTGTGTGTGTGTGTGTGTGTAAACTAAACACTTTTGGAGCATGGCAGAGCAATAAAGAAACTTTCATGAAGAAGTATAGAGTGATTTTGTTCCCCCTTGGATAACTGGAGAAAAAAGTCTTTTTCGTTTCTTGTAGCTTCCAATCTGGACCCCGAGAGGGCATTGGAGCTGGCCCTCAAATCTCCCCTCATTAGGAACAGCTGTTCCATGCTCGTGATTTCGGGCCGGGCTCACCCACAGCTCCACTAACAGGGTTGGCGCTATTGTGCTTCCCTGGTGAGGTGCAGGGCCTGCTCTCCCAAGTGTTGCAGCTGGCGGGGGTGAGATTTCACCTTTCATTCCTTCTGGTGGGCACAGGCCCCAGAGGTAGTAACGATAGGAGAGGGGGCTCCCTGCTCTCTGAGGCTCTGCATGGCGAGCACTTTTTTGCACCGGAAGTGACTCTGGTATTGGGAGATTGAGATTTTGGAAGGCAGGAGCTCTCCACGCATGCTGACTAGTTCATCTGCTTGGCCACCTCTCCCACATCCACACCTCTCCCACCCTAGGGATTGTGGAAGGCTTATAAGGGACAGATGGCAGCTCTGAAGTGACGTGCTGACCTGAGTTCAGCTGTGAGGCTGATGCTAAAACTCTTCAAGAGTAACTGTGTCACATCTGAGTTTCACTTCTGTGGAAACTTGGAAGATAGGAATGCTGAGAGCCAGGCAGAGGATGGAGGCCTGGGTTGTAAAGTCTCAGAGGAAGGTCTGAAGACTCCATCAGAGCCATTTGTTGTTTTGAATTAAGATCCGGTGGTTCTGGTTAGCTGGGGCTGAAGAATCAGCTGTGATGAACAAGGTACCAGAACTAGTAAATCAAAGCCTTGCTTTATTGGGATGCTTGGTGCTGGTTGGGCTGGAGCTAAGAAATTAGTGGTGATTAAGAAGAGACCAGTATCACTGAGGTGAAATCTTCTGAGAAGTGTTTCCTGAGAGCACAGAGAGGCTATGTTCAAAGAGCAGCCAAGGTTGTACCTTGTGTTGGTAGCTGAACTTGAGAATGTGTAAGAGTCATCCAGGTGGTACTGGTTTTGAAGGCATGAAGGTGTCATGGAGAGCAGCTAAGGCTTGGCACTGTGAGAAGAGGCCAGGAGAGGCCATTGGTGAAGCTGCAGCCTCAGTGGCAGTTGAAGGCCCAGGACTGAAGGGGTCATGCAGAGAAGCTGAGGCTTGGCATCATGAAAGTCTAGGAGAGGCTATTGGTATTAGTCCAGTTGCAGCTGAAGCCTCCAGCATTTTGGAGATGCTGGTGTTATAGGATGACCACCAAGAACAGCAGCAGTGCAGTGAAGCCAGCCAGAGTCTAGAATACAGGCTGTGTGTGCTGCACAGGGCAGGGCTGGAGAAGTGACCCAAGCCCTTTGGTGGAGTCCAGAGGATCATGAGTGGGTCCTAGCCAATGGATAGTTGGAATTTGGTTTTGCTTTGATTTGATTATGACTGTGCCCTGATTTTTGCCTCTTGAAGTAAGCAAGTATTTTACTGGAGCCCACAGTTGAGAGACTTGAATTGTAAAAGACTTTGGATTTAAAAAGAGATTGGTTGTTTTAAAGGGGCTGACATTTTAATGTGTTTGAATTTGTAAGGACTGTGGGGCTTCTAAAGTAATTTATGCTTTTAGTGTGAGATCCTGGAAATTAAGAAAGCAAAGGTTGTGGCTTAATATTGACGTGTTCCTGTGTCGAGTTGACAAGTTGTACTGGGAGGTTTTATGTCAACTTGACACAAGCTAGCGTCATCAGAGAGGAAGGAGCCTCAGTTTAGGAAATGCCTCCATGATATCCAGCTGCAAGGCATTTCACGGTGGTTGGTGCCATCCCTGGGCTGATGGTCCTGGTTTCTATGCAAAAGCAGGTTGAGCGAGCCAGGGGAAGCAAACCAATTAACAGCGCCCTTCCATGGCTTCTGCATCTCCTCCTGCCTCCAGGATTCTGTCCTCTCTGAGTTCTTGTCCTGACTTCCTTCAGTGATGAACAGCAATATGGAAGTGTAAGTCAAATAAACCCTTTATTATTTTTTTTTGGTCACGTGTCTTGTCACAGCAATAGAAACCCTAACTAAGACAGGGGTCAAAGAACTCTTGTCACAGGGTCACCTAAGACCGTTGGAAAACACAGATGTTTAAATTACAATTCATAACAGTAGGAAAATTACAGTTAAGATGTAGCAATGAAATAATTTTATGGCTGTGTGTGTGTTGTGTGTGTTGTGTGTGTGTGTGGGGGGGACAGTCACCACAGCATGAGGAACTGTATTGGAGGGTCACAGTGTTAGAATAGTTGAGGATTACTGCTTTAGGAGATAGAATCTTGATAGAGGAAATACATCACTCAGGGTGGGTATTGAGGTGTTACAACATGCCCCGCCCCCACTTCCTGCTCCCTTTCTGCTTGCTGGTGCCAGCCCCGTGCCTCTGCTGCTGTATCTTCTCTGCCATGATGAACCCTCTCGTCTGTGAAACTGTGAGCCAATAAGCCATTTCTCCTCGAAGCTGTGGTTGAGGTATTTTTAGGAAGGAAGCTAACACACTAGACGTTTACAAGGCTTTACAGGTTCCTTATTAACGACAACACTGAGCTGGATGTGGTGATGCTCTCCTGTATCCCCAGCACTCAGGAGGCTGAGGCAGGAGGACTGAGTTTGAGGCCAGCTTGAGCTGCATATCGAGATCTCAAAAAACCAAAACCAAAACAAAACCAAACCCATGGAAACGAAACAGACCTGATGCTAAGGTGAATGCCGGCAGGCAGGTGTTCTGTTGACACCGTCTGCTGGAGGATGGCAATTGCTGTGTCAAAGATGCTTGTTCCTGAGACTTGCCAAGTGGCGGCTTTCCACTGTGCAGACAGTCTGCAGAGTGTGAGTGGCTGACTCACTGCGCCTCCTGAGCGTGAAGACTGACTTTCAAATGATCAAACCATCCACAATAAAAGTGTGTCTGTCGACATTTAGCACCAGTGAGACTGAATTGCTTTGCTTCCTGTCTGTCCTAGTAAGGGTCCTGTGCTGTGAAGAGACACCATGACCACAGCAACTCTTATACAGGAAAACGTTATAATTGGGGCTGGCTCACAGCTCAGAGGTTTAGTCCATTATCATCATGGTGGGAAGCATGGCCTCATGCAGCAGGCATGGTGCTGCAGAGGGGGCTGAGAGGCCTGTATCTGAATGGCAGGCAGCAGGAAGAGCAAGTGATCCAGTAGGCCTGGCTTGAGCTTTGAGACCTCAAAGTCCCAGCCCCACCCCAGTGACACACTTCCTCCAACAAGGCCACACCTATTCCAATAAAGTCACACTTCCAATAATGCTACTTCCCATGAGTCTATGGGGCCATTTTCATTTAGACTACCACTCTATTCATTAAAGTCATGATTTTAATGTTACCTGCTCAGATTCTAGGTCTACCTAGTCTATTTAATTCTAGTGATTTTCCCACTGGTATTGGTAAACCTTTTAATTTTTTGAACACGTATGTGTTGTGCATGTCTGCCTGTGTAATGTGTATGGGTGTACACGTGTGTGTGTGTGCACATGGAAGCCAGCAGTTGATATGTGGTGTCTTCCTTGGTCGCCACTCTGTTTACTGAGGCAGTCTCCCATTGAAACAGGAGCTCAGGGATGCTGGCTAGCTTGCTAGGGGATTCACATCTCTGTCTTCTGAGCCCTGGGTTAGGGGATTCTCCATCTCTGTCCCCTGAGCGCTCGGTTAAAGTGTTTTGTGCAAGTTCTGGGCCATGAACTCCAGTCCTCATGCTTGCCTGGCAAAGTCTTTACCCACTGAGCCATCATCTCTCCTGCCGTGTTGGCAGGCTCCCTGGAGTGTTGCGACATTTCTTTCTCTTTCTTACTCTTCAGTGTTTATGGAGATCTTCTAGTCATAGGCACCAGGTTTTGGTCCACCCTGTTGGGGAGTTGGGGGTGAGTAGCAAAAGGCTTCCCTGAAGTAGTGGTCTGGAGTGAGAGTCGGGGTTTCATATGTTGGAAGATGGGTGATTTTGATTCTTTCCTGTCTGTTGGTTGGTCTGAAAGCCTGATGTTCCTAGAGGGCTGTGCCTTTTGCCGTGTGCACACTCAGGAAGCTGTGTGGTTTTCATGCAATAATGATGATTATTATGAATGAGCCAAATTGGCAAAGTTTTATGTGCTCACTCTCATGCTGGCCTATCAGTTTCCTCATTTTCCAGACAAGAAAATCAAGAAACCTTACTTCTGAATAAAAGCCACGCAACTCTGACCAGTGGGTCGCCTGCCCTGCCCCCACTCCCGGCACACACACAGTGTGTGTGTGAGTCCCTGGTTTGAGGCTGGCTGGAGCAGCTGTGCAGTTAGAGGTGCCCAGGGAAAAATATCCTGCATCAGTGCTGCTGGACCAGCGCTTGCAGGAGCTGCTGGCCAAGTCACTATTGATTCCTACAGGCGACTCAGCCCTGACCATAGCTGAGCTGAGACACTCTCGAGAGAAATAGCTGCTGCCTTCAGGAGTGGATGAGTGTGGAGACGAATGCACTTGCTTAAACAGTTGTATTTTGTCCGTTTCAACAACGCTCATCTTTTCTTTATTCTGTGAAAGATCCACTGATGTGCTGTGGCTATTGATCTCAAATCAAACACACATGTAGAATTATTTTCCTCATTAAAATTCTTGCTCATGTTTAGGAACAGGGTCTCACTGTGTAGCCCCAGAGGGATTGAATCTCACGCTGTAGACCAGGTTGACCTCAAATTCACAGACATCTTCCCACGTCTATCTCCAGAGTATAGGCTGTAAAGATCTGCACCACAAAGTCTGGCAGATGTGAGCTTTTTTCATATCAATGTTTTTTCATATTTCTGAGTTTTATAGACATTTTTAGTGAGCTCTTTTTCTTATCCAAGTAATAAAATTACTCCTCATTTTCTGCTCTGCTGCAAAAATAGTTATATATTAAAATATTCTTTAGACTATTAAACAGTTTGGAATATGTTCTTATATATTATGTGATGTTAGTATTTAAACTGATTTTATACATCGCTTATTGAATAGTCATAGTATTGTTAATTAAATAGTTCCAGTCTTCCTGATTTGAAATTCCCTTTTCTTCCTTTGTGTGTTCATGTGTGTGGAGGTGTTTGTGTGTGTGTGTATGCTTGTGTGTACATGCTTGCTTGTATATGCACTTGCATGCATATGAGTATGAACATATGTGTACATGCTTGAGTGTAGAGGCCAAAGGACACTCTCCACTTACTCGTTAGAGTCATCCACTTTGTATTTTGAGATGGGGTCTCTCATAGGCCTACAGCTTCTTCTGGAGCAGGCTGGCTGATCAGTGAGCCCTGGGGAGTTTCCTGTCTCTGTTTGTCCAGTGCTTGGATTACATATGTGACCCACTATGGCCAACTTCTTTTGTATATGGGTCACAGCAAGTGTGAGTCGCACTTGTACAGGTCTATCTCCTGAGCTGTCACGGCAGCCCTACCGTTTTCCTGGTACAGCAACTCCTCTCATCTGTGCGTCTGTTTCTGCCTTCTGCTGTGTGAGTGGGAGCAGTATCTGCGCACTTGGGCTTTTCCATACTTACTCCAGGGTTCAGGCCACTGTAGCTGCCCCACCTCATAGCACTGTGAGGTGCAGACTGCAGCTTGTCAGAGCCTGCGTCATTGTGAGTACTCATCAAAGGGTAGTGTTTTCATAGGCATTGGCCTTGCAAACCGTGCTGGTGACGCCTCATTGTTATAGGTAGTCATGGTCATGGTCACTGTCATTACCTGTTTCCCCTAAGCCAGGCTTACACCTTGATTTTTCTATTTGAGACAAAGTCCACATTATCAGGCTCTTGGGCACAGGGGGCGCCACCATGGCTCTGACTGAAACTGCATTTTGTTTGTACGCTAAGCAGGAGGCCCGGTGTCTTACTCGGTTGTGCTGTCTCACCTACGAGCGCTGCGACTTGCCAATCATTTAGGTTTCGCTCTGTGATTTTAATTATGAGGAGGCCAAACATTGATTTTTCTAACTTCCCCCTTGCTGTGGCTCAGATGGGCCCTCTCACCTCAGAACAGGGTGAGTTTCCTCTAACTCTTTGAGATATATTTTCTTTTAAGTCCTTCAAACAACCCTGGGGATTTCAGTCATTAGAAGAATTGGAAAGGAAGAAGGAAAAGGAAGTGCTAGTTTTAAACACCCGTGTATCACATGTTTATTTTTACTTAATCTTAGGGAAGTTGGTTATCCCTCTTTTATAAGTGGGTAATTGATGTTGAGAGAAACTAAGCTGCCAGGCCAGGGCTCATTGTAAAAAGGGAAAGGACTTGGCCCTGGGCTTTGGGAGGCCACAGCCCCATCATCTATGCTGCCCAACCTTTCTGCATTTATCATTTGTCTTAGAGGATGCTAACCCCAGACAAATGTCTGTTCCTGGGCCAGGTTGCTGCTCCAAAGGCCAGTTTCTGGACCTACCAGTGTGGCCAGCATGACGTAGCCCTTTCCAAGAGCCAGACTTGCTAACACGATCAAAGCAGCTTGGCCTGCCCTGCTGCTAGTTAGTGTGACCTGATGCCCAGAGGTCTGGGGATAAAGAGCACCTAGAAGGGGACCCAACCAAGAGTGAAAGAGGTCAGAAATCCTTCATACAGCAGACCCTGTGTCCTGTTATCTCGCTACCAGAGTCGAGGATGTGCCAAGGCCAGGCTAAGTGACCTTAGGAACGAGGATCAGAGTGAATAGAGGTGTCTGACCTGGAACTCACCTCCTACTGACCATCCTTGACCGTGGATGCCGACGGACCCCTCTCTCAGTAACAGCAGCTGCCTCTCCGTCAGCAACTCTGTCAGGTGCTGCATGCCTAGGCTTGTACACCCATTTCCTTAGACATAGGAAGGAACGTTAAATGCTCACTTTTCTCTGTATGTGCATATCTGGACTTATTGCTAGCCTGAATCACGATGGAGTAATTTTGCTGCAGTTCTGGGCTCTGAGACTTCTGGCGTCCAATCTGCTCTGGACTCTACTAGCAAGATGATCAACCCAAGAGTCATAGGGCTCCTGGCTCTCCTTAGGACCTCCAGAGACAGAGACATGAGACAGGCTCCAGACTCTAGAAGGTTTATGTTCACTTGAAACAACTCTTTCATCTATTGTGGGTCCAAGTGATATTTCAATTATGATCCCTTTGGGGGTTGCCTATCAGATATTTACATTACAGTTATGAAGTAGCAGTGAAATACTTTAGTGGTTGAGGGATCAGCACAACATGAGGAGCTGACTGTATTGAAGGGTCACAGCATTAGGAAGGTTGAGGATCACTGCACTAGGTGAGAATGCTTTGCTGTGGGGAGGATGGGGTTGAAATCTCTGGTTTGTGCTGGAGGACTCCTGTTCTTTCTGGAGTATTTCCATATGTGAAAAGTTGATCTGTTCCACTATCTTGGTGATAGTTTGTGATGGAGGAAGGCCTGAATGTCTGGAAAGACACTGCCATGGAACTGAGGTCTTTGGCCCATCTACCAGCAATGACTACCTGACATACAACGTGCCATTGAGACGGGCATGCAGGGAGAAAGTAGGTCAAGACTCCTGTCCACAGACTGGACTATGATCTAGTGATCTAGTTAAGGAAATAGTCCCCAGTTACTTAGACTTTTTTTTTTTTTTTTTTGGAGGGGGCACAATTTCCTGTCCATTAACGGAATCAAGAGATAGAGACAAAAATTTCTCTGTTGTGACCGAGAAAGCTAATCCTGGGGATATAGTTTGTATCTGTGGGGAAAGTTCTTCTACAAGTAAGCCCTGCAACACACAGACGTATCCACCTGTCATGGGTAGCACGAGCGAATCACAGACCTCTCCCCCACCAGTCCTCACCCTGCCCTTTGTGTCTCCTCCCACTGCTTATAAAACAGGGGAGCAGAGTTCTTGTCTCCTAAATTACCAACCCATGAGGAAAGGCCGTGGGGGTTACATGGAAAGATGTCCCTCTTAGGGAAGCTGCATACCAGGAGCAGGAGGTTCCTGCCTCCTTACTAGCCCTGGGGACCACCTCAAGATGAACTCTACAGCAATGTGAATTTTTGATACCAGCTGTCTATTTAGACAGAAAGGAAATGATCAGAATGATAAGTGTTTAATCAGAGAGCATTTATTTCTGAAATGACAGTGAGCAGAACCGGGCAGAGAGAGGCAGAGCTTTACCGATGCCTCTGTTGAAATGTGGGGAGTTCATGATGAGCTGGAACTCTGGAAAAGGGACAGAGGCTCCCTAACATGATGGATGTGGTACCCTCAAGATTTCGGAGGACTGGGCTCTTGGCAGCTAGAATATAAATAATGCGGTCATACTGAACGGCCCGAGGCATTGGGCCCAGCTTGCTGTGCAGTGCAGGGGAGGTTCTGGGGCTGCAAGGATGGAGAGGTGGGGCTCCTGCTCTCCACAGAGGTGTGGCTCCTCCCATCTGGTTTGACACTAGAGTGATAAAGTAGGAGTACTTCCTGATTTCCATTTCAAAAAAGCCACGTGGAGTTTTCTTTAGAGCAAAAGGAAGGTGTTTTCCTGACGTGTTTGCTCTGTGTTGACAGCTAGAATATGGCCAGGTGTGGCTTGGCACGGTCACACTGTCTTTTCGGTTTACTCTTGCTCACTTCAGGGCAAAAGGCTTCAGGTCCCACAGGTTCTGCAGAGGCCCCAAAGATGTAGTTACAGAAGCCTTCTAAAAACAGTGGGCAATTCCAAGGTCATGGTTTTCTTGGTTTTGAAATGCTATTCTTTTTGAACTGTGGATTTTCCTTTAAAATCTGACAGTTAAAATTATGCAGAGGGAAAGAAGATGAACATCAACCATGAATGTGTATTTTGGTAACCAACATGGCATATTTTCACTTGATCTATTTTCTGACTGCTTTTACAGTTTAGGGTTATTCATACTTGCACACAAATTCAGTTTTTGGCCCATGCTTGCTCAAGTGTGTGCACAAAATGATAGTTTCACAGGTTGCACGTGGACAGTGGCACTCCTCAGCCAAGGAAAGAGTCTGTTTGTGCTTGGCAGTGCCCTGCACTGTTTGCGTTACTCTGTGTTCTCAGAAGCCTTCAGTTCTCTGTTCTATGAGATTTCAGACTCTGTACTGACATAATGATGTGACCGTAAGGAGGTCCCCACTGTGTAGCTGTGTGGTCACTCTGCAAGGTTTCATTCCGCAAGAAAGGGGTGACCGTGGGATTCTCCCACGCCTGAAGTAACAAGAGCATTTAACAGTGAATTCATATCATATCTGTTCCCGCCCAAGTTTGATCCTCCAGCCCCTCTGACGAGGCTGCAGACAACTGACCACCCTTTTGATGTTCCCTTCAGGGACGCCCGTGTGGTTTTTTGTGAAGATTGCGCCAATCCGGAATGAGCAGGATAAAGTGGTTCTGTTCCTCTGTACCTTCAGCGACATCACCGCATTCAAGCAGCCGATCGAGGATGACTCATGCAAAGGTTCGTAATCTGACTTGCGCAAGTGCATTTAAGATGGTTTTGTCCCCCCTTGACTCTCGATTTTGCTACAGAAAATTCGAGGTTGCCAAGGCAATCTTGCTCAGAGATCAGGATTTAAATCTTAGTTTGTGTTGGGTATTATGTGATTCTGCATTGTGCCTGGGGAAGAGAGAGACAGAAAACCAAGCATTGCTTAGTAAAGCATTTAGAAGCTAACCATTTTACTGTTATGGTTTTGATGCAATAAAGCAGTCAGGCACATCTGACCTTACCAGGACTCTTCCAGGTTTTCCTCCCCTTTTCCTCCATCCCTCCCCCACTGGAGATTAAACATATGGTCTTGTGGATGCTAGGCAATCGCTCCTGAAATGTTTTCACAGTCACGTGCATGGGTAGGCATGGCCATACCGTCTTTATGACTTCCATGTGGATGTCTTATGTCTGTCTGTAGATGGTTGCAGCCTCTTCCACTCCAAACAAGACACCAGGTCATGATAAACCCGAAAGGGGAGATGCCATGACCTGAGATGTTAGTAAATGGCTGTGTGTCTGCCTTGGTCTTGACACCAAAACATGGGCTAAACTAACGTATTCGAGCTGTCACAGACTTAGGGAAAAGTTAGATACACTCACACACCCAGCACCATCCTCTGAACCCATATATGTGTCTAAATGTGACTGTGTGTGCCTGGCCGCATTGTACCTGCTAATTGATTTCAAACGTGGCATTACTGAGGCCAGGGACTCTAGTGACATTTCTGTAGGGGTCATCGGACCGGCTGTACGGCCTTAGATTTTCGCCAGATTGCAGTAGTGTATTGTTTGGGTAACAGCAGAGACTGTGGAAAGGAGATGACAGGATCACTGGGAGAGTTAGACGCCTGCCCAGCTCACTGGGATACAAAGGGCAACATGCTGTTGCCAGGGGCTGAGATCACAGGGTACCTGAGTTCCTCTTTCAACTCCCCCTCCTGCAGTTTTCACTTAATTAACCAAGAGCCCAGCTATTTTGTGTTGCCAGGCTACCTGGCTCTGTGGTTGGCTTTCTACTCCAGAGCTCTGCTCTTGAAGATTCCTAGGATACAGCTGAGAAATGCCAGCGGAGTCCAGGGGAGAGGCAAGCTGGGGCGTCTTAAATGATCATTGTCGTGGGGGCACACATGGGTGCCCTCAGTCTGTGTCTCTGAGGGTGTTTAAGATCCCGTCACTTATAAAACACGTTTATGGAGTTGAGATCAGAGTGGTGTGTGCACCAGGGTGTGCCCCCTTTTCCAGGGTATGATAGCTCAGAGTGTCTGTTCCAGACAGCTCCCCGGTTTAAGACCCCCGCAGTGTCTCCTCCCCCAAGTCTCTCTCTCCTTTTAGGTGTCTCCCTGCCCAGTTTCTAGTTTTGATGTGAATATCCCTCAGAGTAGCAGGTAGTATATGGTGGCTTACTGAGAACAGCTGCTTGCTTCTTTCAACCCATCAGACTCAAAAGGAACACTTTAAGGGCATTCAGATATTTTGACAATTATTTTCCAAGTGTTTACTTAGACAATTTAAAACACGTGATCTGACCATGTCAGATGTTTTCTGCTGAGGCTAGTGGCGTGTACTTACTGTTACTATAGTAGGAGAGGCACAGCCTTCCGAGAGAGTTCTCACCTGGCATGGAAGTGTCTACTTGATTCTCACAAACCCCAAGAGAAGCGATGAATCGGAATGACGGTACAAGACTTGTTTGGGTTTGTTTTCCAAGAATCATGAGCTCCACTTACTTAGCCTGTCCTGCGCCGTGGTGCTTCTTGTTGCTGATGAGAATTTTGGTGAATTCTCCCCGTCCTTCCCTCCCTGCCTCTCAACTATCCCCTACTAGCCAAGGCAACTTCTTGTCCTGTATTCATTTTTATTGAATACAGGGTTTGCAGCTCAGCACCACAGTCAGCACCAAGTCCTCAGAGTCCTGCTTCCCTGGGCTTGTTCAGAATTCACTTGTGAGCTAGAATGAAAGGCAAAGCTCCCCAATAGCCTCAGGATGTTTTCTGCTAGCCGGTTAGCTTTATAACTCACGTGTGTTCAAATTGTGTTTCAAATGACTTGGCTTTGATCACGCACTTCACATTTTGAGTGCCTGGGTGGTGTGGGTGAGTCCAGAGGATGGTTCGGGAAGCCTGTTTGTGCCTAACACTGAACAACTGAACAACTGACTCAACCAAGGGCAGACAGCCGGACAATAGAGAGTTGGCTATTTTAGCATGGAGCCCCGGGCGCTGCTGGAGCCCCGGGCGCTGCTGATGGCTTCTGTGGTGTTTGCCTAGCTCCTCTTTACCCACAGCTCGGCCGCTAGTCCTCTCACTTCCATCTTTGCTTTGCTATTCCCCTTTGACTAATTCCCCCCTAACTCTGACGAAAGTGACACACACATGTCACTGAGCAGGGACTGAACGTCAAGCAGGGTTTTCTGTTTGGTAGCCTGTGGGTGGGTTATACCGAGGCTAAATCAGGCTCGGCTACTCGGACTTTATCTCTTCTTTTACGAGGGCAGGTGGTAGGGCTTGGCTTTGCTCCTCTGAGCTCAGAGGCTGAACATGTGGGGAGAAGAGTGTGAAGCTTTGACCTTTGACCATCAAAGGGTGAGTCACCCACTTGTGGGAAAGCTGCAGACTCACCCCTGTGTTGAGCATTCAGAAGTGAACATGACCAAAGGTGTTGTACAGATGAAAGGGAGAACTCGAGAGAGGACTTTCTAAGATTAGATTCTTGGAGGATGAGGGCTCCTTCCTCCATTATAGCCTTGCCCAAGGGATAACGGAGAGGTTCTTAGTTATGAACTTGCTTAAGGAGCCCTCATAGACTTCACAGTTGCACATTGATGGGGGAAAGACTGGAGGGGACGCTTCAGGGCACAGACAGTGTTGCACTGGCCACTTGTTTGGGTCCACAGTTCACTGACACTCAGGCCGTGGTTCATGCTGGCCTCCCATGTGTTCAGTGTGTCAGCGTTGCTCTAAGCTGAAGGAGAGCCTATCCCTGAAAGAGGTTTTAAAGAGTCCCGAAGCACACCTGCTGAACAACGTCCACATCCCCTGCATAGGCTAGGCTGTCCCTCCCACTGACCCCAGTGGAGCTGCTCCAACACTGTGTGCCAGGTCTGAAAGTGGCAGTGTTCTGTGTCACTCTCTTCCTAGCATGGGGTATTGGGCAGAAGGGGCTGCCAGTGTCCTTTAGAGCATGGTGCTTTTGAGTGAAGCCAAGAGCTGGTTTATTGTCCTTGAATTGACCAGAGCTTATCAGACAAAAAATTCTAAAGGTTATACAAAGACCAAGCCATTCTCCCTAGTCCCACAGTCCCCTGGATCCTAGGTCAGTCGTGGGAAGGTGCTCTAGGGTAAGCTTAGAAGATGGTGTTTCTTCAGAAGGCACCAAAAGCTGGAAATGACGAACATCACCTTGGTCCCAGCATCATGTGTGATAACAGTTGCATGCTCTGTGTATTTGACCCGTGGAGATGTGTGTGGAGATTTGGTCTTGAGGCCCTACAGGTTTTCAGAGGTCTCATGGGATAGCTGCCTGGTCAAAACCTTGATTCAGATGCTGCCTGTTGAACACTGTAACATGTACCTGGGGTACTTTAAGTACAGTATGGATCACCTAGACTTCTTAGATTCTCAGAAAACACCTGCCTCCATGACCTTTCCCCTCCCAGTGCCTTCCCTCACACACTCAGAAGCTGACCATTCACTCCTGATCTCAGAGTCTAGTCGCATCATGCACAAACTCCAGTTTGCGGCTCAGGTTCTGAAAGATCAGATGATGGAGGAGTTGAGACGAGCCTGAGGCAAATCACCAAGGCAGAGAGCCATCTCCATCACCTGGTGTGAGCCAGTGACAGAGTCTTGAGCAGAAGAGAAGTCTGAGTTCTAGACACTTCCTCTGAATGTGGGTGTACTGGGCCTTTATTTCCTTATTTGTTTAAAGTTTCTGAAACCTGCCCTGCTGGTTCTCAAGGCTATGATCAGAATGCAGCTCACACATGTTGGAAAAGCAAGTTGCTGCCCAAACCTCCACATTTCAGGACACATTTCTGACCTGCAGGTCTTGCTTGCAGGCATGCAGGATGCACTTATGGGAACTCCGGAAGACACTGGGCATTGTCCTGTGGCTGGATGCAGATGCCTGTATTCTTTTGGTGTGTGGCTAACCTTGTGTTTGTGTTTCTAGGTTGGGGGAAGTTTGCTCGGCTGACCAGAGCTCTGACAAGCAGCAGGGGTGTCCTGCAGCAGCTGGCCCCCAGCGTACAGAAGGGCGAGAATGTTCACAAGCACTCGCGCCTGGCAGAGGTAAGGGTGGGCAGAGCCCACTAGCCTTACTTCCTGGAGGCATATGGGCTGGTATGCCAGTGTGGAAGGGGACCCTTGGAACACCCCCCGCCCCAGCTTCTTGGCTGGGACTTTGGTTTGTCTGGATGCTATAAACTGTTCTCTGTAACCTGTTTTGGCTGTTGCACTTTGCCGTGTGTAGCAGGGTGGAGAGAGGTGTCAGTTCACTTTTCTTAGGACACAGCAAGGAGCTGGAATTGCCTCTTATTTGTAAAGGAGACCTTTAAAACAACTTATAAGCCATAGGTGATTTCGTCATTTTAGCAATGCATGCTCTTCAAGGAAAACATGGTACAGGAATCGAAAGGAAGCAAATGAAAATCTCCTGTGCTCTCTGGCCATGTTGTATTATTTGGTGCACATTAAATGCTTTTCTCTGGACACAATCCTATTCCTAAAGAGGCAGAACTCCACCTTTAATGTTTATGAGGCTGTGATGTATCTGAGAATGGCCGTGTCTTCCTTTCTTTATTGAGAAGAATCATTTGGATGGTGGTGGCAGCATTTATTTATTTATTTATTGGTCATGATGTGGGGCTCAGCTTATGACTGAAAGATTGCTAAGTAAGGTCTTACAACTCACAGATGTTTTCTCTCTGTTTCTTCCTCTTGTTGATGAAGTGACTCTCGCTCCTGCTTGTCCCCCTTGCTACTGTCATCTGGCCCTCCTGGCTTCTGTGTTGCTCCTTTTATGTGTATCCCAGGCTGGCTTTTCCCGTTAATATCTACGTGTCAACTCCTTTATTACAAGTCGCTGCTTAACTACCATTTCCCCACGAAGCAGTCAGGGTTTTACCTGAGAAATAGCTAAGAGATTCACTGCAAGGAACTAGCCTGTTTGGTTGTGGTGCTTGGCTGTGCATTGGCCGGTCAGCAGACTAGACACTCTTAGGAGGAGCCAGAGCTGAAGTGATGGGTAAATTCCTTCTTTCCTTGCATATCTGTTGTTTTTCTCATTGCTGTGGAAAATACTTAACAAAAGAAACTGGGAAGGGTTTGCTTTGGCCAAGGATTGAGGGAATGAATTCCACTATGGTGGGAGAGTCTCACGACGGGAGCGGGAGGCAGCCGGACGTGTTGCATTCACACTCAGGAAGCAGAATGATAAATGCGGTCCTCAGCTCATTTCCTCCTTGTTATTCAGTCTGAGACCCCAGCCCATGTGGGGTGGGTCTTCCCTCCTCACTTAACTCTCTCTGGAACCCCTTGTACTGACAAACACCCAGATTCTGTCTCCTGGGTGACTCTAAAGCCTGTCAAATTGATGGTCAGGATGAGCTTCACACCAGGACAACAGCCTTCTGGTGTTGAGGCCTTTCATCAGGGTGGACGAGTCCTGGCTCAGCACAGAGGGCATTCCCTGTCCCCAGATGTTAATGAGGTCTGCGGCATCCCTTTACGGGGACAGGCACATCTGTGTTTGCTGGACGGCGGGGTGCCAGGGCTTTCATTCTCTGTCAGTGGAGTGGTCACACTCTTTTCCTTCAGCCATGCTGACCTCCCAGTAAGAAAGCAGCAAAGTTGCAATTCTGCCTTTCAGGGTCACTGTCCCGTGTTTGGTGCAAGACACCACCATTTCCCAGAAGGGAACGCGGCATCTTCAGTGACTGCACCTGTACCAATACCAATATGTAATGCTGACTCTTAATGGCACATGTTATATCACACGACAAGGAGACAGAAAAGACAAAAATAATAGCATAATTAAGCAAGGGGCAGACAAGTGCCTCATCCACTTCTTAACCTGCTTTAGATATTTTTCCCAATACATAATATGTCTTATAATATACCATCTACTTAAAATTTTGATCTAGTCATTTATGTGTGAGGGTATGTATGCGTGTATGTGCAGATGTGTGTGCTCAGACAACAGAAGAGGACATGAAGTGTCCTCTATCACTTTCCTTATATTCTTTTGAGGCAGGGTCTCTCCCTGAATCTGGGGCTTGCATTTTCATAGCTCAGTTAGAGGCTAGCAATCCCAGCATCCTCCTGTCTCTACCCCCCTTGGAGCTGATGTTACAGGCATGTGCGTGCTGCCTGGCTTGTTACATACGTGCGGGGATCTGAACTCTGGTCCTTTGCCACTACTCACCATTCCTCTGTTGATCCATCTCTGGTCCAAACCTCCCCTTTGTTGTGCCTGTTGTTCGGGGATGAGCTCATGGCCTTAGAACCACAGTTAGCACTGAACAGCTGTTCGTAGTGTGACTTAATTCATAGAAACTGATTTAATGAATGAATGCAAGAAGGAACTGACCTAGTTTTGTCTACCTGTCTGGCCCCTTGATTCCAGAGTGAGGCGAGAATCTGGGCCTCGTCCCAGGAAGCTTCGGTGGGTGCCTTACTGATCTTGTCGACCTTTACGGACTGCTAGCGTTCGTGTTTTGCTGATTTTCTCTGTTGCTTTTTTGTTTGCCATCTTCTTGGTTTATAGGCAATTGATAAATTGCGTAGATTTAGTTATTTATCTTAGCCTTCTTTGGATTTAATTTTCTCTTCTTTGTCTAGTTCCTTAAAGCAGATATTTGGATAACTGATTTTTAGCTTTCCCTCTATCAAAACGTAAGCTTTGATAAATTATAATTTTAGTTACATTTTTATATATTTAGTTAAAATACATCTTTGTGTGTGTGTATGTGTTATATTTGTGTATATGTGTGTATGTGTTTGTGTGTGTTTATGTGTGTGTATGTATTGTATGTGTGTACATGTGTGTGCGTATGTGTTGTATATGTGTATGTATGTGTGTATATATGTGTGTGTATGTGTGTGTGTATGTGTGTGTGTGTTGCTGCATGCACCCATGCACACTCAGAGGCCAGAGGAGGTCATCAGGTGTCCTGTGTGTCACTCTGTACTTTATTCCTTTGAGACAGGCCCTCTCACTGAACTGGAGCTGGGCTGGTGACCAGCATGGCCCAGCTGTCCTCCTGTCTCTGCCCCAGGCAGTACTGGGGCGGCAGGTGGGTTTGTGGCCACATCTGGCTTTTTACATGGGTGCTGTAGATTTGAACTTGGGTCCTCATGCATGCAAAGCAAGTGTCTTACCCACTGGGCCGTTTCCCCAGTCCTTCTCATAGTTCTTGTCTCAGACTTAGATGCTGCTGTGTGTCCACGCAGCATGGCTATGTATTCTTGCAGAACTGGCCCCTAACTATCACGCCGCCTTGATAAAGTTGTTTCCTCTGAGTCTGTTGGAAGCGGATGTAGTTACCCTGCTTTCATTTGATTAGTGCCGGGCCGGTACACCCTTCCCCATCTCGTCTCCATCTCAGATTTAATACGGGGCTACAGACAGCATGT
Organism: Chionomys nivalis; assembly: GCF_950005125.1. Classification (NCBI taxonomy): domain Eukaryota; kingdom Metazoa; phylum Chordata; class Mammalia; order Rodentia; family Cricetidae; genus Chionomys; species Chionomys nivalis. The sequence continues at coordinate 11,526,878 of NC_080090.1, forward strand.
GGCTGGATTCTTTTTAAACCAGTCTGACAGGCTAAGCTTAATGTGATTATGGAAGCTCAGGCTGCTGGCTGTCATGTCTGGTGCCTCTGCTCTGCTCACTGCCCTTGGTTTTCTCTCCTGTGGTGTTTCTTCTCGTCTTGTTTTTAGCTCAATATTTTTATATTTCAATTTTTGATTAGATAAAATGTGCTCCCGTTTGTGTGGTATGTGTATATGTATATGTGGTTTTGGGTGGGTACATGTATGTTGGGGCATGTGCACACGTGTAAGTGTAAGTTAGAAGTCAGAGTCAGGTGTTGTCCTTAGTCACTCTGCGTTGGTTTTGAGACAGGTCCTCACTGAATGGGGAGCTGACTGATGAATCTTGGCAGGCTGGCAGTGAGCCCCAGGAGCCCACTCTCTGCCTCCCCAGCACTGAGATTACAGGCACAGCACTGCTGGACTCCACTGTTTCTGCAGGGGCTGGGAATCCACACCCAGGTGCTCATGCTTGCACAGCAAGGGCTCTGCTCCCTCAGCCCAAAAGTAGCTTCTCTTAATGCTTGTTTTAGCGGACGCTCCAGAGTTTGCAGTATATACGCATGTCCGCACAACACTAGACTACTCCCTGGGTAGTGACGGTGCGTTCTGACACAACATATCCGTGTTCTGTTCCATGGACCATTGCTCTCCTTCATGCCATTTATAAATGTACATCTGCATGTACCTGTGTAGTCAAACACATTGTCACTATTATTTCTACTACATGTATACATGCATGTATGTATACACGTATGTGTGTATGTATATATGTATGGCAGTCAAAGGAGAATTCAGGGAGTCAGTGTTCTCCCCCTACCACATAGATCCTAGGGGTCAAACTTAGGCCACCAGGCTTAGTGACCGGCGCCTTTACCCACTGAACAATCTTGCTTACCCATGTGCCTATTACTTTGATTAAACTTATTTAATAATAACAAAATGAGACTAATTTACCTTTATTCTCTCTCTGAGAGTCTTGCAGTCTCTAAGTATACCTGGAGTATGGCCTGTGCCGTTTTCCTTCTTTGGAGTGAACTTTACCTCCTCTGTTTTTGTGAAGCCCATCTATGAGCAGCATGCTCACTTGATCTTTATTTGTCTGAGAAAATCCATTTCCCCTTCCCTTTGGGGTGTGTGTGATTACGTGTGGTACAGATGTGTAGGTTGGTGTGCATTCTCTGCACACTTTTGTTCAGTTTTGAGATGGTGGTGGTGACCCTTATCTTTATATCTCTTAAGGTGAGCATTGTCAGCCAGACAGACTCTGACGCCCCTGGGAGTCAGCATGCCTGTGGGGGATGATCCTGACTGTGTTTTGTGTGGGAACCTGTCCACCATGGGAGGCACCCTTCCCCCGCTGGGACCTTGGATGTGTAAATGGAGAGAGGGAGCTGGGTAGCAGCAGGCATCCAAGCCCACTTACTGAGCGGCTTTGAGCTCTTGCCGCCTTGACTTGACTCCTCTGCCATGGTAGACATGCATCTGAGACATGAACCAGGATCGCCGTTTCTCCTCAAGTTGGTTTTGAAAGAGTATTTAAAGACAGCCGCCGAAAAGACACTGAGACAGTTGGGCAATGTTTTTATCTATGGCTCCTCTCAGAATTTCTGTTGCTTCTGATAAAATGTGGCATGCCTAGGTTTGTTTTTATTTGGGGGGCAGCATACAGCGAGGATGGGGAAGCGTTCCACAGTCCCAGTGTCCATTTAGTGAGCCTGGACCATGGACCGTGGCCTTCATGGCTGCATTAGAGCCTCCCCTCCTCTCTTAGGATGCTTAGGATGAGGAGAAAACAGAGATGCTGGGTTTTTCCTTCCAGGACCATCAAGGCCAAGCCTGGTAAAGTGGTTTCTCTGGAGCTCAAGCCTTGTTGAGAAGAACTCTTGGAGCAGAATGACTCCTGTCTGCCTCCTCTTGCCAGACACTTAGAGAGATTTTTTCTCAAATCTCCTTCAAGGAGGCAACACCCAAATGTAAAGGTCTGGGACTGGGTTCTGCTGGAGTGTCTAATTCTGAGTCTACCTAGCCAACAGTGGTTTTCCGTAGCCATCTGGGTGGATTTGCTGCCTTCATTCTTTCTAGCAAGGGAGTCTGCTCAGGACATATTCCCTGGCAGATGGCAACTCCCATGACCACCTGGGTCCTCACTTCTCTGATGACGTAAGAGGGGCTCCTGACTTCATAGACAGGCAGCTTTTGCTGTGTTGTGAGAACCCAGTAAGGACTTCCATGCCCTTCCCAGGCAGGGCTGGAAATCAGAAGAGCCTCAGCAGGAGGCAGAGGAAGTCATTCTCTCAGTCAGATGTCCTTGGTGAAAGAGGAGAAAGGAGCCCAGGGAACTCCCTCCTGCCTGTGTGAGAGCTGACATGGCAGCCTGTGCTTCTGTGGGCTGCACGTGTTGTTTTGAAGGCCCTCTTGTTTGTTAGGTTGTTCCTGTCTCCGAGCTCACCCAGCTTCCACCCTCCTTAGTGTCTTTGTTCATATTCCCCTTGCTGAGACGGCCAGCAAGAGGTACGCCAGGGGCCAGGCTCTGAGTGTGCCCCGTCGGGGTGGGGGCTGGGCTCTGCTTGCGCCCCGCTGGGGGTCAGGCTCTGTGTGTGCCCTGCCAGGGGCCGGGTTCTGTGTGTGCCTCCCCCACCCACCCAGGGCCAGTCTCTGTGTGTACCTCACCACCTTCAGAGCTCTGAACACCTTGGTCAGGTTTACAGAGCAGGAGTCTGGGGCGACAGGAGACTTGCTGATGTTTTGAGGTAATGGGTCGACTATAGTTTAAGCTGAGGCTTATCTGAAAAGCCAGGTGTGGTGGTGCGTGCTTGTGATCTCAGGGCTAGAGAGTAGAGGGAAACCGATTCCTGGGACTCGCTGGTGAGCCTGCCTAACCTATTGTCTTAGGGTTTCTATTGCTGTGAAGAGACATCATGACCAAGGCAACTCTTATAAAGGAAAACATTTAATTGGGTTGACTTACAGTTCAGAGGTTTAGTCTGTTATCATTATGGTAGGAAGCATGGCAGTGTGCAGGCAGACATGGTGCTGGAGACGGAGCTGAGAGTTCCACATCTGGATACACAAATGGCAGAAAACTGAGACACACTGGCCAGACTTGAGCTTCTGAGACTTCAAAGCCTACCGTTAGTGACCTATTTCCTCTAACAAGGCCACGCCTCTAATAGTGCCACTGTGACCTTGCATCCAAACACACGACTCTGTGGTGGCCATACCCATTCAAACCAGCACACCTATGAAGTGAGGTTCAGCCAGTGAGAGACTCCGAGTTAAACAAACAAACAAGGGTAGGCGCCCGGAAAGATGGGTCGGCCATTAAGAGGATCTGCCGCTCTTACTAAGGACCTGAGTTTGGTTCCTCATCTGCATTAAGAAGCTCATCACTGCCTGTCACTATAGCTCCAGGGCTTTTAACACCCTCTTCTGGCCTCTGCAGGCAACTGCAGACATGCACATATACTTGCATGTGCACTCATGCACAAAAATAATCTATCAGATTCTAAACCCAACTTGTTTCCTATTTGGGGCCATTTCTTCTGGATATGATCTCTTCTCAGCCCTCAGCTAGACTTTGTACCAGGGTGTGTTGGTGACCTTTTTCATCCTGTGACAGAATTCTTGACAGAGACAACCGAAGGGAAGAGGGTTTTATTCTGACTTGGTATTCACCTGTAGAGTGAAAGAAGGACCAGTAGTGGTTCAGGTGCAGAGTCCCTGGCAGGGAAGAAATGGTGGCTGGGGCAGTCTGTGCCTCTGGCCATGGAAGCACAAGTCAGCTTGCTCTTACTTCTCAGACCAGGAACCAGACAGCTTGGACTGGAACTGGAGCCAGAGTGTATAACTTCCCGAGGACTGTCTTTCAGCAGCCCACTTCCTCTGGTTAGGCCACACCCTCCCCAAACTGTGCCACCAACCAAGGATCAATGTTTGAACACATAGGCTTGTGGGGGACATTTTACATTCAAGTCATAGCCTGGGGTGACTAGGTAAGCTCTGACTTTAGGTGGTAGGGTCCCATGAATTTCCTCTTGTTGGGGAAGACAACTAAATTTACCTCTTGCTCTTAAAATGATCTTATGTCAGTGTACAAACTGTACTGGGAGCCTTTATAAGCTGGGGTCCCTGGTTGCCGAGACTGAGTGATGCTAAGGAAGAGGAAGGGGAGTTGGCTGGGGTAAGCTCAAGTAAGAGAGGATCTTCAAAGTGGGAGCAGCTTGCCAGTCTGAGGAGTTCCATGAGTGTGATGGGCAGAAATGTTTCCCAAGGGAACACTTGCTTGTTCAGTCACTGGCCCTTGTTCATTGGAAACTTCTGTCTATTTTGAACTAATAGCTGGAGGCTGTTAGCTAGCCATTATCTCTGTAGTTGAGCAAAATGTCCTTTAACAGGAGTGTGAAGGGTTTCTCTTGGAATCCTGTATCCCTCATCTCCAGGAACTTCCTAAGATCAATGTTCGGTTTGTAGAAGAGAAGCCCTGGCCCCATTCAGCTGACCTCACTGCGTTGGCTGCAGTGTGTCTGCCTGGGCCCACTCTGCTCTGGCTTTTCTTTCTGTGGATTCTCCATAGGGGATATGTGGGTAAGATCCCGCTTCCACCCACCCATTGTTCCCTCTCTGGCACTTTCCCTATTCAGAAGCCAGGTCGGTATGCAACCTGAGATCAGCAACAGTGATGGATGGGGTACACACCTGTGGCCAGGGTGAGTGCACCCAAACCATGACTCACGGTCCTCCAGTTGCAAGTCCTGTGGTCCTGCAGTGCAGCTGACAGCCACCATCCAGAGGTGACAGGATCTGTTCCTGAGGCAGCAGGTAAGGTCATGACCTGTCTGGCAGTTTAGCAGTATGACTTCAGGTCGTTTCACCAGGGAGGGGTCATCATTTCCTCTTAGTTCTCAAGTAGAGTGGGTCTAAAAGAGAACGGCTTTATGGGAGAGCCACGTGGTTCTGTGTGTGAGCATCTGTGAGTGCTTACACTGAGTGATAAGTCTCAGTTAGATTGTGACTTTTGTTTTCCCATATCCTGTTTTGAAAACTTTCTCAGTCTCCAGAAATCAAACAGGTTCTTTATGAGGCTTCGAACTAGAACCGAATGGTGGGAGAGAGGACGCCATATCATTCTGCCTTCTTGCTGAAACTTGGTTATCTTTGGCCTACATCCTGCCCCCAAGTCCTCCCCTATGAGTTTAATATTTTTTTAAGTGAATTTTATGTTTAAGTACGATCATGCTATATCTGTTAAAAATATCATGTTAAAAATGACAGAACTCCCTTTAATCCCAGCACTTGGGAGGCAGAGGCAGGCGGATCTCCGTGAGTTCGAGACCAGCCTGGTCTAGAAGAGCTAGTTCCAGGACAGGCTCCAAAACCACAGAGAAACCCTGTCTCGAAAAACCAAAAAAAAAAAAAAAAAAAAAAAAAAAAAAAAAAAAAAAGACAGAACTCATACATAGATTTTATAATTTTAATATATATTATCTTTAGTGTGTGTGTGTCATGTATGCTGAAGTGTGTACGTAGTGGTCAGAGAACAGCTAACAGGATCCAATTCTCGCTTCTCACCATGTGCCTTTCAGGGATTGCACTCAGTGGCAAGCATCTTTACCCAGTGAGACACCTTAGGCCCAGTTTCCTTTTTTCTAAAGGCTGGACAGAATTTCATATTGTGTATGTGTGTGTGCACGCACATGTGCATGTGTGTAGGGGTGTGTGTGCTTGTACATGTGTGTTTAGCTATACATGGTGTCTTTATTCCTTCATTCGTGGCTGGACACTCAGGTTGTTTCTCATCTGGGCTATTGCAATGGGTGCCACAGTGAGTGTGGGAGAGCAAGTGACCTCTGACCTCTGACCCAGCCATCCATTTCCTTTGATGCTATACCCAGTCACGTGGCTCTTCTAGTTTTAGTTTTTCCCAATGGGTGTAGGCATCTGCGTCTCCCCAACTCTCTGGGGTTCGCTTTCTGCCTCATTCTCACCAATGTTTCTTCTCTTTAACATTGATAAAAATAATTATTCTGATAGGTGTGGGGGGCTCGCCAATGATAGTTTTGATTAAAAATATTTAATTTATCTTTTAAATTTTGTATGCATGTGTGTCTGTGGACATGAGTACAGGTGCTCACACAGCCTAGAAGAGGGCATCAGATCCCCAGGAACTAGAGTGATCAGTAGTTGTGAGTCACCTGATATAGGTGCTGAGAACCAAACTTGAGTCTTCCCCAAGAGTAGTAAGTGATCTGAACTGCTGGGTCACCTCTCCAGCCCCCTTGGGTTTAAAATTATTGGTTATGTTGAGCATATTTCCTTACACTTGTACCTTATATTGACAGTTAGGATGCCTTCTTTTGAGAGGTGTCTGGTCCTTTGCTCATGCTCTCCCTGAGCCATTTTCTTGTCGTGGCTTATGTGGCACCATTCTTGTAGGAACATCAACAACGGTCTGTTCCCTCAGAGATGAATAGGAACGGACAACAGACCAAAATAATGATACCTTGAGGGTGGAGCCTACTGAATCTGTTCAGTTTCAGGGACTTCCTGAAGTTTCTGTGTTGTTTACTTGCTGAGTCTGAGTGAGCCTTCCCTGCAGGATCAACTGCTTCACTTCCCTTTAGAGCATCCAGAATTTACAAGAGCTTCCCGCCCAGGTGGAGTGTTTTACCTCAGAGGAACTTGATGCAAAATGGTACTTCTGTATGTACCTTAGATATTTTGAGCATAAGCCCCTTAGCAGATGTACAGCTTGCAAATTAGCCCCCACCCCACAGTTTGTTTCTTCACCTTTGCTCACTGCAAATGTTCTCGAGTTGATGTCACCACATATGTGTGAAATGTATATGTATGTATATACATATATATTATATATTTACATCAAGGTTTTTAAACAGAAATAGGGTTCATTTTTTATCCCCCCTCACATTTATCTTGTTTTCCTCACTCAGCATTACTAAGCATTAGTTATACTTTGAAAGAGTTTGTGTCTCCTTCATTCTCTTCAGTGGTTGCACTGTGTTCCATTGTACAACTGTGTCCAGACCCATGTCTTTCCTCTCCACGATTAGACTTTTGATGGTCCCAGGTGACATTTCATGGCATGTATATCTTGCAAAGTAGTCGAGAACTGCTAACATCCAGTTAGAAATACTATCTAGAGGTTACAAATGTTGATAGTTTCTCATGCCAATTAAAGCCAGGATGAAAACAGGTAGAGATGCCCTTGGGACTTGTTCCAAAGGTCACAGCCTGAAGCTGTGGTCTCCTTCCTGTGGATGCTTCTTATACTTATGTTACATATATTTATTAATGAAAAGCTGCAATAGTTATTGTGTGACTTTTATGGACTTGAACAAATAATCTGTGGTATGTTATAAAGTAAAATTTACACCCAACATTGAATTTTTTAAAAAGTTAAAATTAGAAATATTGCCCATTAGCAAGACGTTGCAAAAGCTATGAGTGTCTCATGCCCATCCTCTGGCTGATCTGGATTCAACTTGAAGTCACAAACAATAAACTGACCCATTGCTAGTTACATGAAAAATCATATTCAGATTTAATTGGTGTCTGTGTGTATTCATTTTTGTGTATGTGTAGCTCTGTGTAGTTTTCTCCTTTTCTATTCTTCCTTTCTCCCTCCTTAGTCTCTTGGTTAATCTCTCTCTTCTCGTCGTCTTTTTTCTCTTTCAGTGTTTCACTTTGGAAACTGAACACGGGTCTTGTTCAACACTAGCTCCATCATTATATCATAAATACACACACACACACATCCACACACCCATCCACACACCACTTTACTAGATACATCACACCCGACTGTTCAGCTTATTTCATTTATTGATAAATCTGTTCTCTTTTCACCATGGAGTGCCTTTCAGTAACCCGACTACAGTCACAGCCTGTCCCTCTTCCTCGGAAACATTAATTTATTCTTCACTGCCCTGACTCTGCAGTGTTACGGGGACACAGTGGTCCTCACTAGCACCCTCTCCAGTCCGGCCTGCCTGTGTCAATGGCTTCACCTTCTTCCACTGTGTGACTGTGCCAGTTTGTTTAACCATCCGCTCACAAAAGCACATGAGTTCCTTCCTCCCTCCCTTCCATTCTCCCTCCCTTCCTTCCTCCCTCCCTTCCTCCCTCCCTCCCTCTTCCTTCTTTCCTTTCTGCTTCCTTCCTTCTATATAAGGCTGGGGTTTTGTGTGAATGTTTGCTTCATTTCTCTGGGATAAACTCCCGTGAATGTGTGTGCTGGATTTTGTGTGTTTGTGCATATGTGCAAAGGGAGATTTACATTTGTAAGAAAGCCATCAAGCTGCCTTCAGTTAGCCATTTCATCTCATAATCCACCTGTGACATATGAGACAGGTGTTACCATTCTTAGATCAAAGCCATTTTACTAAGTGTGTAATGGTGTTGATCATGGTACTAATGAACATTTTAGCAATGGTGAAAAATGTTGAATACATTTAAAAGCTATCCTATTTTCCAAATACATAGCCTCTGTGTTAAAATGTTGGCTCATGTTTTTTAAATCCATATTCTAATTGGGTTTTGTTTTTAATCTGCCCTTAAAGACGTATGTGTGTATACAATTTGTGTTCATATGTTCATGTGTAGTTACGGGTACCACTGTGCATGCGTGGACGTCACAGGACTACCTTGGGTATTGCCCCTCACTTCCTGCCTTGTTTACCACAGCATAAACCAGGCTAGCTGGCATGGGAGCTTCTGGAGTTCCCCTGTGTCAGCCTCTCATTGCACCTATGGCGTGCTGGGGTCACAGACAAAAGCTACCACATCCAGTTTTTAAGTGGACTTTGAGGATCCTAACTCCAGTCCTCATGCTTTTGTGGCAAGAGCTTTATCCACGGATATGTCTCCCCAGCCCATTTTCAGCTCTGGGAAAGGAGTGCGTTGTTTACTCTCTTACCAGAAATGTGTGAAGACCATCCGCCTTCCATGTTGCTATGACCACTTGGCAGGGTTAGAATTCTAAAGTTTTCTCAATCTGGTGAATAACAGTGTTTCATTTTGGTCTCAGCTGGCTTAAATGAAACTGAGGTTCAACTTCTCCAGTATTTATCTGCCTTTTAGATTCTTTTCTGTGTATTTCTTCCTCCTGTTCTTTGCCAATTTTGCTGCTAGATGATTTGTCTTTTCCTGGTAGATTGTTCAACTTATTGGTTAGTCTTTTTTCTTTGTAAGTATTTCTGAGGACTGTAACATAGTCACACCATTTCTATCTTTCCTTTCCTCCCTCCAAACCCTCCCAAAGACCCCCGCCTTGCTCTCTTTCAAATTCATAGCTTCCTTTTCAATCAGTTGTTATTATATACATGTGTGTATGTATAAATACATAAATGCCACTTGCTTAGTATGTATCATGTTATTATCGTATGTGTATGTTTTCAGGGATGACTCTTTGGTCTTGGATCACCAATTGTGCTTGTCCCTGGGGAAGACTACTTCTCCTGCTTTCAAAATTCTTTAGTTGCATGCAGTTCTTTGAGACCTCAGGAGCTTTCCCCTGTCTACTTACCATGCCAGTTGGTGTCATCCGTGTTCAGTTAATGTCCAGGCAGCCGTGTTGGTGAGATTGTATGCATGTAGCTTCTGACATTTCTAGAAGACATAATCTCACAGCAAACTCCCCATTTCTCTGGCTCTTACTGTCTTCCCTCCCTCCCGTCTTCAGCAGCAATCCCTGAGCCTTGGGTGCAGGCATTATGATGTAGATGCATCCATTGGGACCAGGTTCTACAACTATGCATTTCGATAGGTTGTCATTTTCTGTAATGGTCCCTGTCTGCTTCAAAGAGAAGTTTCCTTGGTGAGGGTGAGGATTACCCTTGTCTGTGGGTATAAAGACAAATAATTAGCATGCAGTTAGAGATGATCTGGTTTAGTGGAATGGCAGGGGTAGACTCTGCTCCAAGATCCATGCCTTTACCAGCCCTGACTGGTTGACTAGCTTTCCAGGACCAGCACGATTCCTGTATTGCTGAGTTAGTCTTAGGTACGGTGAGAGAATTGTTGGTTACCACCAATGTTTTCATGACCGTACTCACCCTTAGAGTTATTGTGGCCATGCTGGTTCTCATTGTGGTTCATGGGTTGTCACTGTTGGTTGCTTCTCTCTTTGGGAAGCATGGAACCTTCTAGATAGTCATCCTTTATATGTATGAAGTTTCTGCCTAAAATGGTATTGTCTTTAATAGTGTATATGATTGTTTTGAGTCAGTATTTTCCTAGGATATTTCCATTTGTTTTGTAAGTCTTCTGTCTCTCAGTTTCCATATTCTTGACTCTCGTTTTTAAACCAAGCATCTCTGCCTCAGAAGCATCTAAGTCTTACACCATACGTAGTCTGTATATCACTCCAATACTCTGCCAGCAAGGTATTAACTACACATACATTATCCTAAGAAAATTTTCCCAACTTCCCATGAGGAAGAAATCACCATTATGCCTTGATAAAGCCGGGCCCATAGTGGTGAGGTGCCTTGCATTTAAAATGTAAGTGGTAGAATTGGCTCCATGCGCCTGACTCCTCTGTGATAGTATCTACCCCTTGTGAAGAGTATCATCTTTTATGCTTTTGTTCTTTCAGACGGATTCAGACTTCTTTGGGGGGAGGAATCTGACTTTGTGTTTTCTGTTTGCGATTTTCTTTTTCTCCTTCTCCCTCTTTTCCTCCCTCACTTTGATCAGTTCTGTTTCCCTCTGTTGATTTAAAGGCACACTCTTGTAGTGGGGGCTGCGGGCCTCTTCCCACAGTCCGGCTCATGGCTGCCTGGCTAGCTTATGCCCCAAAATAATGGCACACAAACTGTATTCTTTTAAACACTGCTTGGCCCATTTCTATTCATGTGTGTAGCACCCCAACGTGTGCTTACCGGGAAGATTCTAGCCTACATCCAACCTGGGTCGGAGCTTCATCGTGTCTGCCGGGGAGAGGGGAGCATGGCGTCTGTCTCTCAGAGGAGCTGCCTTGCATCTGAGCTCACTTCCTCTTCCTCCCAGCATTCTATTCTGTTTACTCCACCCACCTATGTTTTAACCTATGAGGGCCAAGCAGTTTCTTTATTACTTAACCAATGAAATCAACAGATTGATATGACACTCCCACATCACTTCCCCTTTTTCTGTTTAAATAAAAAAAGGAAGGCTTTAACTTTAACATAGCAAAATTACATGTGACAAAACAGTTATATCTATTTTATCTTTTATCATAACAATGGAAAACTATAACTATAACTAACTATTCTTCAACTCCATCAAAGACTCGAGAAGGATACAATATTACCTAAGCAAACAAAAAGTAAGCAATTTTCAAAACTCTAGAAATGACAGAGACATCTCGCTGCCTGGACAGTCACCCAAAGTTTCTCTGTACCGTTGGGGCATCCATCTTTGGCCTACAGGCCCATAGTATCCAGAGACTTTTCCATGAAGCAGGAAATTTCAAAGGCAGTTCAGTCACTATCTGCTGTGTCCTGCAGAATGTCTTGCAGACTCTTTCATAAATCAGGAACCCTGAAAGATCATCTCACCTTTAGGCAAGTTCAGCAGTCCTCTCTCTGCGGGTTCTTTGTGTCCAGTTTATGCAATAGTCCAGGCAAGAGCAGTTTCTTGCCCAAATGGCTATCAAACTCCATAAGGATCCTCTTCGATGCCCATCTTCCTCTTAAAGTAGATTGGTGCTGCCAGGAGCAGAGTGTCTTATTGTCATGAAAAACCCTAAGTTATTAAAACATTTAAAATACCATATTCTCTAGCCTTTGAAAGATATGATGAATGCCTATCTGAAATATATCCATGCACATCTAGAAAATCTAACTAACATGACTACAAACTTGACTATTATAGATGATTATCCATTAACAACCTATATACATTACATTTTTAAATGAACTACACAATCACAATACCTTAATCAAGATCAGAAATACATATACATATAACAAAATTGACCTTAAATCTAAATCACTAAAGCAAAATCCATATCAATGCAAATTATTCATACCTATATCATAACCCCCTTTAAATATAAAAGAACATTTATAAACAATATTTGGGAATATGGACGCAGTTATTTCTCTCCAAACTGCTTCCTGCTGAATGGGGGTGCTGTTAATCGGGTCTTTCATGGTATAACCTGTGTGCTAGGTTCCTCTCAGTCGGCAGTTGAGCAAAGTAATTTTTTGAAGGTGTTCACAGCAACCCTTCAGGAGGGCGTGGTCTATCATACCATATTGGAATAGAAAAAATCGACAGGGTCTCATCCTCTGTGAAAACAAAAGAAGAAACTCTTTTCCAAAGTATCATATCCTTAGATCCAAATTCTGAAGTCAAGGTATTTTGAAAATATCTATCTTGGATTAGTTCAGCAGCATTTATAAACAAATATCTTTTAGCATCTGTTGCTCCTTCCTCAGCATTAAAACAATTCAAAGAGAGCATAATAGCATACAGTATCAAGATTCTCTGTGTATTTTCCATCTTTGTGCAGCTTTATTTTAACTCTATTTTGTTTACTTTTACTTTTGTTTTATATTCTCTGTATATATTTGTCCTGGAATAACTCTGTAGACCAGACTGTCCTTGAACTCTCAGAGATCCTTCTGTCTCTGCCTTCCAGGCATTGGGATTAAAGGCGTGTGCTACCACACCTTGAAGTCACAGAGGCAAATTTCCCTCTGCCTCCCAAGTGTTGGGATTAAAGGTGTGTACTACCACACCCAACTACTCTCTTTCTTCCTTATTTTACTTTTAAGAACTTTAATTTTCAGCCTGTATATATTTTTAAACACACTGTAAATCATTTAAAGTTTTCTTTGTCTTTGAATCTCTCTTTACTGTATATCTCTTTTTTTCTGACCACATGAGTCTTTAATTTACCAAGCAATATCAGTAGGATGAAAGCCGTGGCTTTGACAGCTGGATCCAGCCATTCCTTAGCTTTCCAGCCTCATGGCTTGAGGTACCGGCTGTAGCCATGTTTATCACCACAACTCTGTGGCGTTTCAAGGTCCTTGCCAGCAAACAAGCTACAACACTCAAATGCTCTCTCTGTAGCTGACTTCCTGCCTCAGAGTCAGAGTTTGCCCTGGCAGAACGGACCAGAATGCCAGCATTTTAAAACAGCACAACTTTTTTCCTGCTACAGCTGAAAACAAACAAGCATGCAGTCAGTTTTTATCAATACCATTTAAGGGTTTCGTGGCAGGACCTCTTAATGAGCTGCAGGGTTCTGCAGCTAAAGCTGAGTCAGGAAGCCTCTCTTAGATGAGAGCGCTTGCTTGCCTCTAGCAAGCAGAGCAGACCCAAGAAATTGCTGCTACCAAGAAAACATGCTTTACTCTATTCTTTCCCAAGCTTTCTGTGGATTCAGTTGTCCACACGTTGGGGGCCATCTGTAGTAGGGAGCTGCGGGCCTGCTTTTCGTCCTGCCCGGCTCCTGCATGGCTAGCTTTATACCCGAAATAATGACACACAAACTGTATTCTTTTAAACACTGCTTGGCCCATTTCTATTCATGTGTGTAGCACCCCAACGTGTGCTTACCAGGAAGATTCTAGCCTACATCCATCCTGGGTCGGAGCTTCATCGTGTCTGCCGGGGAGAGGGGAGCATGGCGTCTGTCTCTCAGAGGAGCTGCCTTGCATCTGAGCTCACTTCCTCTTCCTCCCAGCATTCTATTCTGTTTACTCCACCCACCTATGTTTTAACCTATGAGGGCCAAGCAGTTTCTTTATTACTTAACCAATGAAATCAACAGATTGATATGACACTCCCACATCACACTCTCATGTTTTTTGTCCTTTAGATTACATCTGTATATTTCTACCATGCATGCTTGTCTTGAAATTAATCCTTATAAGGGACTGCAAGATGGCTCAGAGGGTAGAGGTGCTTGCTGCTAAAACTTGATGGTCTGAGTTCAAGTCTTAGAACCTGAAGCTGGAAGGAAAGAACAGAGTTTATAAAGTTGTCCTTGGACCTCCGTGTGTGGTATGCCATGACACCTCAATGTCCCCCCCACCTCAGTAATAATAAATAAATAAATACAATTTAAAACACTAATCATTTTAACATCTTTTAGGAGAAAACAAGGACTCTAGACTACCTGGGTTTTGCAACCTTCCTATCTATAATTTCCTTTGTTCTTAACTGCCTCATTGACGGTTTTCCCCTTGTGGTTAATGCCTCACTTGGTCTGTTACTGTGTGTCTTCCCAGTTCATCGGCTCAGCTTATTCCTCTGCGGCCCATGGCTTCCTTACCAGCTGCTCCTGTCCCAAGGAAGTACATCACAGTGGAGTCTGAGGATAATACACTCTTTACGTTTTACACACTTAAATAGATCTTTAGATCTGGATCATTCCTTCACTGAGTATTTTCTTTTATGCTGACATTTATCTCTCCTGCTTAATCTGTCCATTGAGTTATTTATGTTTTCTTTTAAAAATGTGTATGCCTTTCGTTCTTAGAATTCAGTTTTGCCTTCAAGTCTTTTTTTTTTTAAAACAACAACAACAACAATGTCTTGCTGGTGGTGGTGGTGAACACCTTTAATCCCAGCACCTGGGAGGCAGAGGCAGGCAGACTCTGTGAGTTCAAGGCTGGTGAGATTCTGTCTCGAAACCAAAAGCATAACAATGCTATGTTCACTGACAGTAACTTTTTGTTGCTGCGTTAGAAACACCCCACTCCTCTCATATTGTTTAAGCCCCCCCCCCCTTTGAGTTTGTCTACCACGATGACTTTTTGGTGGCAGTCCCTTGTCACATGATGTGACAGCAGAAGCAGTGGCTCTGAGTCTATTGCAGGAAGATGCTTCATCTGGTTCTGACCGGCTCTGCTCAGAAGGCTTCCATCTGAGTTGTGGGAGTGGTATTGGTTTTGGCTCCCCACCTGCATATAGCACAGACAGACTGGGGCCCCAGCCTGTCACTGGGTCACACTCAGGTGACTGCTTTCTTTTTACTTCTCAGAAGCATGGGGTAGAGACTCGCGTACAGTCTCTCTGTGCCGGCAAAGCGCCACAGGAGCAGGTGACTTCCTAATTCTGCATAAGGCCTGGGGACCTGAGCCTCCCTCTTCAGACAGCATTAGCCTGGTTCCAGTTACACGTCTGCTTCCCACGTTAGATTAGTGTGTTAATTAAATGTTTCCATCGTTACCCAGCATTTCCGCGTGTCTGTAAAAATGAATGGTTTGCCCAGATTCACTCTTAACCATCTGCCCATCAGTTCTCTGAACAGTGACTCTAGTGTCAATGTGAGAGGCAGCCAGTGTCAGAGTTGGGAGACAGAGGGTGTGAGCGGTTACAACTGGAGAGATTCTGCTCAGCACCAGGGTCAGACCAGCTTATCCTGCCCGTCAGTGACCAAGGCTGGAGTTGCTTTCCTCGCCTTCACCAGTGTACAGTGCTATCAGATGCTTTACTTGAGCTTAACATTTTCAATTTGTTTTTAATGAAAGGCATTTGTGAAGTACACCAGAGTGAGTTTGAGAAACAGAAAAAAAAGATGCGTTGTGTATGCACATGAAGGGGCTTCTTTCAGCTGCTCATCAGTAAGAGTCTCTGAGGGTGTCAAGAACCAGTTGGTGTTGTGAGGAGGCCACTTGTTGGTTTCCTGGCCACCCAGACTTCTGAAATAATCACACAGAAACTGTATTAATTAAATCACTGCTTGACCGATTAACTCTAGCTTCTTATTATCTAACTCTTATATCTTAGTTTAACCCATTTCCATTAATCTGTGCATCACCACGAGGTCATGGCCTACCAGCGAAGTTTCAGCTTGTCTATCTCTAGCAGCAGCTCCATGGCTTCTCCCTGACTCTGCCATCTTCCTCCCAGCATTCAGTTTAGTTTCCCCCGCCTACCTCTGTTCTGCCCTGCTCTGCTATAGGCTCAAAGCAATTCTTTATTAACCAATGGTATTCACAACATACAGAGGGAAATCCCACATCAAGTTGGTTGTCTAACAGGTTCCCCAAGATTAAAGCATTTCATCCTGCAGGGAGCTCCTCAAGTAGGAAGACAAACAACTCAAAAATAGCTTCAGGAAGTCCCTGAAACTTACCAGATTCCCTAGGTCCCTCCCTGCCAGAGTAAGCAATAAGAGCTGAGAGCCTACCTTAGATGGAAGGAAGCTGAGCAGCCAAGAGGACTCAAGCCAGTGGAGCTGCTGGGAGAGGTCTAGACCAGAGTCACTTGGAAAGCACCCAACCGCTGAGCTGCCTGCAGGCTGTGCTGTGAGTGGTCACCCATGCTGGGATGGGCCATGGCAGTGCAGTTCTTTGAGTCATTTCTGCTCCTGTAAGTAACCCCAATAAAATGCATTGGACTTTGGTGGTGTCTGTGCTTTGGTCTGTCGTAAGACCCCTATGTGTGTGTGTTGTGTCTCTGCAGGAAAAGTCTGGTTGCACAACACAGTTCCACCACAGCTGGCTGCACAGATGCCCAGAGAACTGGGGTGGTGGATACGGTTTTGTCCCTGAACACACGAGTTAGGCTTGTTCTTCACTGTTGCTGCTTCTGACGGGAAGCAGGAGTCTATAGGTTCAGAATAAAGCCAACCAGGGCCTTTCTTCTTTGGTCCTGGCCTATGTCACAGTAGATGGTGGCTGCCAGGATTTGTATCAGTCAAAATGTAGCATCTGGGTTTGGAGCTCAGTGTGTTGTGTGTGTGTGAATATGTCTACCTTGCATTTACATGTGTGTGGAACCCAGAGGTCGATGTCAGGCCTCTTCCTTGATCACTTTAATCCTATCTTTTGTATCGTTCACTGAAGCTGGAGCTCACTGATTTGTCAAGGCTAGTTGGCCTGTCAGCCCTAACTTTCCTGGGCTCTGCCTCCCTAGTGCTGGGATTGCGAGCTGTTAGGTTCTCAGCTAATGTTTGCCCTGCAACACTTAGCCACTGAGCTGCCTTCGGCACCCATGAGCTCACTTTGCTTGTTGCAATGATTTTCTTCCTGAGCAGTGTGAACCTAGATTTATTAAGGGAAAATGATGAAGACTCTGGATCGAGTGGGAAGAGCTCCAAGGACCATGGAGAATCTTTGGAATGAATCCCCATGTTTGTACGTGGAGTGGGGCTGTGCCTGGGAGACATATATGTTCTGTTGTCCTTTGGGACCCAGGCATGGCTATCTCATGGTACACTGGAGGTGAGTTTGGGAAGTGGCCGTACTGATAGCCTTCTTGCCTGCTGATCCCGAAGGTGGCTTGTGCTGTGGGCCCCTCTGCCCATGGGGTCACAGGGTCCATTAGACTTACGGGACCAGTCTCTAGCCTTCTCTGACGATTGTTTCCTGGACATGCTTATTGTATTCGGGTAAAGGGGAGATACACAGGGCAGCCATACCAGGGTCAAATCTGCACTTAAATTTGGTGGAAGAGTCGCACGTGTTCAGCTGACGCCAGACTCAGGGATTTCCTGCAGCATCCTCTGCCCCACTTCTTTCTTCTGTTTCTCGTGGAGTCAGGGTGATGTAGTGGAAAGAGAAAGAGCTCTGGAGTCAGACTGACCCAGGTCCTCCCGCCAACCTCCGCTGCAGCTGGCCGGTTGTTTAGTTCTGTTAATCCTCCCCCATCCTCCTGCAACCAGGATGTCCCTGGCCCTAAAAGATGTTTGTGTGGATTCACTGTGCTTCAAAGACAAGTCTGATCTAATCGCGCACTTACTGATCTCTTAACGTCTTCTTGTTGCATCCTTGGGCAAATTTAAGTTTTACACGGTGACTCCAGGCTGAAGTCACCTTCCGCTCTTCTGCCTCCTGCCCTGCTCTCAGGGTTGGCTGGCACCTCCCTGGCCTTGGGAACATGACCTCCCCAGTCTACTTCATCTCTCCACAGGGTCTCTCTTGTCAGCCTTTACTTCTCTGTGCAGAAGTCATAATTCTCACACTTCCCCCAGAGGTTCTGTTGCTCCCTGTCCGCCCCAGGCTGGCGGCCTGCTCCTCAGACCCTAGGTGTGAGTGACACCAGGATGTGTTGTTGTTGTCCACCTTCCCCAGTGGATGAGAGGTCCTTGTCGATCCCATCCCGAGGAGCAGGAATGGGCAGGTGGATCCCTGGAACTTGCTGGCTAGCCAGGTGAGTCAGTGAGCCCCAGGCCAATGAAAGACCCTGTCTCAAACAAGCAAAAACAAACAATAAAAACTCCAAATAGATGGCCCTTTAAGAAGGATATCTCAGTCTGTGCTGTGACCTCCACAGGCGTGTGCACACAAATGCACACACACACACACACACAGACAGAGAGACAGAGATAGAGACAGAGACAGAGAGAGTGAAAGCCAAATAGACACATACTACCATGTTAAAACATGGTAAGTGCATAGTAAATGTTTGCTATATAACTAAGGGAGACCAGAAGCAAAGACCTGGCCCAGATCCTGACAGTAGGTCTCCAGCTAGTGCTGGTTTGTCCTCACTCAAACCCTTTCCCTTCGTGTCAGCAGTGTCTTCACTGAGGACAGTGGAAAATGATCCGTGGCTGATTTCACCAAGGAGACAGGGTTCTCTGACTAGTGTACCTCTACTCTACACCATCCTAAAATTTAAAGATATACCTGCAGTTTTCAAAACAGTGTTCTGAGAGTGCAGCCGAAGAACTCAGGAAACTGGGCAGAAACCAAGGCCGTTGCCCAGCTGCGCCTGAGCATGAGGACGCTTGGCTTGTGAAGGCATCTCACGGTGGTGCTCGTCTCTGCAGTGTCTATGAGTTAATATTCTAATTGCTTCCTCTGCCTTTATTTCTTTCATTAAAGAGAAAGTGCATCATGGAAAGCCCCTAAAAACAGCGCCTGCTGGGTTTATGGAGAAGGGCATTTGCAACAGGAGTGAAGTCGCTTTAGCCCAGGATGCCTGAGGCCCCAATTCAGGCTTTCTTCTGGGAAGGAGGAGCGCCGCCCAACCTTGTTAACACCCAGTGCTCTCTGTTTCTTTGCACATGTGGATGAGTTTGTTCTCACAACAGAGTTATAAACACCCAGGACATTTGTAAGTTGAGGAGCCTCTTGAAGCTGCTGTGGGGGAGGGGTCAAAGGTGGCAGTATCTGGAGTAAACGTGAGAGAGCCAATGCCTCCTTTCCACTCAGAGAGAAGGGCGTGGGAGGTGGTGTGACGGAAGCAGAGAGTTGCTCTCATTGTCTCTCTCTGTGTGTATGATGAATGAAGTCAGTTTGTTAGAGAGGGGAGGGCCCTGGGATCATTCCTACAAAGGCAGTTCTCCCTACGACTCTGGCACCTTCTGTTGCTTGTGGGCATGAGCCACATGGTCCTCTTGACCTTTTGGGGTCCAATCAGATCAGGAAGGGTCATGATCCTAAGCCCATGTCTTCTCTTCCTTGAGGCTCTGAAGGCATTTCATGGCAGACCTGTCCACATGCCAACCGTGCTGTGTGTGGCCGGCCATGGAGTTCCCTCCTCAGCCCCAGACTTGGACTCTCCAGACCCCCTCAGCTCTACTCCCTGTGAGCCTCATGGATCTTCAGTTAGCGTCCTGAACTGAAGCTCGTCACCTGTGTGCCAGAGCCTCATCAAGCTCCACGCTTCCCCAAATCCAGCTTTGTCTCAGGATCGCACTCCTTGGTGCCTAAAAAAAAAACAGAAAAATAATCCACCCTCAAGAACCTCACTCCTGGTTCTTCCCACAGTGAGCTTTTACGCTCCCTACCTTTGACATGTGACCATTTACACACAAGACTTTGTGTGTAGTCAAAATGCCCTGTGTGCGCATCTGCCTGAGGCCCATCTTCCAGGGGAGCGCCTGACCTAACAGGCAGGCCCTTCCGACGCCAAGTTAGTTTGTTGTCTCTGCCCTCGCTGCACATTTTATCTCTTGTTGCCTTGTATCTTAGCTCTCTGTTTATACATCTCTCTGTTGTTCTAAACCATCGGTTCCCTGGGGGCAACTTCTCATGGTCAGCTGCCCATCAGACATTTAATCAGTGGTTGTTTTTATTAGACTAGAAGGTCCATAGATTCGGTTGGAGTCATCCCCCCTCCCTTATATAAATTGACGCTATCACTCCCATTTCACTTCTGCAGCGATTGGCCGGATTCTTGAGGAAGCAGAGGGCTTTCTGAATCCCTGCAGGTTTATTTGGAAGGATATATTTCTAGAAGATTCCTCACAACATGAATTGACAGTGGGAACTTCCCCGATTCTCCTTCAGAATCTCCTGAACGATGTTTCTCTTGGCTGCCAAGATCACCAGCTTTGGAGCATAGCCTTGGCTCTCATGAGACTACAGAAGCACCCACACCTGCATCTCTGTTCTCATTTGATCTGTGTGGCACGGTTCTGATGTAGACAGCATTAGATTTATTATTGTGATGGGGAAACCAAGGCCTAGAGAGCTGCTTCGCCTGAGGTTGATCACCTGTGAAGGGTGGGGCAGGTTCCTGGCTGAGGCTCAAGGATGGGCCTGAAGAGGCTGTATTGTGACCGACTTATGTTTGCAGTTCCTTCTCAAATACTGTGCCCATAATTCCCCTCATTTTCTTCCCCCTTCTCTTGCCCTTCAACATCAATGGTTTATATATGAGCTCACATCACAGTCTTGCCTGCAGTGCCCACTTTTGATTCAAATATGTATGTATTATCCATTATGAAGGGGACTCCAGAATAGCAAGGACTTCCTTCCAGATCTTGGATTAGGCACAAACCACACCCAAATACCTGTTTTCACAGAGAGATCCTGTGTTAAGCAGGGAAGAAAAGTTAAAGTGGCTGCTTTTTGTAGAAAACAGCATCAAGTGGGCTTGCAGGTGTCATTCTCAAGAAGAGGAAAGGAAGAGGTCTGTGTTGGAATGGGCTAGGATGGGGTGGAAAGTAGACAGGGGATGAGGGAGAAGGGAGAGGGGACGAGGGAAAGGAGGCAGGGTGTTTGTCCTGGAGGACAAAAGATTGACTCTGAAGAGACAGGAGACAGTCATGGTACATGGGAAAATGTCGGTTTATAAAGGTAAAGAGGAAACCCCGTGTTAGGATGAGGGGTTTAATTTTAATTGTGCTTGTAATTAGGTGAACCGAGAGGGACTTCTGACTGCTGGACCTTGGTAGTCAGCCTCAGGAGGAAGGAGTGGCCAATAAGGGACTAGACCGTGGTGGCCAGCTTTAGGAGTGTAATCTAATGGCTTTTAGCAAGGCAGAGGGGATGGAGGAGAAGGGCAAGGCCTGCCAGAGCTCCATGTTCAAGTGGGTAGTGTCATTTCTCATTCCAAATCTACATTTGATCAAAATGCCTGCATTTGTTGAGCCGAATTTAGGATGCTCCTGTGTTGCGGTCTGTGGTGAGGTCCTACTCCTCAGTTTAGAACTGTGCTGCCCGGGATGCTGACCCCTGACCATGTGTGGTAACTGAGCAGACGAGATGTGGTGGCCCTGAATCGAAAGGCATCGTAGACATGAAATAAACATGAATTTAGTGTGAAGAAATGTAACATGAATCTCAGTCAGATGTTGATTTAGTGTTGAGATAATATTTTGGATATACTGAGTAATTAGAATGAATGTTACTGTAGTTTTATCTGTTTTCTGTTGCTTCTTTTTACGTGGCAACTAGAACTCATGTAAACTGCATGTGCATCACACGTGTGGTTTATACAATTGTCCACTGCTTCCTGCTGGAGTTGATGGGATTTGGAATCTTGCCCTTTGACCTGGGTTTCTGTCTTAGCTTCTTCACTTAGCTTCATATTTATCCTCCATCAGATGTTTTTTTTTTGTCCATAAAATGGAGACATATACCTACTTACTGACCCAATAAAGACTGTGCACAACCCTGACTCTGGCTGGGGGGCAAAAGTTTTGAAAATATTAAGCTGGAGTTCACATTGACAGGGTCTGTGCTGTCTCCATGACTTAAAACTTTTTGATTTGGGACAAATTCTTATTATTCCACATCTTAGTTTCTTTTTGATTGTAGAGGGCACCTCATGGAATTACAGAAGCTAAATGATGTATAAAGAACTTACTCATTTCTAGTGAGCTTAGAGCAAAAATACAGTAAGTGGCAGCCATAATGTGACATTCCATTCCCAGGCTGGTGTACCTGTCACAACCTTCTGGCGGCTAAGTGGTCCACCCTGACTGGTTTTATTTCTCCATGGGAGAACCCATGATGGCCTTAACATGCATCAATCTCTCGTCTGTGTCACGGTTATTATACTGTTTTAAGAGCATCCATGAGATAATACTTTGTCAAGAACAACATAAAATTAAAGTCAGGATCTCAAGGCATGCCCCCCCACCCGTGTTTACTACGGAGACTTTACAGTAGCCGAGGCATGGGAGCCACCTTTGTGCATCAGTGTCCGAGTGGACAAAAGAAAACATTTGACTATACACTTATACCTACAGTAGAATGTTATTAAAGCACAGTTAAATCCTGCCATTTGCAATAACATAGGTGAACCTTAAAGGCTGTTATGTTTAGTAAAATAAGCCACACAGAGAAAGAAAAATGTGCTCAGCTTCTCTAGTCAGCCAGCAGGAGAGTTTCCTGCAGTCAGGCTGCTCCAATATCCAACCCCATCCACTGGGCAAGCTACAAGCCCCATCCCGCCCCCAAACTCACATATCCTCCTGCAACCTTGGTGGAATTCTGCAACACAGCTTGCTACAATAGAGAGAGGACCAAGAGGTGAGTGACCAGCTCCCCAACAGGATACCTCATTCTCTAGGCTCTCCATAGTGAGGTAGAACCCTGGGCCTCTCTCCCACCTGCCTCAGCTTATCTAGCCAGCTAGCAGGAGAGTTTCCTGCTGAGAGGACCAGGAGAGGACCAAGAGAGGAACCCTAAACACAAGCTGTGACTGCACAGAGTGGACCAAGAGAGCAGGCTAAGAGGAACCTCAGTGGCTTCCTGAGACACTGGAGTTGACAGTTTAGAGCAGACCAAGAGCAATTCCCAAAGACTCAGACAGCCACTACATGGATTGGACCAAGGTGCAAAGACACTGCAGGCACCAATTGAAGGAAGAGATGGGTAGGCGCCAATGCAAGAGTTCATCCAACCTAAAAAGTAACATGGGTCACACCAGAACCCAGTGGTCACACAACAGGGAGACTTGATCATCCTAACCCAGAGTAGCAGAAGAAAATGATTTTAAACGTAACTTTATGAAGATGATAGAGACCTTTAAAGAAGAAATGAAAAACTCCCTTAAAGAAATGGAGGAAAAACAAAAATGGAAGAAATTAATAAATCCCTCAAAGAAACCTAAGAAAACCAAGCAAAAGAAAACTGCTATATGATTGGACTTGTATGAGAAACTTAGACTAGCTAAGCTCAAAGGCTCGGTCACTAGAGGGGTGGCTTCCAGGGGCTTCAAGTAGGGAGTCCCAGGGATCTACCGCAATGGTGTCCATAGCTGATTATACTAACTTATACACTTATGTTTCCAGAGAGGGTGGAGCCTGGGATGGCGTTGGAAGAATGCTCTGGAGCATGGTGAATGGGATCCCCAGTGGCAGAACAGGAGTACTTCCTGACAGATTGGTTCTCACGAAGGGACATCTGAGTTGCACATCTCTGGGGACAAGAGCTGCAGAGAGAGCCAAGTGGACAGCACTCAGGAAGGAAGGAGTGTGGTTGGGAGAGATGGCTCAGTGGATGAAGTGTGCACAGTGTAAGAGCGAGGGTCGAAGCTTGGGACCCCAAGTCTATGTAAACCCTGGGCAGGTATGGTGGTTGCCTGTCGTCCCAGCCCTGAGAGAGCAGACAGGGCATCCCTGGGGCACACTGACTGGCTACAGCTTGTCAGCTGGTGAGCTCTGGGTTAAAATGAAAGATCCTGCCTCAAAAGTAAAGAGCAATTGAGCAAAACACTCAGCAGAAATTCTGGAGCTCCACGTGCATCTTCATCTGTGCACACCCATCTTGCACACTTACCTGGACACACACATTTGAACACATACACTGAACACACCTTTAAACAACAGAGAAGAGAAAAAATCTCTAAAATGTCTCTGAGAGAGACAGACAGATACACATAGATAGAGAGAGAAGAGAGGTAATATGATGATGATTGTCCAATACCTTTAGCGACGTGGACATTACTGGTGACCTTTGCAGTCTCTAGAGACCAGAAGGCAGCAGGTCAAAAGGTTTGAGGAAGGTACTTCAGGGCACAAAGTGAAGGCACTGGATTCTCTTTTTAAAAGTCTGGCTACAAAGGAAACTTCAGGAGAAGGAGTTTTGTGTCTAACAATGGGATGGAAAGACCCTGTGTCCACAGAGAGGAACCTGAACAGAGGGCTGTCATACGAAAGCATAGGGGTCAAACATTGGAGCAGGTGGGAGAAGATGAGGCTCAAAGCAGGCAGAGGAGTTGGCCTCAGACAGCGAGGACACACCTTCCGCTGAAGCAGGAGGAGGTGGCAGGGTGAGGGTGGAGGCCAGTTTGTAGACCGTGACTGCTGAAAGATGAGGTTCTGTTGTAGATTGGCTTTTAGTCAAAGCTATGACCCTAGAGTGAGGGGTAGCTGAAGGGCTAAAGTAAGAAATCACAGTGCTCTTCCGTCTCGGCATTGATACCATTTCCTCCACTTGACTGCGACTGGGTTGATGCCCCTTAGAGGGGACGGACTCAGGCCAACCTAGCTGGCGGGGATTATCTCCAGTTGTTAATTTGCCACAACCTATAGTCCCTTGGGAAGAAACTTTCAGATGAAGAATAATCTGGGTCAGGTTGGCCGGTGGGAATGTCTGTGGGAGATTGTTTCGATTGTCAATTGATGCTGGAAGCCCCATGTCATGGTGGATTGCTAGGCAGAGGGTCCTGCATTGTCTAAAGGATGGAGCTAGACCTGCTGGCTCTGGTGAATGTTGAAAGGATGAATTCATTTCTTCCTGCTCTTGACTGTGGAGGTGCTTTGAGCGCCTGCTACCTCGAGTTCCTGCGCTCCCTACTGTGATGGGCCATAACCTGGGCTTGTCAGCCCCATGAACCCTTTTATCCTGCATGCTGCATTTGGTCAGGATAGTTTTTTAAATTACAGCAACAGTAATGTAGCTAGAACAAAGACCTTAATGGGAAAGAAGGTTGACGCTGGGAGATGGTGCCATCAACTGGGAGCCGGGGTTTCTCAGACGACAGGATGAGTTACCCCATGGATAAGTCAAGTCGGCCAGAGCTGGCATATAACACAAGAAGAATGTTGAATCAGGAAGCTGATATAAGGTTAAGTTTCTCTCTGTAGTGTGTAGCAAGGCTGTGAGTAAGCCATGTGCTCTGTGGTCTATTTCCCAGCCTGTAAGTAGGATCCCTTTTGTTTCCTGGGTTTAGGGGGACAGGACAATGTGTGTCACTGTGCTTTGAGAGCAGTGGTGACACCTGGGTACTTGAAGCTGGGGTATCTCCCGGGGGCTTCAGGAGACATAGCAATGTGTGTCACCGCCTGCCATCCACTCCCACCCCCTCTGATGACTCAGCCCTGTTGCCGCTTAGGGTGAGTCATTTTCCCCTTCATTCCATCAAGCCTCTGCCTCCCCATCCATAGCATCCTCCAGGCTGACAGCAAGGATTTAAAAATTCAACAGAGGATTTTGGAAAGGAGAGTGCCAGAGAAATATGGCCAGTCTGGCTTTCTGAGCGCTATTTTCTTGTAGAAACAGTGTTGATGAGGTGCAATCCCAGTTCTGTCAGTAGAGGCCTGTGGAGAGCACCGGGAGCAGAGACCTGCCTTGCTTAGATGTCCCACAGAGAGGATGAGGGGGAACAGAAACAGGTGACACTATACTAGGAGAAATGCCTTCTGCCTTGGCTGAGGGATAGATTAGACTCAAGCCCACCTTTGGGAAGTATACTGGATAGTTTTATGTCAACTTGACACAAGCTAGAGTCATCTGAGAAGAGGGAACCTCTCAATTGAGAAATTGCCTCCAAATATCTGGCTATTAGTAGGCATGTAAGACATTTTTTAAAATTAGTGATTGAGGGGGAGGGTCCAGCCCATTGTGGGTGGTGCATCCCTGGGCTGGTGGTCCTGGGCTCTATAAGAAAGCAGATTGAGCAAGCCATGAGAACCAAGCCAGTGAGCACCATCCTACATGGCCTCTGCATCAGCTCCTGCCTCCAGGTTCCTGCCCTGCTTGAGTTCCTGCCCTGACTTCTTCAGTAATGCGCAGCAAGGCTGAAGTGTGAGCCAAATGGACCGTTTCCTCCCCAAGTTGCCTTGGTCATGTGCTTCATCGCGCCCTTACTGGGGTAGGAAGGAAGTCCGTGTAGAAGGGGCACTAGCTCTCCGCCTCCCTAAACTTGGGCTGTACAGGACCAAAGGAGGAAACTAGAAACACCCGTCCACACTTCTGAGTGTAGAAAGAAAGTGGGTGAGATTGCTGTGTTATGGTCCCAGGACGTGCAGAGCAGCCCATTCCCCATGAGCATCCTGTTTTCCATGCTGGGTGAAGCTCAGCTCCTCTGCCAAGCTTGTGGGGAGCTCTAAGCATGGAATCAGGAGATGCACTTAGAGCTGGTCAGGGTCTGTATCAGGCTTGCTTTACTCTGAGCCCAGAGGCTCTGACCCTTTGGAGGACATCAGCCCCTTTATCTGGGTCTTTGTGTTCCTGTCTGTCTGTCTGTCTCTGTCCCTCTCTGTCTCTCTCCATCCTCACCCCCCCATGTGTATGTGTGTGTGTGTATGTGTGTGTGTGTGTGTGTGTGAAGGCTACAGGTCCAGATCAGTTGTCATTCCTAAAGCACCAACCCCCTTTTTATTCATAGGCTCTCTCATTGGCCAGCAAGCCAGTAGGCGTGGCCAGCAAGTCCCAGAGATCTCCCATCTCCTCCTCCCCAGCCCTGGTTCACCAGGCCTGACTTTCCTGCGAGGGTTTTGGGCTCTGAACTCTGGTCCTCACGCTTGGGAAGGAGGCACACTATAGATTTACTTATTTCCCTGGCTGTCTTAAGCCCTGCTCTAGATCACGATAAACTGAAGAACCCACACCAGAGGAGGCGTTTGAAGGGGCAAAGCTTTACCATACTTCCTGCCGGGACTCCACTGTCATGGTCACTTCCTGAGGAGGAAGGTGGTCAGTCTCATGGGCATCTCTTCTGATTAATATGAGTGATCAGTCGATTGTCACTGTGTTTACTGTAAACGGTGACTAAAGCGTGAGAGGTGGGTCCTCAGAGACAGGGAGAGGGAAGTGAATGCATTTATGCTTTTCTCTTCAGCTGTACCGGTCCTGCTTATGTTGGTGCCTCCATCAGTTCCTCCCGAGTACTCATGCGGGGATAACTGCAGGAGGAGAAGGTGGTAGCACTGTGGAGAGGTGGGAAGGCGCCGTTGACCCAGGCCTCCCTCCCTCAGGCAGGGATGGAAAATCCATTTAGAGATAATTGTGGATTTTGTCAAACTGTCGCAGACACGGTCACTTGTCTCAGAAAGGGCATCTCCTCCTGAGTGTTTGTTACCCAGAACTAAGGATCTGTAGGTGGCTTCAGTCTGTAAGCAGTGTGTGGCTGCTTGCTACTGGATTCTTGAGAGCTCTAGCTGAGTAGTGTATCGCCCAGACTGTGTCTTGAAAAACACAACAAACTCTAAAACCTCATCTCCCTTCCACCTGCCTTTCCCTTAGCTGGATTCATGGGGCCCTTTCTTCATGGTGTCCAGAACTCACCTACATTTGGTTGATATTTAAAGACTAAACTTATTGGTAATAACTAAATATTCAGAGAGCTCTAAATCATAGAACTAAGTGAGCCGCGGGCCCACTCTCTCCTCCTCTCTCCCCTTCTCCAGCCCTGCTCTGTGTATTGTGCTACTTCTATAGTTTTGTTATCTCAAGTATGTTATCTAAGTGGGATCATAAGCTAGTCCAAGAACTGGGGTGATAGCACAGTCCACAAAGTGCCTGATGCACAAGTGTGAGGTCCCTGAATTTGACCCCCAGAGCACTTGTAAAAGTGCTGGGTGTGTATTCCTGGGAGGCACAGACATGTGGATCCTTGGGCTAGATAGCCAGCTTGACCTGATCGGCTAGCTCAAGACTAATGAAGAGACTATCTGAAAATAAAAACAACACACACAAGCACACGCACACACAC
Source organism: Chionomys nivalis (assembly GCF_950005125.1). Classification (NCBI taxonomy): domain Eukaryota; kingdom Metazoa; phylum Chordata; class Mammalia; order Rodentia; family Cricetidae; genus Chionomys; species Chionomys nivalis. Next base: position 11,554,982 of record NC_080090.1, read on the forward strand.
GCATGTACACACCCCCACCAGCATATATAGATGAATCTACATATGCACACTGAAGGTACATTATATAGATAAAAAACCTGAAATTCTTTTACTCCGAGGGTCAGACGAGTAATGTCTGTATGTATAGTGTACGTTTCTGGTTGCTTTTAGTTTCCTGGTATAAATGTATTTTGAATTGCTTAACCCCATGTCCACTGAAGGCTATCTGGGGTCCTGCTGGTATTTGTCTATGGTGAGTGAAGTGTCTAGAAATGCTCTTGCATAGGTTTCCACGTGAGTATGTTTCGAGCAGAGTACGACTGCCCAACCACCGTGTGACAGCCACTCATTGAGTGCTGTAAGCTGCCACACTCTTCCAGGATGGCCATTCCCTTGGACATTCTTACTGATCATACATGAAAGTTCCAGTCATTTCCTGCTCACCTGCTTTTGTACCCAGCACTGCCTTTTCCTCTCAGGTGTTTCGACAGGTGTGCAGGATGCTCCTTGTGGTTTTCTGTGTTTCCCTGTAGTTAATGTACTCTCTCGCTCTCTGTAAATCCTTTATGGTGAAAGGATGCTTGTGCCTTTTCCATGTTTTCTGATTGGATTGTTTTCTTCTTCTTGAATTGGAGATGGTGTGTTCTGCATGCCCGGTCTTTGCTGATGCCGCTCTGCAGGTGTCTCCCCCCACACCATCCTGCCTGTCTCCTCATCCTCGTGAAGTCCAGGGTGTCTGCAGGTGTCTCTCTCCCCCCACACCATCCTGCCTGTCTCCTCATCCTCGTGAAGTCCAGGGTATCTGCAGGTGTCTCTCCCCCCACACCATCCTGCCTGTCTCCTTGTTCTTGTGAAGTTCAGGGTGTCTATTCTTCATTTAGCAGATTGTGGTTTTGCCATTGGGTCCAAGATCCTAAAGCTTTTCTGATACATTTTTCTCCTGAAATATGATCTTACATTTATATCTGCATCCAGTGAAGTTTTAATCCATTTTTAGCTAAGGTGTGAAGCATAGGTAAGGGTTTGCTTTTGACCTGTGAGTGTTGACATGCCCCAGTGGTATGAAAGTCACTTGAGCATATTTGTGTGGGCTTCTCCCTGGATCCTCTGTTGGGTTCTATTCTATTTTCTTTGTTTAGTCTTCTACTGACAGTTGAGACTTAATTACTGCAGCCGTAGTTATCCTGAGAAAGCTAAACGGTCTCCCCACTTTCTTCTTTACTGGGGTTCCATTGATACTCAAGTAATGCCCCCTCAAGGGGAAGAGGAACAAATCCAATAAACCTACATATGTTTAATGTATAATGTATATAATTTGGCAAGTTTCAACCACTTCATTCTTTTTTATTTTTTTGATGTGGGATTCCCCTCTGTATGCTGTGAATATGTTTTATTACCATTGGTTAATAAAGAAGCTACTTTGGCCTATGGCAGGGTGGAATAAAGCCAGGCAGAAAATCCAAACAGAGATATATAGAGAGAGTAGGCAGAGTCAGGGAGATGCCATATAGCTGCCAAAGGGGGAGACAGACTCCGGAACCTTACTGGTAGACCACAACCTTCTGTAAAATATAAAATAATAGAAATGGGTTAATGTAAGATGTAAGAGTTAGTTAATAAGCTAGGAATATGCCTGAGTCATTGGCCAAACAGTGTTGTAATTAATATAGTCTCTGTGTGATTATTCGGGACTGGGCGACCGGGAAACCAACGAGAAGTCTCTGTTTACATTGTGTGTGTGTGTGTGTGTGTGTTTGAGATAGGGTTTGTATGTGTATCTCCGGCTGTCCAGGAACTCACTTCGTAGACCAGGCTGGCCTCGAACTCAGAGATCCCCCTGCCTCTGCCTCTCTGAATGCTGGGATTAAAGGCGTGCGCCACCACCACCTGGCTAACCACTTCTTTCTTATTGAAAATTACTTCAGGAATTCCAATTCCTTCACCATTCCACATAATTTCAGCATGTTTTTGAGCATATGTATCTACGAAGATTCTCACTAGCATTTTGATAGGAACTGTGCTAAACTTAGATGTCCATTTGGGGGAATGGATATCTTTAGTGTGTTGGGTCTTCCAAGTTCTGAGCACAGTGTCTCCTCACTTCCTGGCTTGGTTCCATCAACATGTTGTTGTTTTCGACATTTGAGTGCGACACGTTTTTCTATATTTACACCTACATGACTTCCAGCAGTTATAAACGGGAGTGTAGCATTTTAGTGTTCGTGTCTGTGTTATAGGAAGGCAATGGCTTTCATATGTTTCTCTTCTTGAACTTGCTAAGTTCCCTGTTCATTCTGCAGGTTTCTCTGTGGATTCTACAGAGACCACTGCACTCTCTGCAAGGGGGCTCACTGGGTGGCTCTCCTTATGAGCTGGTTGCTGGTCTTGCCCATTTGACTTGACTGTGTGGTGAGACAGGGCTGAGCACAACTCTTAAGAGCCCGTGTCCTGCCTTTTCTCCTCTTAATGGGATAGCACTCGGGCTTTCATGGTAAAGTCGGTTAACTGTGGGTCACAGGGCCTGTCTCTCCCTCACCATCCATCTTTCTTTCCTGTCTTCCTTCTCCATCCCTGTCCCCTTCCTTTTTGACAAGTTTTAGAAATTCCCTCATATTCCTATTTCCAAAGTTTTTTTTTAAGTATCATGAATGGGTACTGACTTTTATCAATCACTGATTTTTCAAATATTGAATTAGCTTGCATTCCTGGAATATACGGCTGTAGTAATTCATTTTTTGAATACTGCTAAATGCTCTCTGCTGCAGCTGGTAAGGACTTTTGTATAACTGTTTATGAGGGATCTTTGTAGTTTTCTGTGCAGTCTTTGGTTTCGGAGCCAAGATAACACTAATTTCACAGAATGAATTAAGAAGTATCCCTTCTGATTCTATTTTCTGCAAGACATTGTGCAAAATTGCTGTGAATTCGTCTTTAGATCTGGAGATGTCTTCATTAAAACCACCTGGGCCTGGAGAGGTCTGCTTTGGGAGTTTGAACAGTAGGAGTGCAGCCCTTCGGTTCTGAGCTATGAGCTGCCACACTGTGTGCCTTTGGGGATGCATCTGTTGAAGATCTAAGTACTGAGCCGCCATTGCCCCTCCTTGCTCTCTTTCCTTGCCTCTGGGGTCCCATCGATAATCTCTACTCATCCATCCTTGTTTCTCTTTGTCAGTCGATGCTGGTTTTTATTTTATATGTTGGTGCTAGGGAGTGAACCCGAGGCCTTAGTAACCGAGCTATGGCTCCAGCCCCCCAGTCCCAGTGTAATTTATTGATCTCTACAGCCTCTGGCTCTTCTCTTTTCTGTTGTTTTGGCTTCCATTGACTGTTGCTTATTATTCCCTCTGCTTGCTTTGCTCTAGCTGGTTCTTCACGGGGGTTCTTGAAGTGAGAGGTTGATTATTGGCTAGAGACTCTCACTTCTATCTCTGCGTGTTTGCCGTTCAGCTGGCCTCAGCAGCATTCCACAATGCTCAGGTGTTGAGTTTGCATGCTTTTAAATTGTCTCTTGATACTTCCACTTGGCCCATGGGTTATTAAAGAATGTGCTGTTTAGTTTTAAAGAGTTTGGATATTTTCTTGCTGTCTTTCCGTGATCAGTTTGCAGCATGTGTGGTGGAGGACAGGCGCTGTGTGGTTTTACTTAAGTGTCCGGGTTTGTCCGAGAGACTGGCATAAGGCTCTCTGGATAACGCTCTATGTACTTTGAAGAGACTGGATGTTCTGCTCCTGCGGGAAGAGGGCTCTCTCGGTGTCAAATTCAATGGCTTCCTGGTATCATCACGTTCTATGTCCTCGTGAGTTCTGTCCCTCGTCCTTCCTCCATGCTAAGGATGGACCTCAAGGTCCTCGGCAAGTTCTCCACCACTTAGCTACATCTTCCTCTCCTTGCTAATCTTCTACCTAGTGCTCCATTGTTCGTTGAGGATGAGTTTCCCCTTCATTTCTATAATGTTTGCTTCATGTTCTCCCAAATCCTTCTCAGTGCCTTCCCAGGAGGGCTGCCCCATCTTCCTGGTGGCTTGGTCCTCTTGTACTGTGCCCTTCTCTCTGAGTTGCTGTGGTCTTGTCTGTCACAGAACAGTAACTGCAAAACGATTCAGGCTGTGTTTTATCTTTGTGTTGCTTAATCCTCCACTCCCCTGAGGTTCCGTGGCTGAGGCTACCCACTGATAGCTTCTGTATCTGGGGTCTGAAGCGTCCGTTTGCCTCCTCTTTGTATCTGTTCTTTCTGTGCCAGAACTTTCTGTGTTGCCATTCGTTTCCAAGCTTGTCCAAGAAATCTTGGGTGCTTCTGATGTCTTTGCCATTTTTGGTGCTGGCATCTACTGATTAACTGCTTCTCACTCAGTTTGCTATTCCTGGGATTCTTCGTATAACGAATGGCATTTGTGGACCGGGTCATTTTGAATATTGACTTTAGATCTCTCTTAGAACTTTGGTTTGGGGTGCTTCCCTATAACACTTACATGGCAGAGGACAGGGCAGGCTCCTCCCAGATTATATATATCAAGCTTTGGTCAAAGAACACTTTGTCATTTCGTCTCGACTAACACAGAGGGATGCACTGTGTAGCCCAGGCTAGCTTCAAACTTGCACTGCCTCTCCTGCTTTCTGGCATCACAAATCTGTGCCTCTGTGACTAGCAGGGTGTCCCTTGCTGTGAGGTGACAGATTGGTGCCTCCTCCCACTCTTTCTTCTTACGTTGGTACCATTCTGGGATGTGGGTACCAGGGGTGACCTTATACTCCTGGGGTATGGTGGGATCTTGGGCTTCCTCTTCTGCATGCTTCACCCCTTCAGGGAGAGAGGGTGGCTGCTTGCTTTTACTTTTTGGGAAGGGGACGTAGGTTTCCAAGAGGATCTTTCCTGCAGGGCACAGTAGTCTCCACAGCAAAGGGCTCCAGCAGCAGGGTCTGATGGCTTTCTGTCTTTAGGAGCTGCGTGGTGCTCAGTTCTTTAGCTGGAGAAATGGGCCTTTGTGTGCAGAGTGTCATTGTCTGGGTGCCTTGGTATCCAGGTTACTTCTTCCAGTCTAAGACCAGGCACACCTAAGGTACAGAGTCAAGGGAGCACCCTGCTGTGTCTGTGTTCCTACTCCATGTTTTCAGAAGCAACTCTATTTAGTTGGTTTTATTTGCTTTATTCTTTGAGCCCACGCTCCCCATTTTGGTGGGAGGAGGACAGGGTCTCATGTGTTTCAGGTTGGCCTCAAACTCACTACATGGCTGAGATGACCTCAAACTTCGGATTTTTCTGTCTTCCTTGCTCCTTCTCCAGTGTTGGGATTACAGGCAGGGACCACCACACCTAACTTCTGTGGTACTGGGAATCACACCCAGGCTTTGTACATGTTAGGGGAGCATTCTACTCACTGAGCTGCACCTCAGTCTCCAGGCTTCCTTAATTGCTCTAGTGAGAAGTCCTTCTCACAAGAAGAGAAGCTCTGCCTCAAGCCCAGAAGAGCTCTGGGCATAGGTGGAGGTGGAGGATAGACTGTCTCACCCCTGCACCCCACCCCACCTTCTCAGGAAAGGTGATCAAATCATCCCTCCGCACAGTTTGACGTGATTCTCAGTGTGTCTATGAGACTGAGCTCCAAGCAAGTAGGCCCTGTGTTCTTTCTTCATTGCCAGATGCCCAGGGCCTACACCACACTGTTCTTGGCACCAAACAATAAATATGTAAATGTTGGTTAAATAAAGTTGCTTCATTCACCAGCTCAGCTTCTCACCTGTCCATATAAAATTGACCAGAGGGAAAGACACAAACAAGGTTGTGTTTAGAAATGAGCAAGACAGTGGATGCAACTGAAGTGTTTGGCACACTGCTCAGCTTACAGGCAGCCAGACAGCAGGCTGCCCTCATTTCAGTATGAGCACTCCTGTTACCATGCTCACATGAATTCTCTCATTCTCCGTCAGCATCTGTTAGCACAGCTAATGATCTGTTCAAAGAGTTGTGAGCGTTTGCCACTGGCAGACGCCAACTGGTGAGATGATTCTGTTAAATCCTAACTCTGTCTCTCTTGTTCATGTTTTTCTGGACAGGTCCTGCAACTGGGCTCAGACATCTTGCCCCAGTACAAGCAAGAGGCGCCAAAGACCCCCCCTCACATCATCTTACACTACTGTGTCTTTAAGACCACATGGGATTGGATCATCTTGATCCTGACCTTCTACACAGCCATCCTGGTCCCTTACAACGTCTCCTTTAAGACCAGGCAGAACAATGTGGCCTGGCTGGTGGTGGACAGCATTGTGGACGTCATCTTTTTGGTGGACATTGTTCTGAATTTTCATACCACCTTTGTTGGGCCAGCGGGGGAAGTGATATCTGACCCCAAGCTTATCCGCATGAACTACCTGAAGACGTGGTTTGTGATCGACCTTCTTTCCTGTCTGCCCTACGACGTCATCAACGCTTTTGAGAACGTGGATGAGGTTAGTGCCTTTATAGGTGATCCAGGGAAGATTGGTTTTGCTGATCAGATTCCACCACCACTGGAGGGGAGAGAGAGTCAGGTACATCCCTCAACTCTTGGACCTTGTTGTCATGTCTTTAATGCTGAATGAAATGCGGGCGGTCAGCACAAGAGTCCCCCGAGTGGGTGGGAGGCAGCATGAGCTATGACCACAACAGAGGGCGCATGTGCCATGGATACCCTGCCTGCTGTTCCTGCCCTGGGGAGACCCAGAGACCCTGCATGTCAGTGAGTGGGTGTGGAAGAAACTAAAGGCTCACTCTTCCTCTGTGTGGAGTGCAGCCGGTGGCTCAGGGAGGGAAGGCTGCAGAAGCAGCCATGCATGGCCATTGCACCAGGGAGCCTGTCACTCAACCACTGGATGTGTATCTGTTGGATATTCTGAGGGTGGGGCCTTCTCTTTATCTGCCCTGGAGCTGTTTGACAGGCTACTAACTGGTGGTCACTGATGCGTTTCCTCTCGTTCTTTCTTCTGGATGAATGTTGCAATGAGTTTGGAGGTGACTGTTTGCTGGGCTCCTCGGGTCCATGCTGGAGTTGTATGCGGTGGTTGTAGGGTCTGTTGCTTTGGAGTCTTAGTCTTGTAAATGCGTTGCAACCATGTTGGGATTAGGATGTGCTTTGGTAGACACTGAATAGGTGGGTGCCTGTGGCCGGAAGGGGCCCCTGGACTAGTTAGGAGCGAATGTCTCCTTTGAGAAAGCAAGGATGCCAAGTCCCAGAGCAGTATAGATTCCCATACGACTGATTCTTGAAGGGAATTCTCCTCCTTTCCGGATTAAGATAAGGCAGCTTGCTTGATAAGCCAGTGTGTTCAGCACCGGGATCATATTGTCTCAGATGGCAGAGGGTCAGGAGGATTAGCCTGTCATCTTGTCAGTCATCTGGAGGCTGAGCTGAGGCTTGGCAAATCCTCTGGGGTAAAGGGCAGCCATGGAAGGAGGTGTCACTGTGCCTCTGCCTTCAGACCAGCATCAGCAGTTGCTGATGACACCAGCTACTTCCTGTCGGAAAAACAAATGGCCATGCTGCTCCCCGGCCGAGGGGAGCTTCCTTACCAAATGCTGCTGAGGTTAGAGTGTGGAGGACACAGCGTGATGCACACATGCTCTCGGTTCAGAACAGCCCTGGCTCTGTTGGTGGACAAGATTTTCAAGTACTTCGTTTGTCTTTGAGACGGGGTCTTGTGTAGTTAGCCTGGTAACTGTAACACAGCTGACCTTAAACTTGCAATCAGTCCTCTTGCCTCAGCCTCCTCAGTGCTGTATTACAGTGTGGCATTACACGTGTGTACAAGCATGTCAAGGACTAACTCCTGCACGGCTTCTGAGTTGCAAGGAGCTGAAATGAGTGGGGACAGACATTGGCAAACTCAGAATCACCTCTGTGAGTGCAGAGCACACTGGGAAATGCTTTTCTCTGTGGATCCAGCTTCAAAAAAGTTTGTGTCATTGGCTTGGATAATTCAAATGAATTATTATAATCCAAAAGAGCATTTTATAGACACCTGGGAAATTAATATTTTATTACAACAAACAAATAATCTAACCCTTGAGGAATTGTGAGAGCTTAATGAGCAGGAGTGTTTGTGAAAGCAAGAGTTCAAATCTTAGCACACAAGGTGTAACTGCATCCCTGCAGCCCCACTGTGGGAGCTGCTGCCAGCCAGCCTAGCTGGAACTTAGCTCCGGTGTCAGTGAGAGACCCCGTCTCATGAAATGAGGTGGAGAGTGAGAGAGTAAGATACCAGATGTCTTCCTCTGGCTTCTGTGTACTGTGCACACCTGTGTACATCCATACACACAGATACACCATACACACATGTATATATACACATATAAGTACATACCATATACACACTGCACACACACATGTTCACATACACACATAAACATATACATACCATACACACATTCACATAGACATACAAACACATACATAAATATACCATTCACATATATACACACATGCAATGTATATACATGTCCACAAACACACATAGATATACCATATACACATGTTCACAACACATAAACACACATATACCATACACACACCATATACATATGTACACACATATACATATATACCATACACACACCATACACACAAGCCCACACACATACATATAGACACACACACACTCACACAGCCACTTGGGTTAGTAAGATAAGCCATGCGCTATTTATTGCAGCAGTGCTGGAATTCTGTAACTAAGTAGAACAGGTCTTCAGCATCCATGGGTTCACCTTGAGATCTGGCAGAGCTACAAACACATATGAAAGTGTGGCTCCACAGCCTGGAGGCTAACAGGACCGAGAGCTTGTCCTCAGGCACTGTGTGTGCTGAGCTGGAAAGCCTTCAATTCTGAGCACCCAGTGATGGCCTGATTTCCAGGTTCATAGGATGGATTGGAAATAGGAAAGGCGTCTGCTATCTGTAGCTTCAGGAGGTAAAGGGCTTGGAACCAGCTCTCTTACCCTCTCATGATCTTAAGCAGTACTTCCTGGATTAAGGATCCAGTCAGGACAGTTTCAAAGCCTTGGGTGACAGCTGAAAGTGTCTTTCACACACCTGATGTGAGGGAGCTGGGGGTCGGCTCTCAGGACCTCCTAGTGTACCGCAGTCACCACGCAGCCTGGTCCATGCCATTTTGAGTTCCCTGCCAGCTCCAAGCTCAGATTTGCTGGGCTCTTACTCTGCTATGCATTGGCCTTACTTCCAGAAGCTCTTTGTAAAGATAAGAGGCCGTGCCTCTGCCCTTTGACCCTCAGTGCCAGGGGAGGAAAGTGAAGGAGGGGAGACATTTAGCAGATGATGAGCGGAGGTCACTGGAGGTCAGAGATGGAGAAGACCTTGTGAGCTCATGGGTAAGAGGGCAGACACAGGGAGATCTGCCGCATGCGTGATCTCAATCACCTGGTGCCCCTCCTGCCCTCTCTCCCTTCTTGCCTATGACAAGCTGATGGAACGGGCACACTACACTGACTTCTAACATGTGTGGATACTCCTTGACTCGTGAAATATGGGGGAGAAGTTGGGAATTGGGTATGGTGGGTATGGTGGTACAGAGGAGGCAACTGTGATGTTGATATGATGCCCAGTGAGGGCAGACCGACCCGTCCCCAAAGGCCACCCTTTTGGGAAAAGCTACCATTAACATAATGGGAGGGGAGGGCTGGGCCAGAGGCAGGCAGAGGAGGTTGGGAGGCCATGAGGGGCATCAAGAGTTAGTCTTGGGGAGAGTACAGTGAAGTCCCTTTAGGTAGTGCTCTGATTAAGGGTTTGGTGGCTCACCCTCCATACCTGTTACCTGTGGATGAAGTCTTAGCCTTGATGACCTAAGACTATAATACTTTCTGGTCTATATTCTTATTCTGGGAGACTGCAGGAAGAATGAAGAAACTACTGACTCATTTGCCACTAAAAAAAAAGTACACAGAGTTTAACTGATTTTTCCTGGTGTCTTCTCAATTATGCCAGTGGTCAGTGTGCCAGTGGAGACCACCAAAGAAGAGGGGGCAAGACAGAAGTGTCTTTTCTATGAGAGAGAGAGAGTGTGTGTGGTGTGCGTGCATGTGTATGTGTGTGTGTTTGGTGGCAGAGAGTCTTGAGGGAAAAGATTGGATCCAGCTCAGGTCTGGCTCAGGAAAGAGCTGGAGAGAATCACTGGTGCCTGTGGTCTTGGATCCAGTTCGTGGCTATTGCCCTCTTGGTGGTTCAGGCTGAAAATGACCCCTTTGTTTCTGCTTGCTTCCCTTATGTAGATGGCCTCCATTTGCGTCACTCTCGCCTGTGGGTGACCATCTGCTCTGGGGGCTGTTGGGGATATGTCTGCGTGTTAGTTCACTGGACTGGAGGACAGAGGTCTGGAGACTGGGGGAGCTGACTCTCGGAAAGGGCATGTTGGAGCCCTTGGCCGATGGTTGGCCTGGCATGCTTCCTGACTGCGCTGGGGTCGTGAGGGATGAAGCTTTCCTTCTCCTAAGGAAACCTTGGTGCTTCTTTGCTCTTGCGGTGTAGAAGTGCAGAGGAGAAGGGAAGACTGTGTGTCACTGGGTCACTCTTTGGGTATGCTGATTAGAGGCATCACCTTCCTCCTAGGCTGGGTAACATGCAGCAGCCCAGGCAGCTGGTGCCAACTCCCGGCTGATAGTCACTAAAAGCGAGGCTTGCTGATGGAGGCAGACTCTCTTCATCTTCTAAGGGTCCTAAATGTTTTGCTCTTTGGGGAGTAAGGAGAAGGGTGATTTTTCTACTGTATGTAACCCTGTGCCTGTCACGCTGTCTCCTTGGACTTGGTCTGCCCCACTCTGCAGAGCAGGTACTATCCCTGTCTTGTAAGTAGGGAGAGGGGTGAAAATCTGTCCTTTTATCTGGTGCCTGCTGCCTGTGGGCATGAGGATGGCCTATGGGCTCCCCGTACCTCAGCCTGTGCTTTCTCATGCTGCCTTGCTGGAGGGTTGGGTTGCCAGGAAGATCACGTTTCAGTCCCTAGACCCTTGTTGCTTTCTGTCACTGTAAGTCACTGCCCTGGAAACCACCCTGGGCCAGCTTTCTGCTGTTAAAGATGCTGGCTACAGGCTAGTGTGGTACAGACCTAAGGCAAGGGGATACTGAGTTCAAGTCAAGTTTTGGAGGTACAGTAAAACCTTATCTCAAAAAACCCCCAAACAGACAAATAAACAAAAACAAAACAAAAAAAATGAAAAGAAGTCTGATTTTATGTTGGAGGTCTCCAATCTCAGCTACTCAGGAGTTTGAAGAAGAAAGACTGTGAGTTTGAGAGTAGCTTAGGCTTTCTGGGGAGACCCTGTGTCAGCCCCACCCCTTCCCTCAGGTTGTTTTCCAACTCACAGCATCTGGTGTGACCTACCCCACCCACCCTTGTCCTACCTCAGGCCCTGTGAAGGCCACAACACCTCCCGGCTTTCACCTGAGCCTCGGCTTGAGCATATTCCCTGTGCAGTTCTTCCTACCTGAGACAGTGTGTCTGCTTGCTTCTCAGTTTTGACTATAATTGGGTAGCAGAAATCCTTTACACAGACGTGAAAGGTATAAAGGCCAAGGGAAGGGGCACAGAATCAAGAATGCTGCAGCATGAGTTCGTGTCTGTCCCTGTGCCTCCAGAGACAGTGACTTACTTGCTGGAAGCCTCACTAATGTATATCAAGGAGCTACCGTAGGCTGCTGAGATGAGTCTGTCGGCATCCACGGGTCTCACCCCCGTTTTGCTCTCCGTGTGCAGGGGACCCAGAGGAGGAGGTGGGGCAGAGTCTGTGCTCGTCCAGGCTGAAATGATGACCAGTGCTTCTCAGTGCCGACTTCTAAACGTTGCTATAACTAAAGAAACATTGTGGCTTAAGCCTATCCTGGAATATCATTCATCAAGAAAAGAGCTACCTCATCATGGAAAGATTTGGAGGAAATGGAGGCTTATATTGCTAAGTGAAACAAATCTACCTATTCTCTGATCCCGTGTGGAGAGAGGAGTGCTCGCCAGGAGTTTAGAGAGGAGGAGGCAAAGAGGAGGCACAGGCCAGAGAAGTGACCTGGGTGACATTGGGATGGCCACGTGTTTCTCGACACTAGTCTGAACCACACGCCATGCTAGAGAGATACCGAGCCCTAGACACCAGCTCTGTACCTCTGCTAATAATAAGCACCGGCATTGACTCAGTGGTTGCATCGTTGCCGGACTAGTGCAAGGCATTAGTGACAGCTGGCATTGACTTAGTGGTTACATCGTGCTGGGCTAGTGCAAGGCATTAGTGACGGTGGACTCTGTGCACTTCGCTCCACTCTGCTTTAAACTAAAAGTACTCTAAAAATAATGTCTGTAATTAAAAACACAGACCCCGTTGCTGCTGGAAGATGCAGGGTTGTCCCGCATTTCTACGACTCGGAAAGAAAAGCCCAAATGCCCCCTCCCACCCCTTTCCCTGGGCAGGGGAGGAATCATTTAGTGTCTACTGGAAAGAAGGGCAGGTGAGGGCTGGGAGCCAGCCACAGGTGCACGCCGCAGAGCACACCTCACTTGTGTGTGTTCAGAGTCATCTCAGAGGAATGGAGAAGCATCCCTGAGGAGAGATGAGCGGGCAAGGTGTTGGAGTTGCCACCAACCCCCATTATCACCAGCCAGCCCTGCACGCATGTGCCAGGGCCTGTCGCTGAATCTCACACAAGTTGCTCACCTGAAGTTTTGACCCGTCCACTTCAGGAGGTGCCTGCTAACTCAAAGTGAGCATTGGAGACCAGGCTAGAGGGTTAGCAGCACCCTGGCTGCCCCCATAGCATTTCTAGGACTTTCTTGTGGGTGTATAGATGCAGATAGATGCAGCAGTTTTGTTCTTGTTCCTGCTCGTGGAAGGGAGGATGTTGGAGGGACAGATGGCTTCTTTAATAGAGCTTCCAGTGGAATTGTAGGGTTCAGATGCCGTGCTTGGCACAGGGCCCATGGAGTGATCAGGTTTGATGGGAGGGCATTCAGAGACACACTGCTCTGTGGCCTGGAGTCTCCCCTCCCCTCCCCTCCCTTTCTCCTCCCTTTCTCCCCTCCCCTCCCTTTCCCCTTCCTCTCCCCATCCTCTTTCCTCTCCTCTCCTCTCCTCCCCTTCTCCCCACTCCCTTTCCCCTTCCTTCCCTCTCCCCTTTCCTTCTCCTCCCCTCCCTTCCCCTCCCATCCCTTCCCCTCCCACTCAGGTTCCATTTGACCAGCGTACATTCTAGTATTTCCATTCTTCACCACAACATGAAGCTTCACCTGTCACACATCTGTACAGACATGGTTCTCCACCTGTCACATATCTGGACAGACATGGTTCTCCACTTATCACACATCTGTACAGACACGGATCTCCATCTGTCACACATCTGTACAGACATGGTTCTCCACCTGTCACATATCTGGACAGACATGGTTCTCCACTTATCACACATCTGTACAGACACGGATCTCCACCTGTCACACATCTGTACAGACATGGTTCTCCACCTGTCACACATCTATACAGACATGGATCTCCCACCTGTCACACATCTGTATGGACACGGATCTCCACCTATCACACATCTGTACGGACACGGATCTCCACCTGTCACACATCTCTGTTGGCATGGATCTACCTGTAACATGTCCATAAAGACATAGATACCTACCTACTACACATCTGTATAGGCATGGATTGCACCTATTTCATGCCTATGCAAGAACAGATTTTTTTTCTGGACTCAGTTTGATCACTGATTTCTTTATATGTTTAAGATTTATTTATATTTCTTCTCTTTTTGTGTTGTTTGCTGTAGTTTTGTTATGAGTTTTAACAGTACCTCTATTTCTATATGGACAGAGTTCACCAGCAAGGCAATTACAATTAGAGCTGGATTTTCCTATTTTTTAGATTTTTTGTAAAGTGTGTGTATGAGAGAGAGAGAGAGAGAGAGAGAGAGAGAGAGAGAGAGAGAGAGAGAGAATTTGAGTGCTGCATGCTACAGTGCATGAATGAGTTCTCTATTTTCACTGTGGGTCCCAGGGATCAAGCTCAGGTTGTCAGGCTTGGCACCAAATGTCACTGGCCCTTATTTTGAGTAGGATTTTAAATTAAGGACTTAATGTAATTAACAATCAATTCCTGTCTTGCTCTTCCTTTTGCTGTCTTTCTCTTTCCTTCCTGTTCTCATGCATACGTTGAAGGACTTACTCCCTTTATCATTAATTACTTTTGAACAAATACTTTTGTTTTAAAATTTAAATTTTATATATTTTGGGTGATCTGAACCTTTTAACACTGAAATGTATCTGCCTGGTAATATTTATTTGAAGCTCTGCCAGTATTTTTAGTGCTTACGTGCTGTGTGTTCTTGTCTGTTAACACGAGCCTTTGCTATATTCTCCTATTTAGAGTTTAAATCAGTGGATTTTTTATTGATTTGAGTAATCTGTTATTATTATCATCTTTGAATGTGTATGAGTATTTTGCCTACATCATTTGTGTGCCATGTGCCTGGAGAGGCCAGAAGAGGACATTGGAACCCCTGGAACTGGAGATACAGATAGTTGCGACCAGCATGTAGGTGCTGGGAATTGAATCCAGGTCCTCCAGAGGACCAGCTGGTGCTCTGAACTGCTGAGGCATCTCTTTATCTCTCCAGCTATGCTGGCCTTTCTAGCCAGCTAGCAAGTGAGCAAACAAACAGTAAGAAAACAACGAGAAACTCCTGCCTTTAGCCCAGAGGATTAAGCCATCGCCTCTGTGTATCTACTATGATCTTTCCGTTTCCATCTTCCGTCTTGCTATGACTGAACACCAACCTTCCCCCCATTTTGTGGAATTGTTTTGTGTTTTTCTCACCAATCTTTTATTCTTCACTTTTCAGCTCCTGCTGTGGATTAGTGTTGTTGATACCTCTTCCCAAGCCTTACTAGGGTTTTAGGATGTTAACAGTCGCCTCCCTGTCTGTTTATGTGCTGCTGAAGTCAGTGTGTATCACTCTTTGTGCAAAGACGCTGATTTATCTGTTACCGTCTCTCTTGCCTTCATTCCTTGGTGATCTTCTAACTTATCTGTGGTAAACCTCCCTTCCTACTTTGGGAATGCCTGTTGGTACCATCAAGTCTGCTGTTGAAGTCTCTTATGTTCTGTTTGCCTGAAAATATCTTTATTTTACTTTACTTCTGTGAAATGTTTGCACTGTTTATTGGATTCTAGCCTGCCGTTTGGAAATATGTTCTAAGTCTCTGCTTCGTTGTTTCTTAGGAGAATTCAGTGCTTGTTTCAGTTCTCATTTTGTTGCTGGGATCCTCCTGCCCTGCTTCTAATGATTCTGTTTTCTCATTATCCTTGAGCAGTTTCAGGGTGACATGCTTAGCATTGGTCACATCAGTCAGGGATCTACAGTTTACAAAGACACCAGGCAAGGAGAATGAAGCAGCCAGGGACAGTGGAGTCTGAATCGGGACTGGAGTCAAGAGCCTGGCTGTCCTTCACGTGAAGTGGAGTCAGTCAGACACAAAGAAAGGCCTGGAAAGCACTTCAGAGGCGTGTTCAGCCTTGACTGAGGGCTGTGGGTGGCCTGTGGTGGCTGCAGAAGGCAGACAGTCTGCTCACCTATCCCTGCTTCTCCCTTTAGCCCTTGTCATCCCCCTTGGTGACCAGAGAGCAGTCAGAGGGTAGATTGAGTACCTCACAAAGGTTTGCTCCTACCTGTGTCTCAGGTGTCATCGAGCCTTTGCTGGAAATGGGTGGAAAGGTTTTTAATGTATGAATTTTATCCAATCCCACTTCCTCTTCTATTTATTTGTCTGTCTGTCTGTCTGTCTATTTGAAAAGTGATTACCATTGTCAGTTCCTAGGCCATGTAAGGACAGACCATGGACCAAGTATGGTGACCTCTCTCACAGCCTGAGTCACTTGGTGGTGGTTTTGGAAATGCCTTCCCTTCTCCTGAGCCTCAAGGACAGATTAGCCCTCCACTCTCTATCCTCCATCTCTTTACACTCTCTCTCTGTATTTTCCAGCCTTTTGCTTCTCCATACCTGATGCTGGACCTTCTTTTTTCCTTTTGACTTCTCTCCCACTCTCCCAATCCACTCTTTCATTTTACTCAGTTACTTTAAAAAACGTCCTCTAAGTTCAGGTTTTGGTTGCTGCACTAGTGAGTTTCTGTTCCGGTAAGGGACACAGACAAATGGGCTGCTAAATGAGTGTTAGTTTCTCTTAAGTTCTAGAGACCTAAGTTTGAGTCATGTGACCCATTGGCTTGGGCCTCTGGGAAGGACAGCACCCTAGAGTGAGCAGATCTTAGGGAAGGAAGTGTGAAAGAGGGGTAAAGGAGGGAGGGGAAAAGAGACCTCATAGTCACCTTCAAGATGACTACATCCCCAGGATGACCTAAGGACTGCCCAATGGGATCCTCCTTCTCCTCAAGCCCCTCTCCCCAGTTGTATCTGGTGATGGAGCCTTAACACAAGAGCTTCTGGGACTTCCAGCATCCAAACCATAGCAGTTCTTAATTTTTCAGAGTTAGAATTGCTGCTTGGCCTATTTTATACTTCAGTTTTTCTCCTGATATTCTTGATCCTGCCTTTTATCTTGTCAAATACACTAAGTGCAATTATTTTAATGTCTTCTTTAAATAACCTGCAGTCTAGGGTCCCTGCCCCCTCTGCTCCCCAGTTGCTCTTATTGTTCATATAGATTCTTTCACATGATGTTTATTTTCATTATGTACGAGATGCTCTTTGTGAAAATTATAGAAATATTTAGAATGCAGAGATTGTTTTTCTTCAGAGAATATCCGAATTCGTGTGTGTGTGTGTGTGTAGCTGAGCACAGCAATAGCCTCACTTGAACAACAGATGAAAAGCCCTATGGCAAGATCTTTTCCTGGTTCACTCTGGTCTGTCTGAAAGCCAGTTAGTTCCGGCTCCAGCCCCCCCCCCCCCCCTCGCCTTTCTATCACCTCTAGACATTTGCCTGTGTTTCCTTAAGCCAAGAAGCTGTCAGAAGCAATGCTCAGGCCTTCAGTGTCTTAGCTTAGCCCTGGAGCTGGCAAGTGTCCCAAGGGAGAGCTGCCTGACTGCTGGGCACCCTCTGAGTGTGCGATTTGGCCCCATAATTCCCCGCTGCACTGCTGGCTTACTGATGCATTCAAGCTGATTTAAAAGCAATCTGCGTAGGTTCTTCATTGTTCTTAGTGAAAGAATTCATGTGAGTTTATCAGTCAACGGTTACCAGAAGACTTCAGTTAGGGAAACGCTTCCGAGTGTTGTATTCCTACCACATTAATCTGCATTTAAAAAGACTTGATGCATGCCATCTGCCTGCCCATCGATAAAAGTATAAAAAGTCTGCAATGGCTTATGCTAGTTTTCTTATAGCTTGTGGCTCACAGTTCTTAATTAACAAGCATTACCTATGAAATAGGTCAAAGTTAGAGCCCTGTTGGTTTTCTCGTAGTCCCATTGCTAGGCTGTCTCACCTGTGATGGGCCTGAAGCAGTGGTAGGTAGCTGACTCCGTGGCGCTCCTGGGATACTGGGGTGTGGTGATGCTCACCTCGTGGGACTGAGGGACAGTGGGACAAATGAAAGGATGCAGCAGGGCAGTGCCTGGCAGAGCCGACTCCCCGAGTCAGGGCGGCTTTTCTTTGATATTCATTATCAGTATTTGTCTATCCTTTGTAGGCACAGACTGCTCATTCATTCCCAGCCACCCAGACCCAAATAACCGCATAGAAACTATATTAATTACAACTCTGCTTGGCCAATAGCTCAGGTGTATTTCTAGTTAGCTCTTATGTCTTAAATTAGTTCATTTCTATTATTTTGTATTTTGCCACAAGGATCTTGTTCTTGGGCAGCTACATGGCATCTTTCTCCTTTGGCAGTGACATGGCATCTTTTTGACTCTGCCTACTCTCTCTCTCTCTATCTCTCCCAGTCTAACTATATTCTGCCCTGCCATAGGCCAAAGCAGCTTTATTCATTAGCCAATAAAAGCAACACATATACAGAAGGACATCCCACATCAGTCCCTTAACATGACAGTCTTCTTAACTCCCACATCTGTTTCTCATGGTCTTCCCAGTCCTTTCTAGCTTAGCTCAAATGTCTTTTCCCTTGTGATTCCTAAGCTGGTGCATCATGTATTTTTCTTCTTTGGCCCTACGGAGTATTAACACATCCTTGGATTATAGCTCTAGTCTATCTTGTAACACACACACACACACACACACACACACAAGTTGAAGGGAGCCTCTTGTTTGTTCCCGGTCACCCAGAACTGAAATAGAAACTGTATTATTTAAATCACTGCTTAGCTCATTAGCTCTAGCTTCTTATTGGCTAACTCTTACGTCTTCCTTTAACCCACTTCCATTAATCTATGTATCACCACCGTGGTCTACCAGCAAAGTTTCATCATGTCTGTCTCTGGCAGCAGTCCCATGGCTTCTCCCTACTCTGCCTCCTTTCTCCCAGCATTCAGTTTAGTTTTCCCTGCTTATCCAAGTTCTGCCCTATCAACAGGCCAAGGCTGTTTCTTTATTCACAGTGGTATTCATAGCATACAGAGGGGAATCCCACCTCTCTCTCTCTCTCTCTCTCTCTCTCTCTCACACACATTCTGTAATTTATGATGCTATAATCAAAATTTGAAGAATATGAGTTTTAAAAACTCATTTCATGGTAGTCTCTACTGGCCTGGACGTCCTTGGAGGACTTGAACTAATGGGTGTGTGCTAACTGCCTGACTATTGGAACTTGTATGTAGAGAATCTCCATGTGCTTGAAGGAGCTGTGTAGTGTTGCTTACGAATGCTTGGTCATATGTGTATAAGACCTTCCTGCCTTCTAGAGGTATGAACTCCTGCTGGGCCTGTTTATACAGCTGTGGGTAGTATAGATTTGGAGAATCTATTTTCATCCTCATAGAACTTAGGAAGTGCGCATATCCCTGTGGGGTGTGTGTGAATGAATGTGTGATGTGATGTGTGTGCGCGCGCGCGTGCACATGTGTGACCTTGTGCATGCTTGTTCTTCCCCTTTCGATTCCCACCCTATTCCCTTGAGGCAGGGTGTCATGTATTTGTATTTTAATGGAATCCATTTAGCAGAGGAAGAAGATGAGAGAGAGCAAGGCTTGTCAGTAATGGATTTAATCTGATGAACACGGACACATCTCAAACAGCAGTGACCCAGAGACGAGGGCTGTTTTTTGTGCAGAATGGAGACCTGTGGTAGATTGCAAATGGCACCGTAGTGGCTGCCATCACAGGGTAAGATTTTCATGGCTCTCCTTTTCCTGCATGGTCATGGGATGGAGGTCCCATTTCTAGCCATTGACTTCATATCCTGAGCACAAGAAGGAAGAATACAAGAGGTGATGAGCATGGGCTTCCTGGATTTGTTCCCCAAGGACGTTGCTGGAAGCCTCTGCCATAGCTTTTACTCACCTCATGGTCAGAATTGTGTTGTGTTGTCTCCACCTTTAAATGAGAACAAAGGAACTGTAGTCATTTAGTTGGTGTTTTGTGTTCTATCACCACAGAGAGAATGGGGCGGGGGAGAGAATGAAAGAAAGATTATACCAGACAGGAGATAGGCCTTTTGACAGCTAGTGAGTATCTCCTGAAGTTCTCGTAACAACCTTGGGGATTTTGTACCTTCTCCTCCCTTTTATACATGAGAATTACAAAAGTAGCAAGCAGTCTTTATGTGGGACCCAATTGTAGGCTGATTTGGTTAAGCTACCATGCCACACATCTACTGATGTGTAACATGGAATAGTTAGGGAGAGGCCAGACTGTAAAGGGCCTGACCATAGGAATCAGGAGAGTTTTGGCTAACCCCTGGCACACACCGTTATTCTCTAATTGATTTCAGTTAGGTATCTCCGCTGATGGTATCTGTGCACCCCACACTCTCACTATGGGATTTATCTTCCTTTGAAGAGCTTAGTGCCTTTCTCTAGCAAGAACGTGGAAATGGACCCATTCTTAAAGGCCTTCAGGAATGCCTGGGCTGAAAGGGATTCTTCTTGTCTGCATGACTCTGTATTAATTACTTTTCTGGTTGCTGTGTTAAAATACTCTGGCAAAAGCAACTTCAGGATGGAAGGCTTTATTCTGGCTTACAGTTCAAAGTTACAGTCTGTTAAGGTGGGGAAGCCACAGCGGCAGGAACCCGAGGCAGTTGGTGCTTTGCATCCATAGTAAGGAAGCAGTGAAAAATGAGTACCCATGCTCAAGTGGCTTTCTCCTTTCTGTACAGTCTAGGAACTCAGGCAATGGAATGTGCCACTCCAGAGTGGAGCAGAGTTTCCTATCAAAGTTAGCCAATCAGGGTAGTCCCTCACAGGCATGCCTTACAGTTAACCAATCAGGATAGTCCCTCCCAGGCATGTCTTACAGTTAACCAATCAGGATACTCCCTCAAAGCATCCCTTACCATTAACCAATAAGGATACTCCCTTAAGGCATGCCTTACAGTTAACCAATCAGGATACTCCTTCACAGGCATGTCTTACAGTTAACCAATCAGGATACTCCTTCACAGGCATGTCTTACATTTAGCCAATCAGGATACTCCCTCATTGGAATGTCCTTCAGTTAACCAATCAGGATCCTCCCTTCAGCATCCCTTACAGCTGGTTCCAAAGTTCATCAAATTGACAATTGACAACTGAGATCAGCTATTATACTCATTATTTTAAAAATATGTATGTGTATGTGTGTGTGTGTGTGTTTGTATGTGCACCACATGTGTGCAGGAACCCAAGGAGGTCGAAAGAGAACACCAAGTGCACTGGAACTAGAGTTACAGACAGTTGTGAGTCACCATATGGGTGCTGGGAATTGAACTCAGGTCCTCTGCAGGAGCAGCCAGCGCTCTTCCCTGCTGAGCTGTCTCCTCGGGCCTCTACAGTTAGTATCTTTATTATCTTCATAACCATCTTTTGCAGTCTGCCGTGGCCAAGCCCAACTCAAGGAAAGGGACTGTCGCTGCTTTGAGACCATGGTGCTTGGTTCTTAACTTCCAAGAGGATATTGAAAATCCTAGATGACTGAGCCAAGATCACACAGTAGTGAAGACAAATAAGCCTAGGGAAATCAACTTTCTCTTTTAATTAAAATGCTGCCTAGTTGGGGATGTCTTCACTGGGGCATGATTGGCACCAACCTTTCACCATGGGGACTTGGTTTCTTTGCTGAGCATACCAGTCATTTTGTGTTTGGAGTTAATTACTATAACCTTTTTAAGTATTTTATTTCCTTTTAAAGTTTAGAAGACTTTATTCCCTTTAAACACCTGTCTATCTATTTTCATATCTATTTATTTTCATGTCTAGTCTACTCTTCAAATCTCACAAAGCCCCTTCTAAACAGAGGGTTCTGTGTGTGTTGTCTGACGGTGACTTCATAGGTGAGAAGAAGTTGGGGAATTTGTCAGAACAAAGCTCGTCTTTACACTTGAGGATCTAGACCAACTTAAGGTTTCCATGGTGACTTGTTTAGCCTTGTGTCCTCAGCAGTCTAGGGACCCAACTGGATAATTCTGGTTTCTTTGGAATTATTCAGCCCTTACCAGCCACTGCCATGGATACAGGATCTTGAGGAGGGAGAAATCTGTGGAAACCACACCAAAGGGTGCTGACCAGCTAACTCCTCCAGGATTCATTTCAGACGTATGCTCCTATGTCAATGAAACTTAAATCTGCAGGATAGTGCAGTGCATTTCTGGGCATTGACTGGAACAGTCAGGAGCACTGACCATTGGTGTCAGAGGCCTTTGTAGCCACTAAAGCTGGAGCTTTCCTATAAAAAGCAGTTTCTCCATTGCTGTAACCTCCGTGTATTGGGAAGATGTGGAGACAAAGATCTCAGTGTTCATTCATGGACTACACGATTGTCACACAGGTACTGAATGCTGACTCAGAATGTGCTATGGCATGCCTGGTTCTGCACACATGTTGGGAGTTCACACACAGGTCCAAAGGCACACAGGCTTACTCTCCATGTTAAGCACTGATCTTCTAGCTGGGCAGTGGTTGTGCAAACTTTTAATCCCAGCACTAGGGAGGCAGAGGCAGGGGATCTCTGTCCCAGAAGACTGCTTCATATACCTTGACTCAGCTCCTCTCACAATCCACTTACATGATGATAGGAATGAGGGATTTGAATGTAGTGTGCACATCAGTAACTGTGGCAGTTGTGAGGGCACACGTGGAGGTCGTGTGGGGGTCGTGTAGGTGGAGCTTCAGGGAGTGAGAAGACTGCTGTCACATGGGTGAGATGGGGAAGAGGTGTGGATGGCAGTGAAGATCCGGAGATGAACCCATGAAGGCAGAACAGATGCCGAGCATAAATGTCACCTGTGTGGAAGTCGGTGGGTCTGTCTGTGATGGTTCAGAAGAGACTGGGAGCCCCGCTAATGGAGGAATAAAGAGAAAACAGAAGACGGGGTGCCGTACAATAAAGGGAGAAGTATGTGGGTTTTTACAAAGCCGGATTCTTTGAACTGGGCATGTAGATGAAAAGGACCAATTTGCATAAGAAAAATTGCACTGTGAGGAGAGACTGGTTCACCGCAAATGCTTCCAGTTTAAACGTTTTACAGAACCTCTGCGTCTCAGCCCAATAATCGTGTAAAGAGGAGCTTGTAGGATGGATGAGGGAGTAAATGTGCTCTGTGTTTCTGGGAAAGGTGTGGCACCCCTGCCCCCACCTCCTGCGACTCCAAGTCTGTTAAGTGGTTATTGATTGCACAGTTCAGGGCTCAGGGAGGTCTAGAGGACATGGTTTCTTCAGGTGGATGGGGGATGAGGCAGGTCTGTGAGAGAGGCCCAGCCAGAGCAGAGTCTAGCACTGCACTCCCCACTCTGCAGCAGGCAGAATAACAGAGATTTGCTTCGTTCCTGTGAATCACATGACCGTGGCCCATTAGGGCCCACTAAACCTGAGGTGTGTGAAGATGAGTGTATGCACATGTGAGTGTGTGCACATGTTAGTGTATGCACGCGAGTGTATGCACATGTGGTTGTATGCATATGTGAGTGCCTGTACATGTGAGTGTATGCACATGTGTCACATGTGAGTGTGTGAGTGTGTACACATGTGAGTTGTGCACATGTGAGTGTGTACACATGTGAGTATATGGACTTGTGAGTGTATGCACATGTGACGTGTGCACATGTAAGTGTCACTGTGAGTGTGTGCACATGTGAGTATATGCACATGTGAGTGTGTGCACATGTAAGTGCCTTCTTGTAGGAGTCAGAAGACCTCAGATATTCTTGGGGCATCTTTGTGATTGATACAGGCCCTGGGTGTTTTAGGAGATTCCCTGTCTCTGCTTCCCATCTTGTTATTGTTGGGAGTACACGGGGGCTGCCAGGCCTGTATAAAAAAAACAAGAAATGAACAAAAATGAACAGAAAACAAACAAAAGACCAAACCAAACCAAACAAGCATGCGTCCTGGGGACTGGACTCAGGGTCTCCTACCTGCGTGGCATTTTATCTCATTGCCTCAGCCTCAGTTTCTCACCCTCAGTGAGGCATGCAGCTGGCGCAGGGCCCAGCATGTTTCCACTTAGTAACGAGTACTTCTCATGCTGTTGCTAGTCCGGGACACTAGCCAAAAGGACAGTTGCTGACCTCAAGGGACACTCAGGGTCAAAGAGTATTCCCGCTGAGAAGCTGCCCTTTCTTGAAGGTGTGAGCATGGGCCCGTGACAACCGGCCACACTCCACTCTTGCTAGAACTATAGGTTCAGGCAGGATCTCTGCTTTCAGGATGCTTTACATTAGAGCCAGCTCTGAAGGCCAGACATAAACAATGGGGCTGTAGGTTCATTCTGCATTCTCCTGCTTTAAAAGCATATTTTTAAATTTTTAAAAAAATTTGGTTGGCAAACATTTATGATGGACAGTGGGTGGGATGTTTGATATGTGTAGGCTGAGGAACAATTAAATCAAGTTAGGTAAGGCATCTATCACTTGATCTATTCAAATTTTGTGCATATGTGTGTATGTGGGGGTTCACATGTGGGTGAAGGGGTGTGTGTGTGGGGTTCACATGTGGGTGAAGGGGTGTGTGTGGGGTTCACATGTGGGTGAAGGGGTATGTGGGGGTTCACGTGTGGGTGAAGGTGTGTGTGGGGGTTCACATGTGGGTGAAGAGGTGTGTGTATGTGGGGGTTCACATGTGGGTGAAGGTGTGTGTGGGGGTTCACATGTGGGTGAAGGTGTGTGTGTGGGGTTCACATGTGGGTAAAGAGGTGTGTGTATGTGAGGGTTCACATGTGGGTGAAGGGGTGTGTATGTGGGGGTTCACATGTGGGTGAAGAGGTGTGTGTATGTGGGGGTTCACATGTGGGTGAAGGGGTGTGTGTATGTGGGGGTTCACGTGTGGGTGAAGGTGGGGGGTCAGAGCACAGCCTCTGTTGGTGGTGCCAAGGGAACTCATCCATTTACCCTTGAAGTCTCTCATTTCCTGGAATCCACTGTGGCTTCCAAGGACCCTCTCGTCACCTCCCATCTTGCAGGCTGGAATTATAGGTGCATGCCACCATGCCTATTTTTTTAAACATGGGTTTTAGGTATCCAAAGTCAGGATATATGTGGAGTGAGTACATTACTGACTAAGCCATTTCCCTTGTCCCTATTAGGTACTTTTGATCTAGCATGTACATAAAACATCTTAGCCATTTCTAGTTGTATAATGTGTTGTTGTTAACTATGGTCACCATGCTGTTCAACGGTTCTCTAAAACTTAGTACACATCCCTAACTGAAACGTCACAGCCATTGGCCAGCACCTCCGATGCCCTCCCACCCGGAGCTCTTGTAATTCTCTCTGCTTCTGAGTTTATATTTTATAATTACACATTGACATCTTTCATTGTTCATCCTTCTGTGCCCTGCTTGTTTCTCTCACTAACATTCTTCATGTTCATTTACTTGGCAATGACAAAACTCCCCCCTTTAAAAGGTTGTCTACTAACACGCTGGTTGGTGGTGGTGCATGCTTTTAATCCCAGCACGCAGGAGGCAGAGTCAGGTGGATCTCTGTGAGTTTGAGGCCAGCCCGGTCTACAGTGTGAGTTCCAGGACAGGCTCCAAAGCTACAGAGAAGTCCTGTCTTGAAAAAAAAAAAAAAAAAAAAGGTTGTCTGCTATCTACTCCTTTATTGGTGGGCACCTGAATTGATTTACTAACTGGGCATTGCGAGTGAGCTGAGTGCCGAGTCCAAGTCCTGAGGCTGACATCTTTAACAGTCTCCTCACGTGGCTCCTCCATCATCTTTCTAGCTCCTGAGAGTGGACCAGCATCTGGTGTCACCTCAGGTCCCTTGGACACTTTCCCGTATGGACGGATGATGGAATCCCTAATCGCCTATGCCTCGTCTTGGAATGTCTTTCAGTTGACCTGTTGGCTACACTGCCTCTTCTCTCTCATGTCCGTGAGCTACAGCACCCTTTCAGTTTTGAGTCAACTCATATCTCCCAAGCAAAAGGCAGACTGTGCAGCACCAGAACGTTCTCAAGTCCTCACTCGATGTGTTGCTCTCCTGCTTCCTCTGCTTGGTAGCAAGGGTAGGAAGACTCACACCACTTTCAACGGGCCCCCTTTACTAGGCATCTAGATGATGGAGCCAGATGTGTTCTGGGCTTAGTGACCTATTCTTACCATCTAATTTATGTTATTCTTTAAACTCAAAGGAAGAAACCTAACCCCATTTTACGTAAGTTTTAACTGTCAACCTGACACAAATGCCTGGGAAGAGAGTCTTAATGAGAAATTATTTGCATCACATTGGCCTGTGGGCCTTCTCTGGGGGATTGTTCTGATTGTTAATTGATGTGAGAAGACACAGTCCACTGTGTGGCACCGTTCCCTAGGCAGGTGGGGGTGGGGGTCCCAGACAGTATAAGAGAAGAAGAGACTGACTGGGAGCAGCGAACAAGCAAGGGGCCAGGCATTAATTCTCTCTCTGCTCTGGACTGTGGATGTGGTTAAGTCCCAGCCTTGACATCTATTTGGTAAAGGCCTACAGCCTGGAATTGTAAGAAAATGAACCCCTTCTCCTCCCAGTTGCTTTTGTCAGTGTGGTTTGTCACAGCAACAGAAATGAAACCAGAACGGGCAGCACAAACAACCTGTGCTTGCCCTAGACCTGGCATAGTGCAGGAAGTTAATTGTGTATCTCACTCAGTAGAGGTCAGAGCGAGGGCTGCTGCAGACTCTCTGGCCCATCTCCTCACAGCCCATGTCGGAAGAGCCAAGTACAGACTGCTATGTCCCTGTGGAGGCCTGAGTAAGCTCCATTTTATGGTGCTCTAAGACTTAATATTTTTATATCCCTTTGAAATTTTATCCATGCCCTTCCTCATCAAATGATGAGGAACCTGCCATCAGCAGAGAGTACCTTGCCCAGGGCCATACCCCTTGCGATGCTGAAACATAGTTTTTACGTGTTAGTGTGAGTCCCCTTATTCTGCTACTGGAATGTCCCAATATTCTCTCATTTTCCTTTTCTCCACAGATCCACAGTCCCCTCTCTCTCAGTGTGTAGGGCTCATAGCCCCTAATGCTGTGACTCAGTCATACTTCATAGCCCCTAGTGCTGTGACTTAGTCATACTTCCTCATATTTACAATTGAATTCACCTTCCTTGGTATGTAAATCTGTAGAAAAGGCTGTTTATATAAGGGCACCTTCACAACTATAACTCCAGCCTGATTTGAAATGCTCCTGTAATTAGGTATAGGTCGACATTAGCTAAATTGAATATAATCCATCATGCTTACTGGATGTGGTGGGAAGATACAGACTGTGAGGATCAGCAGGAAAGCCACATTAAGTATAGATGAACTGAGCCGTTGCCTGGGCAGCTTGCGTGTGCAGAACAGGGCAGCCCACTCTGTACCAGAACAAGAAACAGGAGAAGCTGGAGAAATTAAAAAAAAATTGGTTGTGACAGCATGCATAAGTCTTGTATAGTCTCAAGGCAGATGCTAAAAGTCTCAGCATGGAGTGGGAGAGACACAAAGTTTCACCCATAGCTAAGGAGCTGTGTCAACCAATAGATTCTGAGAGAGGCAGAATCAGTTTTCCTTAAGGGTGTGGCCTCTGGTAGGTTGACTACACTCCAGTGGGTGAACCCATACACAAACTGGACCTGATCTTTTTTCCCCAAAATACACAAAGCTGGGTGGTGGGGAAAGGAGGATTGTTTGGGAAGGGGCTGGGTAATGTGGAATTCCCCTCTGTATGCTGTGAATAACAGTAGTTAATAAAGAAGCTGCTTTGGGCCTATTGCAGCACAGAATAGGGCAAGGCAGGAATTCCAAGCAGATAGAGGAGGAGAAAGTAGGCGGAGTCCGGGAGAAGCCATGTAGCTGTCGCAGGAGACAGACACCGGATGGAACCTTACCAGTAGGCCACAACCACGTGGTGATACACAGATTAATAGAAATGGGCTAATTTAAGATATAAGAGCTAGCCAACAAGAAGCGTGAGCTAATAGGCCAAGCAGTGTAGTATTAATACAGTTTCTGTGTGGTTATTTCGGGTCTGGGCAACCAGGAAATGAAAAGGCAGCCTCAGACTACAGCTGGGGGAAGGAGTTGAGTGTATCAAAATACATTTTATGAAATTCTCTAAGAATTAATAAAAACATTAAAAGTTTCATTCTTGAAAAAGCAGTGTAAATTGAGAGCTGTGTGTGTGTGCACATGCTATGTGAGTGCGGGTACACAGGTGTCGTGTGGTCTTCATGTGGAGGTCAGAGAACAACTCTGTGGAATTGCTCCTCTCTTTCCACTTTTACACGGATTCTGGGACTCTTAACTCAGGCTCTCAGGCAAATGCTTACTTGCTGAGCCTTCTCCCCCACCCATGTGACTGTTATCTAGACCAACATCAGATCGTCTTCTGGGTCCTGGGGCCTGACCACTGCTTTCTTGATGGGCCTCAGATGTTAATAGAAATGTCTGTACACAATGATTGTTGTTCTCACGTCCTCAGAGAATCCAATTCCAACCTTGGTTTCAGATTAATCACTTTGATGATTCATTTTGTCTTGGGGTAATGCCTTCTGAAGTCCTGCCCATTAGGAAGGAGCTGGGTTTCCTAGGTGATGTCTCATCACCATGGACCCGTCTTAGGGGCCCATGGAAGGCTTATTTTAGACTCATCTCAATCCTTAAGTAGTCCTCAGCATATCTTACAATCATAAAGTGTTTGTTACTTTCTACAGCTTTTCATTAGCTGTTATTTAATTCTATTCCCATTGTCATTGTGGCTGTTGAAAGCTGTATGAGACAGGAAGACAGAATGAGAGAGGTCAGCCTGTTTAGTCTGCAATGGAGTCCTTGTCCCGGCAATGGATTTTCAATTCTTGCCAACCCTTTTCTTGAAAGCAGATTGAATTTTAAACCATACCTCACAGTATACAACCTCAACCACAGACTTACCTTATAGGTGCCCACACGTATGTGTGCACACTGGTGTTCCCACGTGTATGTGTGCACACCAGTGTCCTGGTGTTCCTACATGTATGCGTACACATCGGTGTCCTGGTGTTCCTATATGTATGCGTACACATCGGTGTCCTGGTGTTTCTACATGTATGCACGCACACCAATGTTCTGGTTTTTCCACATGTATGTGTACACACTGATGTTCTGGTGTTTCTACATGTATGCATGCACACCAACATTCTGGTTTTTCCACATGTATGTGTACAACTGATGTTCTGGTGTTTCTACATGTATGCACGCACACCAACGTTCTGGTTTTTCTACATGTATGTGTACACACTGATGTTCTGGTGTTTCTACATGTATGCACGCACACCAACGTTCTGTTTTTTCCACATGTATGTGTACACACTGATGTTCTGGTGTTTCTACATGTATGCACGCACACCAATGTTTTGGTGTTCCCACACTCTTCACAAAACCTTAAAGCTTAGTTCCTGTCTTCATCTCTAAACAGCCTCCTCTCTGAGAACTCCATGGGAAATGGAGGCAGATCGGAGAAAGGGAACAATTCAGGAAAAGCTCCCTGGGAACTTTCCCAGCCAGCCCTGCCTGGTTCTGTTTCTGGCTGCACAAGACAGATGAACTTTGGGCAGTGCTTGGTTTCAGATGGTATTGTGTCTGGTAGAGGTGGTATTTATAGCTAGATAACCAAGAGACTGTAATATTTAGGAAGTGTCTCCCGTGTTAATGACCTGATTCACTTGGGACAGCTACCCCTCCTCCATCATTAAGAAAGGTGGGTGTCTAGCTTCATGCTGCTGCTGTTTTTTTTTTATGTAGTCAATGTCTAATTTTTTTAAACTTTTTAAAAATAGATAAAAACAGTAAAGCAATGTTTAAAATAATGTTTTGTTGATGTATAGGATAAGTAGATATAATGTCTGTGAAAAAAATATTATAAACTTTTTTAAAATGAAAGAAGGAGGGAAGAGCACATCTCACCCAGGAAGGTAGCATCCTGCCCAGGAAGGTAGCATCCCACCCAGGAAGGTAATATCCCATCTAGGAAGCTAGCATCCTACCCAGAAAGGTGGTATCTCACCCAGGAAGCTAGCATCCCACCCAGGAAGTTAGCATCCCGCCCAGGAAGGTAGCATCCCGCCCAGGAAGCTAGCATCCCACCCAGGAAGTTAGCATCCCACCGAGGAAGCTAGCATCCCACCCAGGAAGTTAGCATCCCACCCAGGAAGTGAGCGTCCCACCCAGGAAGTGAGCGTCCCACCCAGGAAGGTAGCATCCCACCCAGGAAGGTAGCATCCCGCCCAGGAAGGTAGTATCCCATCTAGGAAGCTAGCATCCTACCCAGGAAGGTGGTATCTCACCCAGGAAGGTAGCATCCCACCCAGGAAGCTAGCATCCCGCCCAGGAAGGTAGCATCCCACCCAGGAAGCTAGCATCCCACCCAGGAAGCTAGCATCCCGCCCACGAAGGTAGCATCCCACACAGGAAGGTAGCATCCCACCCAGAAGATAGCATCCCACCCAGGAAGTTAGCATCCCACACAGGAAGGTAGCATCCCACCCAGGAAGTGAGCATCCCACCCAGGAAGCTTGTATCCCTCCCAGGAAGTTAGCATCCCACCCAGGAAGCTAGAATCCCACCCAGGAAGTTAGCATCCCGCCCAGGAAGTTAGCATCCCACCCAGGAAGGTAGCATCCCACCCAGGAAGCTAGCATCCCGCCCAGGAAGTTAGCATCCCGCCCAGGAAGTGAGAATCCCGCCCAGGAAGTTAGCATCCCACCCAGGAAGTTATCATCCCACCCAGGAATTTAGCATCCCACCCAGGAAGGTAGCATCCAGCCCAGGAAGGTAGCATCCCGCCCAGGAAGGTAGCATCCCGCCTAGAAAGCTAGCATCCCGCCCAGGAAGTTAGCATCCCTCCCAGGAAGTTAGCATCCCACCCAGGAAGGTAGCATCCCACCCAGGAAGGTAGCATCCCACCCAGGAAGCTAGTATCCCGCTCAGGAAGGTAGCATCCCACCCAGGAAGTGAGCATCCCACCCAGGAAGTGAGCATCCCACCCAGGAAGGTAGCATCCCACCCAGGAAGGTAGCATCCCACCCAGGAAGTTAGCATCCCACCCAGGAAGTTAATATCCCACCCAGGAAGTTAATATCCCACCCAGGAAGTTAATATCCCACCCAGGAAGGTAGCATCCCGCCTAGGAAGGTAGCATCCCGCCCAGGAAGGTAGCATCCCACCCAGGAAGGTAGCATCCCACCCAGGAAGTTAGCATCCCAGCCAGGAAGCTAGAATCCCACCCAGGAAGGTAGCATCCCGCCCAGGAAGTGAGCATCCCACCCAGGAAGGTAGCATCCTGCCTAGGAAGTTAGCATAGTTCCATCTGTCTGGAACAAAGGAAATCCAATCCCCCAACCCCAAAAGGTAGTCTGAATGTTCAGAAAGATCTCAACCCAGAGTATGGAAAGTTTTCCGGTGGTTGGATGAAAGTCAGCATTCCTGGGGAAGTTTACATCTGTCAAAGGAGTAATTTCCCTTGCCTCTGGTAGAAGAGACATATGGCTGCCTGTTGCACCTATCATTTTATCAAAGCACATGCTGGCCTCCAGGTTCCCTTGACATATCACAAGTACCTGCTACACAAATGCCTGTTTCAAAGTCTGTGCAAGCATCCTAGTTCATCTCACTTCTTCCTCTCCCCTAAAGACCCTCTAGCTCATGGGCTACCCTCCCCACATTCTCCATGTAAGCCTGCTACTCTCACTGTGCCTCTCTTCTCTCTCTCTCTCTCTCTCTCTCTCTCTCTCTCTCTCTCTCTCTCTCTCTCCCTCTCCCTCTCCCTCTCCCTCTCCCTCTCCCTCTCTCTCCCTCCCTCCCTCCCTCCCTCTCTCTCTCTTTCTCTCTCTCCCCCTCCTGCTTTTCCCTATGTTTTCTCTATTCTTTACCCCCTGCTATTCTCCTCTCTTTCAGATAACTCCTGGTGGAATCCTGTCTGCTGGCCATGTTCAGTCTGCTTTTTCACTTTGCTCTGGACTCTTCCAGATGCCCCTAGCTGTTCTCTCTCTCTCTCTCTCTCTCTCTCTCTCTCTCTCTCTCTCTCTCTCTCTCTCTCTCTCTCCTCCCCTCCCCCTCCCCTCTCCTTCACCCCCTCCCCTCCCTTCCCCTCCCCTCCCTCCCCTCCCTCTCCTCTCTCTCTCTCTCTCTCTCTCTCTCTCTCTCTCTCTCTCTCTCTCTCTCTCTCATATTTACAATAAGAGCCTTCCCTTTTACAATACCTTGGAGTGGTCGTTCTACACAGCATCGAGACCAGGAAGCTAGTGTTCAAATGAAGCGGCTAGTGTCCCATGTCCCGACCACCAGGGAGCTAGCAGTGCTCTTGTATGTTTTCTTTGTCATGGGGCAATAAACAAACTACTATCACTTACAAACAACGACACAAAACTCCCCAGTGACAGGATATTAGTAAACCAAATCTGTAACATGTAAAAAGAGTTATTCACCGTGACCCAGAGGACTTACCCAAGAAATGGGTAGCAGATTTAATATCCTCCAAATTAATTAATGTGATCCACCACGTTAATAAAGGACAAAGTTCACACAACCATCTCAATGGGTGTAGAAAAAGCATTCAATAAACCCAGTACTCAGGATAAACAAAATTCTCAGGAACAGAAGGTGGCTTCCTCACTCTGATTAAAATCAACTGGGAGTCATCTACAGTCGGGGTCAGGGACATCCCACTCCTCAGATTCCAGAGTGGGGAGAGGACTCACAGCCCTTTCTCCTCCTTGGACTGCAGGAAGGGAGAGGGAGACCACTGAGGCTCACACTATCCCCATGTCAAACTCCTTTCCAGAGAGGTCCTAGTGCAGCTGCAAGCTCAGGGTTTTGAAAGCTGTAACAAACCTTAGGGAAAATAAACACACTGCCACACTATATGATAAATACGTTACTATAAGCACTTGGACTTATTCCACTCATTAAGACATTCACTGGGAAGTAATTCAAAGGAAAAAGTATATTGTGGAATGCACCTCACATATTACCTTTACATGTTTAAACGGTTACCTGGTATTTGTATAATTAATGTGTCATTTGATAAAATGTGATGTTTCTATTTTAAGATACCTAAAGAAACTAGTGTCCGGGAAAAATTCATGTAGTGTTTTCATATTTAAAGAAAGCAGGCTTTAAAATACTTCCTGTAATTAAACTCTGTAGAAGCATGCACAATGGGCCTACATTGGAACGAAATTACCTGTAAGGGTAATACAATTATAGTTGAATTCTCCACCATTTAAAAAAATCCCATTATTCTTGATGGAACGTGGTTATTATAAAACAAATATGATTCAGTGGGGAATAAATATGGGTCAATGAATTCAAAGTCATTAAAGTAGGGATAGAAGGGAGGGGATGGTGAATAGATGTACGGAAGACTTAATTCATTGAAGTCCTGTCTGTCCATTGTTGGACTTAATTTCTTTTGTTGAAAATTTCATGCATGAATATGATGTGTTTTGATCAAATCTATCCCAAGTTTTCCCTCCAGTTCTTCCCCATGTCCCCTACTACTTTACTTTAACTTGGTATTTGATCCTCCCTCCCTCCCTCTCCCTCCCTCCCTCCCTCCCTCCCTCCCTCCCTCCCTCTCTCTCTCTCTCTCTGTCTGTCTGTCTCTCTCTCTCTGTCTCTTTGTCTCTCTCTCATCACTAAGCCCACTTAGGGATGTCTGTGTGTGTATGGCTGTAGGACATCCACTGGACATGTGGCCTCTCAGGGGCTACATTCCTGAAGGAAACTTATTGTTCCTTCCTAGTAGCCATCAATTACTAACAGTGCCTCAGTTAGAGGCAGGGCATTGTAACTCCTTCCCCTGGTCATACTGAGATTAATTTTTAAAGAATGTGTACTGTATTGACATCTTTTCTCCCTTCCCTCTCTTCCCTCCAAGCCCCTAACAGACACATGCTCCTCCAATTCATGGCCTCTTACTCTTTAATTATAACGGTTGCATATGCATATAAATTTATAAATATTTATAAATATTGCATAATAAGGTCCTTTAGTGTTTAGGGTTGACCTCTTGGGACTGGCTAACCTATCAGAGGCCTTGTTCCCAGGGAACACTCATTCTCCTTCTCTCAACAACTTAGTTGGCTGCAGTTTTTTTTTCCCTGCAAGGGTGAAGTCTTATGAAAACTCCCCATTCACACTAGTATGGAAGGTTTTGATCCCGTGGAGGTCTCACGTATGCAGTCACAGCTGCTGTGAGTTCCTATGTGCAATGGCCCTGTCATGTCTAGCAAATAATGTTTGATTTCATACATCTTACAATGCCTCCTCTTCCAAAATTATCCCCGAGTTTTTTTTTGGGGGGGGAGGAAGGGAGGGATTACACACACACACACACACACACCTCCCATTTAGAGCTGAGCACGCCACAGCCTCCTGTTTTCTGCATGTTGATCAGTTGTGGCCCTGTGTTAATCACCATCTGCAAAAAGCAGTTTGTCTCACAAGGGATGAGAGATGCTAGAACTTATAGAGATAAGAACTGGGGGAGGGAGGTATTACTGTGATTATTTAACAGAATAGTAAATACTACTAGGTCCCCCCACCCCAGGGTTTGTGACCCAGCCAACCTTTGATTTGAGACCCAGCTAATGGTACCAGGTTTGAGTTCTGTCTTGTGGAGTGGGTTTTAAATCCAAGCAGAAAGTGGTTGGGTAGTCCCAAACGTTCATGCCTCTACTCCACCAGTGGGTGTGTCTTACTAAGGCAGTCATTTCTGTAACTTGAAGCTCCATCCACGTGTGTGTGTGTGTGTATGAGAGAGCATCTGAGTGTGAATGTGTGTGTGTGTATGTGTGTGTGTGTGTGTATTTGGTGGTGGTACTGTGCATGGAACCCAGTGTTTCCCATGTGCTAGCCAGGTACTCTACCACCAAACTATGTATTCATTCCTCTTCATATTAAAAATAATCACTTTGAGACAGAGGTAGGGTCTTACTGTCTAGCCCAGGCACGCTTTGGACTTGCAAGTCCCTACCTACCCTGGCCTTCCAGGTAGCTGAGATGTCAAGACTTTCAGACTCAGCTAAGAATTGCATCTTGTAGATTTAGGTGGTCTTTGATGAGATGTGAGGTTGAGAGAACTCTGCTGAGGCCCTAAGAGAAGGAGAAAGCCACCATGAAGGGTGGTTTTAGAAGGTGGTCTGTCTTTTAGTTCTGCTATTTAGCATGGACTTGTTACTTTTTATACAGGCCAAGGACCTGTGTGACTGCCGGGTTGACATTGCTAAAGGTCAGAATGAAATGAGATTTTTTAAAAATTTCATATATGTGTGTGTGTGTGTGTGTGTATCAATGTGTGTGGGGGCCTATATGCCAGGGTGTGCATGTGGAGGTCAGAACAACTTAATGGGAGTTCTATTTTTCCAGTGTGTGGGTTGTGTGGCTGGATCTTAACTCCTCGGACTTAGCAAGCAGGAGCTCTTATCCACCAAGCTGTCTAGCTGGTTCACAATGAATTCCTATGTAGAAGTCTTCAGAGCAGGTCAGCTAAAGGGTAGATAGAATTACACAGATCTGCTGAAGAAGGCTGTGTGTGTGCATGTGCGTGTGTGTGTGTAACAGAGTGGGAGCCCTTGAGAATGCTGAGCATGGGTGCCCGAGGTCAAAGGGCTGAGGGATATATAGGTGGAAGTTGCAAGGCAGCTGCTAGCCTTTGCCTCACTTGGAATGAGAGGAAGAGGAGGTAAAGCAGGGTTTGAGTCTGTATCCACTCACGGGGAACCACAGGGCTCGAGTCTGTATCCACTCACCCGGGACCACAGGGCTCAATCGGTATCTGTCACGGGGGACCACAGGGTTTGAGTCTGTATCCACTCTCGGGGAACCACAGGGCTCAAGTCTGTATCCACTCACCCGGGACCACAAGGGCTCAATCAGTATCCGTCACGGGGGACCACAGGGTTTGAGTCTGTATCCACTCACAGGGGACCACAGGGCTCGAGTCTGTATCCACTTATGTGGGACCACAGGGTTCGTTTCTGTATCCACTCACGGGGGACCACAGAGCTGCAGAGAGGAATTGGGGAGGCTTTTCTTAAGAATTCACGTGGAAATTCTCCTGTTGCTTGGAGAACCCCCGTGACTCTTTGTTGCCGTGCATGCGTTCTAGCCCCTTGAGTACACGCTCACCCTGCACACACAGACCTCGGCCAGTGAGGCAAGCTGGATCCCACTGAGTTCTGTAACTGAAATGATTGCCGCCCTAATGATAATTTTCTCCTGCAGTGAGAAATGAATTTTAAAATCAGTCTCTCATTTTCCCACTTCTTAAAAGAAATTGCCTTTATCAGAAAACAAACTGGCTTACCAATTTTGACAGCTTCCTCGTTAAAAGCAGGACTTCATCTTTTCTTCTCCCCCAGTGCATAAATAAGGCGTAATGGGAGGGCAACTCAGGTCATCACAGGGACTCTGAGGCTCCCACCAGAGTCCAGACTGACAGAAGGGGGCAAACTCCTCAGGCTGGACCACAGAGGAGCAGGACAATGGGACATCAAGTTGACAAGCACTAACAGTGAACTGAGGGACCCCAGACCCCAGAACCAGAAGCCCTTCCAGGCACCACTGGGGGATGGGTCTTTGAAAGGAGTAAGGGTGCCTTGTGTATGAAAGCTCTTTGTAATCCATGAAACACATCTCATTGTTATTCTTAGACCTTGTGGGTGGTGTTTGGGGAAAAATAATTAGAGAGGGGAAAATCTGCTTTGAATTTGGATTGGAAGCATGAACCCCCAAAACACAAACAGTGTTGGTGCGCCCACAAGGTCAAGTGAAGTTTTAAGAGCTGTAATGTCATCCCAGTACCTTCCTCTGACCCTCAAAGGTTCCTTGTGTGTTTGTTGGTGGGTTGGATGCACATGAAGTCTGTCAAAAGTGTTCGGCATTTTAAAAGCTCTTTCAAACCATGAAAGAATCTATACTAGAGAAGAAATGGACTTGCCAAGAGAAGAAATGAAACTCCTGGTTTATAGAATTTTCTAACTCCCAAGCATAGCTACTTCTCTTGCAGCTGACTCCAGACTCCCCCCACAAGACTTCCCTGAAGGTCAGCTGGGAAACATACAAACAGGGTTATATAAGCTGAGCGCCATCCGGACACAGATGGGAACAACCTTGGACACGGATGACCCTAGTCTGGAGAGCAATAGAAAGTAATGTGCCCTGGTAATTGCCACCTTCAATTCGGACAAAGCCTGTTTAGAGCTTATATAACTTTATTTTGAATCATGATATTTAAGGATCAGCTCCAAACATTTCTGAAAATTTAACCACCGCTCTCTAGAGCTGGCTCCAGCGCACGATGCTGTAACACATGGGTCAGAGAAGAAAAATAATGGCAGCCAGAAAAAGCTGAGATGTTGGGCATAATGAATATACTGCAAATAAAGCCTCATGGAATCAAGTTATTACTTCAATGACTGTAAAATCTTAAATGCTTCTATTTAGCAGAGAATAAAGATTTTAAATAATATGATAAGCCTTCAGCTGGAGAGTGAGGTAATTAAAGCTGCACGCACCCGTAAAGAGCAAAGCAAAGACAGGAAGGATCGGAGCAGAAATGAAAGAAACACTAAACAACATAAGAGCAAGATTAGTGATGTTGACCCTCAACTCACAGATGAATCAGCTCCTAGCGAACTTACTCCAGGAGAAGAGAAAGGGACAGACACAACAGAAGAAAAACAAGGAAGATGCTTAGACCAGAAGACAGGAAGAGCTGGGCGGTGGTGGCGCACACCTTTAATCCCAGCACTCGGGAGGCAGAGGCAGGCGGATCTCTGTGAGTTCGAGACCAGCCTGGTCTACAGGCTCCAAAACCACAGAGAAACCCTGTCTCGAAAAACCAAAAAAAAAAAAAAAAAAAAAAAAAAAAAAGAAGACAGGAAGAAGGGGCTGATGGTGGTGTGCTTGCAGATGTGGGAGAAGTCGTGGAATTTCTAGGAGGAATAATAAATAGATCAATAAAGAGATGAAAACCAAATCCAAATGATCCCAAAGTCATTTATAATCGTAGTTATGTTGACCGTGTTTCTAATAAAATATGAGAACCAGGTGATCGTATATCTACCATATTTTAAATATGTATCTGTGTGATATATAACTGTAGTTTGTATTTTTAAAGCCTTCCATTTATTCTTTGCCAATTTCATGCATGTATATAGTGTTCCAGCTACCCCAGCTCCTCCCAGACACCACCCAATACATCCCTTTCCACCTCCATGCTTCTCCTTCTTTCCCCCTCGTAACCATGGAGTCAAATTAGCAGCGCCTGCTAACCTTGTTGGCTTGATCTTGTCCAGGTGACCATAGCTGGAGCAAGTTCGTGAAAGCAATTAGCATGCCATATCCGGAAGGCAGCGTTTTTACGCTTCTCCTTATCTACTAGTTCTTACATTCTTTCTGTCTTCTGCAACATTTCCTAAGCCGTGTGTGTGTGTGTGTATGTGACAGAGAGAGAGGGAGAGGGAGAGAGTATATAAGAGTGTGTATATATGTGTGTGTGCATGTGTGTATGTGTGCATGTGTGTATGTGTATGCATGTGTGAATGTGTGTGAGTATGTGAGTATGTGTATGCGTGTGTGAGTGTGTGTGAGTGAGTGTATGTGTATATGTGTGTATGTGTTGAGTGTGTATGTGTATGCATGTGTGAATGTGTGTATGTATGTGTGTGCATGCACATGTGTGTGTATGCATGTATGAGTGTGAGAGTGTGTGTGACTATGTGTATACATGTGTGAATGTGTGTATGTATGTGAGTGTGTGTGAGTGTGTGTGAGTATGTGTATTCATGTGTAAATGTGTATATGTATGTGAGTGAGTGTGTGAGTATGTGTATGTGAGTGTGAGTTTGTGTGAGTGAGTGATACAAACAGATGTCCTAGTTAGGGCTGAACTTGTGTGATGTTTTACTCTTTTGGCTTTTGGGGGGCGGGGGGCAACTGCCCAGCTTCCAAATAAATCGCACATGGAGGCTTATTCTTAGTTAAGAATGCCCGGTCTTCACTTGACTTGTTTCTTGTCAGCTTTTCTTATCTTAAATTATTCCAGCTACCTTTTGCCTCTGGGCTTTTATCTTTCTCTATTCTGTGTACCTTACTTTACATCTTTCCCTGTCTTGCTGTGTAGCTGGGTGGCTGGCCTCTGATGTCTTCTCTCTTGGTTCTCTCTTTGTTCTCTTGTTCCTCCTTCCATTTATCCCCTCTGCCTGCCAGCCCCGCCTATCCTTGTTCCTGCCTTGCTATTGGCTGTTCATCTTTTTATTAGGACCAACTGCTTCAGACTGGCACAGTTCACAGAGTTAAACAAATGCAACGTAAACAAAAGTCACACACCTGGAAACAGCATTCCCCAACACTCACAGTTGGCTTATTCTCAGCTCTTTGACCAGTCAGGAGTCTCTATGTTAACTGACGCCCACTGTAAAAAGAAGCTTCTCTGTCAGGAACAATCTGAGGGTATAAAACAAGCATTTAGAAGGCAGCTTGATGATGCGTCCATTTATCAGAACAATATTAGGGGGTCCCTAGCCCCCTAGCAAGGCCTATGACTTCCTGAACGTTTCCCAGTACCAGGCATGCGTTCCCTCCCATGGGACAGGCCTTGGATCCAATCAGAAAGCATTTGGTTATCCCATCACAGACATGTCGCTACTGCACAGTGGGCGTTTTGTTCCTGGGTGAGTTTTGTGCGTTCACTATTGGTGACTTTGTCCTCCCCGCATACTGTCTCTGTGGCTCTATATGAACTTTTCAGAGAACACGAAAAGAAAGCATAGTATAAATCCATGCTATAAGTCCAGTTAACTGAAAACACCAAAGTACGCAGGTTAGTTGCAGAAAGACAAACTGATGAGATCCATAACCAAACAAGGCAGTCAAGAATGCTGTAGTGAAGAAGTCAGGGATCAGTACGTAGCTAGGTTTGTTCCAAAAGGCGTGGTGTTTAAATATTAGAAAATGTAGAAATCGAATTTATTGCAGTAAAAAGGAAAGTAGGCAATCCACATGATTATCTTAAAATTCAGGAAAGCCATTTTATTAAAAGTCAGTATCCTTCCTTAATTAAAAAATCTTAGCCATTTGGGATGGAAGGAGCCTTTAATCTGAAGAAGAACATTATCCACTCTAAAGCTCTGAAGACATTGTCTGAATAGGGGCTTTAGAAACATTACAGAGTGAACCAGGAAGATGATAGTAACGTTTCCCATCCCAGCTGAATGTCGGGCTTTTACTAGGAGTCCTGACTGGCACAGTGCAAGGAAATGAACGAACACACTGATCACCGCTGGGAAGGATTAGGCAAAGGAAGAGCAACATGGGGGAGGTTTCCTCCAGAAGTTACGGTTTGGGGGTACTGGACTGTTGATGTAGGATAGAAACCTGGATGGACTGACGGGAAACACACACAGATACACAGACATGCAGACAGACACATACATGCACTCATGCACACACACATACACAGAGAGGCAGAAACACAGAAAGACACATATACACAGACACAGTTACAGACACACAGACACGCAGACAGACACATACATGCACTCACACACACACATACACAAAGAGGCAGAAAGACACACACAGACACAGTTACAGACACACAGACACGCAGACAGACACATACACATACATGCACACACATACACAGAGAGGTAGAAACACAGAGAGACAGACACATACAGACACAGACAGACAGACACATACACATACATGCACACACATGCATACACAGAGAGACAGACACACACAGATACACACACAATCAGATGAACACACATGCACACACATACACAGAGAGACTGACACAGACACAGACAGACACACACAATACACACATACACACACATATACA
Source organism: Chionomys nivalis (assembly GCF_950005125.1). Classification (NCBI taxonomy): domain Eukaryota; kingdom Metazoa; phylum Chordata; class Mammalia; order Rodentia; family Cricetidae; genus Chionomys; species Chionomys nivalis. The sequence continues at coordinate 11,595,385 of NC_080090.1, forward strand.
CAAAAAAACAGAGACATACAGACAGATACAGACACACACAGACACATACACAGACATACACATGAAGAGACAGATGAGCATGCACACACATACACAGGCAGACACAAACACAATGAGACAGACAGACACAGAGACAGATGAACACACACACATATACAGACAGACACACACACAATACACACATGCAAATACACACACATACACAGACAGACACACATAATACACACATGCAAATATACCCACATACACAGACAGACACACATAATACACACATGCAAATATACACACATACACAGACAGACACGCATAATACACACATGCAAATACACACACACAGAAAGACAGACACACACAGACAGATACACATACACACACACAAATGCAATCAGAGACAGTGAAGGAGGCTATGCTGTGGACTGAGCCTAGGACTTTGCATTCTGCCAGCCAGCTTATATCCCCAGCACCAGCCAGGTGTGGGAGTGCACGCTTGTAATCTCAGCACCTGGGAGGTGGAGGTGGAGGATCAGGAACTTCTGGTTGTCCTTGCATATGCAGAGAATTTGAGGCCAGCCTTGACTACCTGAGATTCTGATTCAAAACCCCGACACAAGAAAAAGGGAAAGATAGCATGGCAGGCTATGGGGACAAGAAGGCTCTCTGAGCCAGCCTTTCTGGTGTGGGCGTTCTCACACACTAAATGATACATACACAAAAGTAAAAATGCCAGATAAATTCTTGACAAGCATAAAGGTCAAAACTTTAAAATTTAGAGGATGTTAAACCACCACATCTTTCAGATACGTGGTGTCTCCTAAGGCAGTTCTACAGGAAAAAACCACAGAGTTTGATTTGACCACATTAAAATTTGAAATTAAAATAACAACTTCCATTCTGAAAAGACAGCACGAGGAAAATGAGCAGGGAGCTTACCAGCTGGGAAAATGTCCTTGCAAACGTATACATATCAAGGACAAGTATCAAGAGGGCATTATAAAGGAGGCCTGAGAAGTAATAGGAAGGCAGGCAACTAAGACCACTAATAAGCCAAACACAATGCATCTCCATCAGCCTGGAGTAACCACACAGTGGGCTGTCACCATAGAGAGAACCAACAGGCTGGTCACCTCAGCAACACAGCTAAGTAAAAACTCATGTCTCGTCAAGCCAAGTCCAGAGCTAGGAAAATGTACAAGCTATGCTTATTACGATCTTTAAGACTCAAGAATGAGCAACGCAGGAGAGAGAGAGAGAGAGAGAGAGAGAGAGAGAGAGAGAGAGAGAGAGAGTGTCAGACAGCAGAGGCCCTGACCTCTGAGTGACGGAGGTTCTGGGCCTGTATGTGCCCAGTCTGCTGCCTGTAGAGATTGTCCCACTGCGGTCCAGAGCCTCCCAGTGAGTCTGTGTGGTGAGTTGACGTGTAGCATCAGGAAGACAAGAGCCACACAGAGAAAGTCTGGGCATTCAGTAGACTCAAAGGAGTATGGAGAAGAAGGTGCCTGAGCCCAGAAAGGCCTAAGGGCTGAAGGGAGAGGTACTTGGAGTGTTCAAAGGCTGGAGCAACTTCCTGTCAGCTAGTGCAAAAACCTCATAATTCTGGGAGTACTCAAAAATATTCTGCTTTAGCTGGATGGTGTCCACTTATGCGATACTAATAGTCAGGACACTGAGGCAGGGGCCTTGTGAGTTCCAGTTCAGCCTGAAAATGAGATCCGTCACCAAACGAACCTAACAGCAATAAAATATATTTGATTTCGGTGTTGTGGGGAAGCTTGAAATACAGCAAACTGCTGTGGTTGTGTTTAGCATAAATGGGTGTCAGAAAGCACATGGCAGATTGTAGAGAAGGAGAGCAATGGGACACACCATGAGGAACATTCCAGTCAACTAGACGGGACAGTAGCAGGCCCTCGCTCCAGCACTCCGCGTGTTCCGGAATCGAGGGAAAGATGGAGCTTACTAAGCCGTGCAGAATACTGGACTGAGCCACATGTGAGGACTGGCTAGAGCGGCTGCATGTGACAGCTGACGCTCGTGTAGAGAAGATTGCTGGGATGTGGGCTCTCAACTCACTTGCAGGAAGGTCTGATGTAAGAGTCATTTTGGAGTCAGTTTGGAAGTTTCTGGAAAAGCTAAGCAGACCTGTTATGCAGCCGTTTAGTTTCATCTGCCAGAGAGGACTGTGGTGGTTGTAGGCCGTGAAGCCTCAGAGAGATTTGTTGGAGCTTTGCAATGGCGTAGTCCCAACTTTGTGGGTAACGGGTTGGCGAGTTGTGGTTCGTTTCTATGGTAGGTTTCCTCTCTTTTCAGCAACGCAGAGGGTGAACTCTGGGTGCCTTTAACAGCATGACAGAAATTGAAATACTTTTGCTGAGTAAAAGCCAGATGGAGCATGTTTCCATTAATATAAAATTCTAGAAATTGTGAACTCTCGTGACCCACAGTGGCAGAAAGCAGCTTGAGAGTTCACCCAAGAAAGGGGTGGTGAGAGCGGGCTGTGCTGGGTGGGAGGTTGGGAAGGGGTGAACGGAAGCTCCACAGATGGTGGGTTTCAGGCATACGTGCAATCGCTGAACCTCACTGTAAAACAATTAGGCATCTAAGGTTTCTCTCTCTCTCTCTCTCTCTCTCTCTCTCTCTCTCTCTCTCTCTCTCTCTCTCTTCTTTTCTTCCTTCCTTCCTCCCTCTTTTCTTTTCTTTTTCTTTTCTTTCTTTCTTTCTTTCTTTCTTTCTTTCTTTCTTTCTTTCTTTCTTTCTTTTTTTTTTTGAGCAGAGTTTCTCTGTGTAATAGCTCTGGCTGTCCTAGAACTCGCTTTGTAGATTAGGCTGGCCTCAGACTCACAGTGATCCTCTTGCCTCTGCCTCCCGAGTGCTAAGATTTCTCATTGTAGCTGACTCTGGGGATGCTGGGAGAGAACGCACAGGTAGATGTTGCTGGCTTTCTGGTCCTTAGACTGTGGGGAACGCTCCATGTTGTGATAGTGCATGCATTTTAAAGTAATGTTGCTTAGGTGAAAATGAGATGATATAGCTAGCGGACTGTATCATGTGACAGTAAGGGACATTCCTGGTACAGACAACTTCTTAATTCCCACCTGGAGAGACTCATTCTAAAGCTACAGCTTGGCCACTGTAAGAGGGAGCGATGACTTGGAAACATTTCACACTTCTGGGTTTTGAGTTTGGCTAATGCAGGGTTTAGGGTAAATCTTGTGTTCTCTGCCTTTCTCTGTATAGGATTGTTGCATTGTGTCCTGTGAATTACGCCCCCTTTAAGGCTTTGTTTCAGATTGGGAGTTTGATACAGGCTCCGCTGTGCTTCACAGCACACCCTGTGTGTTTGCACAGTGTCTACACCAAGCTTTGTGACGTCTAATAGTACCTTTATATCTACCCTTTATTTGAAACAAAGAGAAAAGCTTAGAGTTATGGGAAAGAAAACAAGCTGGCCAGTTTTGAGGTTTACTGTTTCTAACGCCAGAGTTAGGATTGGTACCGAGTGAGGACTCTGTGGACGCTGGCTGCTTATATTGACAGGGAGGCAGGGCTTTGAGGATAGCACTCACGTCATCCTTGTTGGGAGAGAGGGAAGATGCGGGGTGTATCAATGAGTGTCAGGGACCTGGGATGCTGGAATGAAGATGCGTGATTGGAGATCTGAGAATTCACACAGCCCCGTGAAGCCACAGGTCCTGGGACATGATATAGGCGGTAGTAAAGCGGCGGGAAAGAAAGAAGAGAAATCAGGTGCTCAGGGCCCAGGGTCTCATAGGCGTGACTGAAAAAAAAAATGTCCCTTGGGAATATGCTTGGAACTGGCGCTCAAAGCTGTGGATCCTAAGCAAGTGACAGAGAGGGGCCAACTGGATAGAGATGGCAGCAAAAAACACGAGAGGGAGTGGGGGCAGGTAGCTTAAGCCTCAAAGAGGAAGGGGCTTCGGCGGTATGAAGAAGGGGAATGTAATAGACGGGCTGTTGTTACTGAGGACGTTACAGAGGCGTTCAGTCTGGGAGCTGTGCTCTTTGTAGCGAGGGCTGGAGCTCCACTCTTTGCCACGAGTAACATGTTTCTTTTTATTCATGATACGTCGTTGGTTGTTTCAGTGAGGAAGTTGGTATTATAATAAAATGACAATATTATAGAAGATTAATCTCTTGGATTTTATCCTGTGGCAGATAGTGTTTTTCCATTCCGAAGGAAAGCTTATCTTGTTAACCCCAGAGCCATGACCAGGGAAACAAGAAAGAAATGTTTCTGCAAGGCAGTTTCCCAAACACAGTCCCACAAGCTGTGGGTAGATTGATAGCTTCCGCTAGCTCGGCTATGGAGGAGCCCGACCCGGCAGCCCCGCCCTGTTCTGGTGGTTACACATGTTGTGGGTTCAAGTGCTTTTGAGTCCCCAGAAAGTGTTCTTTGTTGTGTGTTAGCGTATCTCTCTCACTTTGGTAGCCTTGCCTGGGTCTCCTCACACTCTGTTTTCTTAGAGGTGCCCGGGTTTTCTTGCCCCATCTCCATTCCCTCTGCAGCCCTGGGTAGAGAGGTCTGTCTAGGGGAACCTCCCAAGGCCTCTGAGAACAGGGTAACTACAGGCCTGACATCAGAACCTCAGGGCCATTTCACCCTGTACATAATCTTGCTGCACATGTTGGCTGGGACTTTTCTAGAAAACCTCCTTCCTCTCCATCATTAGGAATGACTCCACTTAATTTAACCCTTTATGTGTTGTGTGGCACTTCATACATTCAGATAAGATTTTGTTAAGCTCTCTCTCCTGTGTGTGTGTATGTGTGTGTGTTTGCCTCTGTGTCTGTTCATGCATGTGTGTGTGTGCATGTGTGTGTGTGTAAGTTTATGTGTGATTGATTGCTTTCTGCTTCTCCCACTGGAGGGTAAGTACAGTCAAAGTGGAGGTCCTTTGATTTAACGTTGAACCCAGGGCCCAGCCTCTAGCACATGGAGCCACCCATGCGTGGGTCTTTCAGATGTTTGCCAGTTGTTCTGATGTCTATTTTCTAAAGGACAAAGGTTCCTATACCGTATAGTAGTGGTCATGACAACATGATGTGTCTAGATAGCTTAGCAGGGTGTTGGTCATGAAGTCGTTCGTGTAGGTGAGAGGCACAGAGTAGTTGGGCTTTGGTGTAGGTGGCACTCCAGAGGACCTATGAGGACTCTCGATCACACGTGCAGGGGGACGGGGACTCCTGTGTATACACCTGTTTTTGTCTTGTGTCTCTGTGCCTCTCTTCACTGGACCACGGTTTCAGAAGCGTGCTGTAGTTCATTAGCGCAGGTTCCGCATGGCTGGGTTGCTATTCTGCCGTTCTTGTTTAAAATCCTGCTGTACCAGCCAGCCCGCTGGTTCACAGTGTCTCTGTAGAATGATATCTCATAATGGCACTAAGGTCTGTCACTATAGTAAGTGGTTTATGCACAGAGCAAAATTATTTTTGCAGTAACTTGGAACATTCCAGAATAATGACCAGATAAATCCTGTCATAGGCAATGGGGCTACCTGTGGAAGATATGCAGAGTGCTGACATGTCAGACGCTTAGGGGCACCTATCCCCCACCCCAGAATCTGAACACCCCTCCTTTAGAGAGTCCCTATCCCCCACCCCAGCATCTGAACACCCCTCCCTCTGGTTGCTTGTTTATCCTTTTAAATTGCTGTATTTCATTCAGTCTCCTTCCCAGTCTTGCTGTCTTGAGGGAGAAAGAAGCTATCATGGGATCTGATAGATAGGGTCTCTGTTAAACAAGCTCTCACCCTTTTATGTGAGTTGGATCATCTACAGGTGACCTATAGGTCGAGGTCAGGGAGGGAAAACTCCCTGGAGGAAGGGGGCTCAGGGTTTGGTCTGAAAGCAGAAAGATGAAGACTGAGTGTAGCTAGAGAGAGCCTCTTGTTGGTTCCTGGCCACCCGGCTAGCTTAGACCCAAAATAATCACTGTATTAATTAAATCACTGCTTGGCCCATTAGCTCTAGCTTTTTATTGGCTAATCTCTTACATGTTAATTTAACCCATTTTTATTAATCGCCACATGACAGGGGCTTATAGGCTAAAGTTCTTAGTGTCTGTCTGTGGCGGTTCATCACTTTTCTCTGACTCCGCCCTTCTTCCTCCCAGCATTCAGCCTAGCTTTCTCTGCCTACCTAAGTTCTGCCTTGCTATAGGTCCAAAGCAGTTTCTTTATTCATTAATGGTAATCACAGCACACAGAGGGCACTCCCACATCAGCTGAGACCTCAGGAGGACTTGAAGGGCTGAAGCTGACAGAGGAAGCCAGTGTTGCAGCCTGCAAGGAGGGAAAGCAGCTAGACCTTGGGGCAGTGTGTGTGTGTGTGCCTGCCTGCGTGCATACGTGCGTGCGCGTGTGTGTGATGCAGACCAGCTGACTGTGCTTGGCTGCCTTTCAGTGGCTCTAACAGTCTCAGGAGAACTCATTCTATCTTTTTCTCTCTGTCTAAATACCCAAATCACACTATAGTATTAAAGAAATTATGCATCGCATAATTAGCTTAGGGGTCACCAACTGTGGCCCGTAGGCCAAAGCTGGTCTGAGCTTGTTTTTGTATAACCTAGGAGCTAAGAATAGACTGACACACTTTAAAGAGTTTAATAAACTCAAGAAAGAACACTACTTTGTGATATTAGAAAATTATACAAAATTGAAATTTCGGTGTTTATGAAGGAAGCTTGATGAGGGTGGAGGCCTACCCCTTTGTTATACTCTGCCTGCAGTTGCTCCGGGGCACTAAGGGCTGAGTGCAGATGCCATGAAGCTTGTACACCACGAAGGCTGAAGACAGTATCTGGCTCTTCACAGACAATACTTGTTGGCCCCTGCCCTAACACAATGAGATTTCTCTTTTCTCCCCATTTCCTTCCAGTCTTTAGCTAAAATGCAGACATAATTTATATAGTCGTACACATTATATATAGTGTCTCACTGAGCCATAAACCTTTTCTGTAATAGTCACCATAATTATAATTTTAATGAGCTTGTATTTGTATAGTGCTTTGAAATGTAAAAAAATGCTTTATAACCATAATCATGGTTTATTATCACAACCACCCACATGAGAGGAGGGAACACTCATTTCATGAACTCGCATAGTGATTAAGCCATGTGCGGGGACCCCACAGAGAGCCAGCAGAAAGCCAGGATTTGACCGAATCCCTACTTTGTGTTACTGTACTGATAGTGTATAATTGTACCCAAGTTAATACAAGTCTTAATTTTTTCCATCTTTCTTATCTTGTGTGTGTGTGTATGTATGTATGTATGTATAAGTGTGTTATGTGTGGGTGTGTATTTATGTTCTTGTGTGTGTATGTGTGTTATGTGTGGGTATGTATATTTTTGTGGGGGGTGCATGTGATATATGTGGGTATGTATGTATGTTCTTGTGTATGTGAGATGTGCATGTGGTATGTGTGTGTATGTATGTATGTTCTTGTGTGTGTGAGAGAGGGGTGGTATGTGTGGGTATATATGTATGTTCTTGTGGGGGGGCAGTACCTGTCTATGTGCATCTGCAAGCCTGAAGTTAATGGCAGGACTCATCCTTAATCTCTTTTCCACCTTATTCATTGATGCAGGGTCTCTCAATCAAACCCAGAGCTCATCCATATGGCTAGTCTTAACGGTCAGTTTCTTCTGGGAATTCTGTCTCTCTATTCCAAGGTTGGAAATACGGGCTGGCCAGGATACCCACCTAGCATTCGTATCATTTCTGGGGATCTGAATCTTGCTCTTCACCTGTGCAGCACCTTAACCTCTAGGTCATTGCCCCAGCCCAGTGCAAAGCATCTCTAAGGAACAGTTCCTCCACAGCTGGGCAGGAGGCTTCTCCTAGACTGTCCATTCTGATGGCGAGAACATCGTCCGAATGACTGGATGCTTGATTCCTGTTTCCGTGTTCTTTGGGAGGGATGATGTGGATGGATATGGTCTTTGCTTTCCAGCAGTGTGGATGGAGTGAGCCTGAGTTGTAAGTAGGTCACTCCAGGGCAGGTCACAGCCTTTTCCAGAAGCTGCCTCCATAGACCCGGATGTCACTGTCAGACTCAAGGAGCAGGTATTCAGGGAGTGTCTGCACCAGGCTGGGTGCAGTGGGGGTGAGTATTGAAACGAATTGAGTCTGGATGCCAAAGAGGCTGATGTATGTGGAATTCTGAGGGATCCATCAAGCTAGCTGGGCTAGCTCAGTGGGGATGTGTGCCTGACCCTCAGAGCAGGGCAGCTGCGGCCAGAGGGGCAAGGAAGGATGAGCGGGGTGGAGCAGATACGGTGAGAGAAGCTGTCCCGACCCATGAGCAGCCTGTTTGTGGGACCATCAGTGAGACACTGCTGGACCAGGCTGCAGAGAGTTCCAGTGACCCTGTGCAGCCAGTGGGGGCTGTGGAGTTGGGAGCGAGGCATAGATCACACGGGGAGGTGGAGGCCCATGTGGAGGGCCCTGCGGGTGGAGGTTGTATCGGTGGGAACAGAACACGGCTTCTTTGTGGCTGCTGCCAAACCTAGAGAAGGAGCACATGGTGTCTCCACATGGACATTTGGAGCTTACCAAACTGGGAGAGTGGTGGCAACTGTGTGCCAGGCAAACAGAGCCCTGGTTTGGGGTTCCGAGAAGTAAGCAAGGAAGGATTTCTGATTCTGAAACAGGCTTCTGCCTTTTGGCTTTCAGTTTAAAGGGGCAAAATGTCTCTCCTGAGGCAGCAGGGGTGATCTTCACTTTACAGAGAAGGAAACTGAGCCTCAGAAAGTTTGAGTACCAGGATGTAGCTTAGCCAGTGAGTACTCATCTAACAGGTACAAGGCCCTGGGTTCCATCCCCATCACTATGTAAGTACTTTAACAGGGGGACATGAGGCAGTACAGCCTGCACTGGAGGCTCCCAGATCCAGGGAGGGGCAGAGGTGATGTTTAGCAAACAGTGGTTTCTAGCTTAGAGAGGTGACGCTCTGACGGGGAATGGTGGTGGCTGTGTGAAGTGTGAGTCTGAAGGCCTCTACAGCCTGGGCCTAGAGGCAGGCACACAGTTCTTCCAGCTGTGCACAGTTTTTCCAGCTGCTCGGGAGCTCAAGGATCTCCTTTGCTGTCCAGTGAGCTCAAGGCCCCATGGGCAACGTTGAGTAAGACTTTGTCTCAAAATACAAAGCAGCACCTGGCTGAGGACAAAGCCCAGTGGTAGAATGCTTGCCTATTATCTGGGAGGCCTCAAGCTCGTCCACTAGTACTAAATTAAAAAAAAAAATGGGTTAAATGGTAAATCTGAAGTACATTTTATCACAGTAAAAATAGTGCGCTCTGGTTTCTTCTCATTTTCCATAAAAGTTAGCTTAAAGTGAAGCATGTGAGGGCCAGAACCAGGGTTGGTGCCTGTTCATCATATCCATCTGTCCCTGGAATGAACCATTCTTCACATACTCTGGTCCCTCCTCTTTCAAGTGAGGGTTATGGGCCAGGGCATCTCTGGGTCCTAGCGCTTCTGAATCCAGGCTTTGTGGAGATCTGGCAAGTTCAACAGTTTCTTTTGGCCACTGATCTCTGTTGGCGACTGATGCTATTTGCTCATCTGTTGCCTTTGCAGTCCAGGGCTCTGTTCTGCACTCATCTAGGGTCGCATCTGGTATCACCAGGGAAAGCCCTTAAGTCACTGTCTTAGAGCGACCAAAAGCAAGCTGCGGAGGAAAAGCTTTATTTGGTTTATACTTCCACATTGCTGTTCATCACTGAAGGAAGTCAGGACAGGAACTCCACCCTGGAGGGAGGAGCTGATGCAGAGGCCGTGAAGAGTGCTGCTTACTGGCTTGTTCCACCTGCTTTCTTATAGAACTCAGACAACCAGCCCAGGGATGTACCATCCACCAAGGGCTGAGCCCTCCTCAATTAATCACTAATTAATAAAATACCTTACAGGCTTGCCTACAGCCTGATCTTATGGAGACATCTTAAACTTAGCACTCAGGAGGCAGAGGCAAGTGGATCTCTGTGAGTTCGAGGCCAGCTTGGTCTACAAGAGCTAGTTCCAGGACAGGCACCAAAGCTACAGTGAAACCCTGCCTCAAAAATAAAAAAAAGACAACTTCTCAATTTAGGAGTCCCTCCTCTCGATGACTATAGCCTGTGTTAAGGTGACAAAAAACTATTCCGCACAGGCGCTGTCCATAGGTGTCCTAATGTTGCTGGCAGCACTTGCTCTGAATATTGCCTATCAACCTTCAAAGTGTCCTGCAGGGCGTTTTCTTGTGGCCTTGTGACTGAGAGCCCCATGGGAACTGACAAGTAGCACCTCCATTGCTAATTGCTAAAACCTTAGAAGCAACCAGGATTTCCTCTGGAAGATGAATGGCTGTACCTTGCTACCTACAGACAGTGGAATATTATTCAGTGTTAAATGAACTGTGAAGGCATGAAAGGACAGAAGAAAATTTTGAACTGTGTTACTTATGAATGGATTCAGTCGTAAAAGGCTACCTGATATGACATTCTGGAAAGGACAAAGCCAGGGAGGTGGTAACAGAACCAGTGGTTGCCAAGGGTTATGTGTGTTTGGGGGTCAGTGGGCAGAGAACAGAATTCTAGAAAGCTGCTGGGCTTGGACAGGTCTTTTCCCTTCTCTGAGCAATAGTGACTCACCTGGGGTCAGTTGGAGACTCTTGGGAACCTTTGAGCATTTGTACTAAGCCACTCTGAAAGCTGAAGCCAGCCCCTGTCTGTTGGGCCTACCATGCAGAGGAATGGCTATATACCCAATGATGGTGCCTATCTGTACTTCGTTCCAAAGATCACAGAACTGTATCTCCCCCTCTCCCCCCCCGAGAGAAGCCTCTGAGAGGAATCATTGGTTTTCCTCAGGATGCTCCCACCGAGACTTACCCTCAATGGCTAGAGGACCTCAGAGGAGAGCCCTGAACATGTTGGGTTTCTCAGGGATGAAATGGCAGGGTAACTATTCTTACCCACCATTTTCCATGTGCTGTGGAGAGGAATGGTCACTGAGACCTCAAGGGCCTTCAAGGAAGGACAGACAGCATCAAAACCACGAGTGATAAGGAAGGAAAACATGAGCCTTCATCCTGTGTGGAAAGTCCTTCTTACCTAAACCTCAGGTGGCGAGAATCCCTTTGTCCCTCTGCCTTTCTGGGTTTGGCTGTCCCTATGGACTCCTCTTTGGGGCCCAGCCTTGGTACAGAAGTATGTCTCATGGCTTGCCGAGTTATTTTCTGCCCCTCACGTCTGACATGTGAGATGGTCCTGGGCTCTGGTGGTACGTTAATGTTACAGGAGTTGTTTGGGTGGGAACAGGGGCCCTGGCAGCATTAGTGAACTGGCCTCAGCCAATCAGAGAGAAGAGGAATAAAGGAGCAGAGAAAAGGGAATTATTTGGTGTGGTCACATTGGAAAGAGGAGCAGAGAAAGAGGTATAGTGTCTTCAAGTCCATCTTCTGAGGGTCCTGGCATGAGGTTCAGTTCACATGGAGGGCAAGGGGTGTAACTAAGGACTCCTGTCGGCTGTGGTCTTGCCCATCGTAGACCCGCCATTGTCTGGATCCATTGTCTCCTGCTGTGCAGTAGACAAGTTGTCAGAACTGTATGAAGTCTCCTCCCGGGGACAAACTCCCCTTGTGGCTAGCACCAAGATACAGTCTTTTCCCTTTTCACCATGAGACATCTGGGGGAATTCCGGTTTCTTGGGGACCATTGCTTCAGTAGACTGATAGCCCAGGGAGGACACAGCATCTCTCTAGAATGTCTTTATTTTTGCTAGGATGACTATATTAGCACCTCAGCTACATCTCCACAGACACAGCCCAGGGTTTCAGGCTACTGGCCTGCACTTGGCAGTACCTCCTGCGCCTTACATTCCAGAGAACCCTTCACCCATCAAAACCAGGTGCCAGGATCCCCTCTTCACCGCTCATCCTCCCAGGGCGCCTGTGCCACAATCTCTTGGTGCTTGGAAGGAGACCACCTGTTTGGGCACTCCTGCCTGTACCTTGGTCTTCAGTCAGGATCAGACAGGCTCGAGTGGCTTATATTCAGACAGCACATGTGTGAGACCTTTAAATCCAAAGAGACCACATACAGAACAGCCCATGCCTCTTCTAGAAGGATGAATGACCTGTGCTCTCCTCAGGTCAAAGACCTGGGATGTCTGTGACTTGTAGGAAATTCTCTTGGCTTTTTAGCCACACCAGACTCAGACCTGTGTTATCCCTGAGATTTTAAATCAAATTGACCTAAAGAAAATTAAAGCCACAGCTAACACAGCTGTAGTGTCCAGGCTACAGGGCACAACATGGCTCCACAGTTACCTTTGAGAAAAATAAAAACCACTTCAGACTGCTTGGACTCATCTCTTTTGGAAGAAGAAGACTGAATTCAGTATTCTGAGCAATGGACATGCCACTTGATAGAACCAGAGTTTCTGTCCCTTCTCCTCTGGATGTTTTGCTCAACAACAAAGCGTTTATTTCCGGCATCTCCAGAAAGGAAAACTTGATAGTGTAAATTCACAAGGGAACGTCCAGTCTGCTCATGCTTCTGAGTAAGCACAAAGGAAGTCCACAGTCTTAAGCAACGATTTCTAAACTTCCCCCAATGACTGTTTTCTGCAGGGACTGCAGATGTGCCTTTTGGACGACATTATTGAATTAAACAAACCGAAGGGTGCAGGCAATCCCATTTCTGGTTAAAATCTCCCTTTGGGCTCAGAAACCACATCCTCTACCCAAATATGGTCACCAGACCTGCTGGACGAGCCAAGAGAGGTCCCCTGTGTGCATAGCCTCATGCCTGACGCTAACTCAACTGCAGGGTTGCAGGTGTAATTTGCCCCCATGCGGCTTGCATTCTACTTGCTCTGAGCCCTACTGCAGGCAGTGTGAGGGCAGGGGGATGAGGCTGGCCTTGCTTTTCTATCATTGCTCCGCCTAGGGTGTGTCTTCCTGTCCTAGGTTTCTGGGAAATAAACGCTGGATTGAATTAAACATGACTGAAGTTCTACGCTGAAATGAGGAAGGGGAGGCAAATTAAATTTCAATTTCAGAGAGTAACTTCCAATGAAATCTGGTAAAGCCAATTTACTCCATTACCAACAGAAATGGCTGTGAGCTCGCAGAGTGTGGAGCTTTCATGGAACATTCTTGAAGTCGTTTTTTTTTTTTTTTAAGACAACACACAGGCAGTTTCTGTTAATAAAGCACTAAATCTTCATATTAGGAAGGCTTCTGCAAAGAAGGAGGGCTGATGGAGGCTGGGGATTGGCTCATACTTGCTTACCATGCAGTCCGTTTTGGGTTGCATTGCCAGCACTGCAGAGAGTGCTGCGCATGCCTAGTATTGGAGGTAGAGAGAGGAAGATCAGGAGTTCAAGGCTGTCCTTGACTACATACTGAGTTAAAGCCCAGACTATGCTACAAAGAGATTAGAAAAGAGGGAGGGTTGAGGAGAGAGAAAGAGAGAGAGAGAGAGAGAGAGAGAGAGAGAGAGAGAGAGATTGAGTAGAGAGAGAGACCTTGAATAGAAAAGTCATGTATGTATGTAAATATACATACAGGAACACATGTGTGTATGTGTGTGTGTGTGTGTGTGTGGTGTATGGATTGTGACAGGCTAACTCACATGATCACCACAGAGGCTGAGCAGGTGGTGGCTGCGTACTGGCTACTAGAACCAGCAAAGCTGGTTATGGCTTGGTCTAAGAAGTCAAAAGTCTCAAAGAGACCTAAAGTACAATCCTCACTCCCCTGGCCTGAGACTAAAGTACTGAGAGGCTACCAGCCAGGGTCCCTAGTGCAAATCTGAGTCGAGGCCACAGATCATTGGTCCAAGCCTGAGAGTGGCCGTTGGGCAGCGCACCTGCTAGGGAAGGAACAGCTAGAGGGGAGGATGTGCCTGTCTTTTCTTCCTGTTTGCTTTTTAATTCATTCTGGTTATTAGTCTATTGGTTGGTGCTGCCCAGAGTCTGAGTCACTCAGTTCACTGGCCTGATTTCCTTCTGTATATGTGTTGCTTTTATTGGTTGATGAATAAAGCTCTTTCAGCCAATGGCCTAGCAGAGTAAAGCCAAGTGGGAAATCTGAACAGAGTTATATAGAGAGAGAGTAAGTGAAATCAAGGAGATGCCATGTAGCCATTGAATGAGAAAGATGCCAGAACATTACCAGTAAGCCAAACCTTGTGGTGATACATAGACGAATAGAAATGGGTTAATGTCAGATGTAAGAGCTAGTGAGGAATATGCCTGAGCCATTGGCCAAACAGTGTTGTAATTAATATAGTTTCCATGTGATCTTTCCAGTCTGTGCAGCTGGGAAAGAAAGTGCAGTCTCTGTACACACTGGTCCACATGCACATGCATGCCCATCTTCTCTGCAAACACTCAGACACACCCAGGTGGGTACTTTGGATATTTTTCCTTCTTACAACTTGACTCCCCACATTAATATCACAATTCTTGATTTTATTTATTTGTTTTTTTTTTTTGTTTATTTTGGTTTTTCAAGACAGGGTTTCTCTGTAGCATTGGCACCCGTCTTGGAACAAGCTCTTGTAGACCAGGCTGGTCTTGAACTCACAGAGATCCGCCTGTCTCTACCTCCCAAGTGCTGGGATTAAAGGTGTGCACCACCACTGCCCAGCTAAATCACAATCCTTTTTAACAGACTAGTAGGTTCAATATCATCACAATCTAGGTTTTCATTCAACAGACACTAACAGACCATCCGTAGGAGTTAGGATAGGAGATGGAAGATGGAGTCTGAGTGCAGGTCACCACCTGTGCATTCCTGTTCCCATCTGTAAAGTCAGTGTAGGATGAACTCCCCTGGGAAGGTCAAGGAATCGGTGAGATGGTCTCCCTGATGTCCTCAGCTGTAGTGGGAGCTGCGGGCTGTGTTCCTGAAGCCCCAGTTCCTGGGCCGCCTGGCTAGCTTATGCCCCGAAATAACAACACACAAGCTGTATTCTTTTAAACACTGCTTGGCCCATTTCTATTCATGTGTGTAGCACCTTGAGGTGCGCTTACCAGGAAGATTCTAGCCTACGTCCATCCTGGGTCGGAGCTTCATCGCGTCTGCCCTGGAGAGCATGGTGTCTGTCTCTCAGAGGAGCTGCCCTGCATCTGAGCTCACTTCCTCTTCCTCCCAGCATTCTGTTCTGTTTACTCCACCCACCTATGTTCTAACCTATGAGGGCCAAGCAGTTTCTTTATTATTTAACCAATGACCTTCCTCCATCACTCAGCATCTGGAGAATAGTAGAAGTCACTTTTCTCACTGGCAGTCACTTCCAGACCTCAGGGACATGTCAGTCTGTGGCATAGCAACAGAGTGTGACATGCCCTTCACACGTCAGGGTGCTTTGAACTGGCCATCACTTCTGTCTGGAACTTGTTTTTCTTAGACCATCTCATGTTCATGGCTCCCACCCTTGTGTCCCCTGGGCCTTTGCCTTGATGCCACAATCTCTGTGAATACCGGGGAATAACAATGGCTGGCCACCTTCCTGCTACGTCTGTGTTTATTTCTTGCCTGACTTGTTATCGTACCTTCATGTAGCAGCTCTGACTTTAGAGTTTTATTCTATTGTCTCTCTCTTAATTGAAAATTCTAGAAGGGTAAAGGTTTAGGGTCTGGTCTGTCACCAGGGCTTAAATTATGAGTAGGGGCTCAATAAGTATTTGCTCAGCTTGGCGTGATTCAGACCTCCCACCCTCTCTACTTGTGGAACTGAGGCAGGAGGATTCCAAGGTGAAGGCTTCTGTGACCTGCATGATAAGTTCAAAGCCAGCCTGGACAACTTAGTGAGATTGCATCTCAAGATAAAAAGTAAAAGGAGGGCTGAGGTTTAGCACACTGAGAGAGTGTTGACCCGCTCTGCCTGAAGCTCCACCCACCCCTCAGAATTGCCTGAAGAATGACTGAAACACCATTCATGGAGCTTTGGGGAGGACACACCAACCGGGAAGGAGGCAGTATTTATTGTTTAGAGTGCTAAGTCACGCTTGTTTGGAAAGATGCAAGTGCGGAGCCCAGAACTCACCTTTCTTAACTTCAGAGTTTGAGGGACAAAAGTAGGGAAAGCCGTTGCCAATAGAAAGCCATGTGAACAAGGTGTGAAACAGGCACAGTCCATCACGATGCCAGGTCATAGGCCTTCTCTCGGCATGGCAGTAGGGAAACATGCGCTGGAGAAGGGGGTGGAAACGATCAAGAGAATATTTTATAGTTCTGATTTGCCATGACCACCATGGCCTCCCCATACAGATCTGGGAGTCTGGTGAGGCTATCTAAGAATATAGCATTTCAATAATGCAGTGGCACCTGTCTGTGACTTTAGTGTTGACGCCTATGGCAGAAAACAAATGCTCTGAGGCAGAGTGGGTGAGTCTAGCTAGATGAAAAGGTAGGGGCTGGGGGCTGGAGAGATGGCTCAGTGGTTAAGAGCATTGCCTGCTCTTCCAAAGGTCCTGAGTTCAATTCCCAGCAACCACATGGTGGCTCACAACCATCTGTAATGAGGTCTGGTGCCCTCTTCTGGCCTTCAGGCATACACACAGAAAGAATATTGTATACATAATAAATAAATAAATATTTAAAAAAAAAAAAGAAAAGGTAGGGGCTGGAGTGATGGCTCAGTGAGTGAGAGAGCTTGCCACACAAGCATGATGGCCCGAGTTTGGCTCAGAACATTCACATAAAGAGGAAAGCCAGGCATAGCTGTGCACCTGTAACCCCAGCACAGGGGGAACAGGGGGGCTGCCTGGCTCCAGCTTCAGAAAGGACCTGACTCAAGGAATACAGTGGAAGTGATGGAGCTGGATACCTGCTTTTCTCCTTTGACCTCAGCATGCATCATCCACCCATCCACCCACCCATCTACCTACATGAATATAGTTTCCCCAACCGCAGTGTGTGCATGCGTGCTCTCTCTCTCTCTCTCTCTCTCTCTCTCTCTCTCTCTCTCTCTCTCTCTCTCTCACTCACACACACACACACACACACACAGACACACAAACACACAGACACACAAGGTAAGGTGAGAGCAAACCCAAGTGAATGACTTGTTTGGGCTGTACATTTAAATAAAACTCAAAAACGTGCACCCAGTGAGTCTGAAGCCTGCAGAGCATCCACCTCCATTGGTATCCATCAGGGTTAGATCACACAGGAGCTACTGAGATTTCCCAAGTCTGCCTCTGGGCTAGCTGAATCTTTCAGGAGTGAAACTCAGCAGCTTCTGTTCTTGCTGTCCTCTGTTCTCACTGACCCACTTGGAAATTCCTGGTTCTTCCTAATGTCACAATTCCCATAAAGGATCCAGAACATTACTTGCGGCATAAGATGGTTTTTCTGCTGTGACGAGTCTCTGGGGAATATGGCGCTGTCGTGTTTTAGTGTACTCAAATGAAAAAGAAGTTTGAAGGAGTCTGTTTTATTTATCTCATGTACTGAACTTCAGGAGAGTTGGGGCGGGAGCCAAACTAATAGTCTGGATTGCTTTTGAGCAGCAGGATCCCAGCTGCTCATGTGATAACATGAGCACCAAGCAATGGCATACTGCTGTGCAGAGACAACAGTGACGCTCCAGACCCTCCTTAAAGTGAGGAAGAGAAAGCTTGCCCTAATCTCCAAGTCAGTTTCCGAGCTTTCTCAGACTCCTTCTGAGCACGTGCTGTGTGTTAGACTTGCTGTGGTGTAGTCAATTCCAAAATGAGGGCTGACACCGTGTAGCCCACTTGCTTCTAGCATGCATGGCAGGTGACGTCCATCTTTGGGAAGACGTATTTCCTGGTGATGTTTTGGGAATGAGGATTGTATCTCACAGGACATCATCAAGTGGTAGTGGACACAGCACTGTGGACTTGTGGAGGAGTTGGGGATGGGTTCTGACTTGAGGGTCATCGTTGAGACCTCATGGTCTGAAGACAGCCACAAGCCTGAAGGATGCATGGATCACCAGATGGCTAGGTATATGTCAGGCCTTCTGGACTGAGAGGCCAGCCTGAAGAGGCACCATAATGTACCTACATCCTATAGACCATATGGCTAGAGCATAGCATGGCCCCTGAGTGGCGGTTGAAGGTATTGTGACCATTGTGATGTAAGAGGAGGGAGCAGGGAGGTGGAAGGAGCATAAGAAAGGTGATGTAGCCCACTTATGGCTTGTGGATGCCTGTGGTGGAATGGTGGTATCTGAGGCCTGGGAGTGGTCAAAGGGAGGACAAGCATCTGTGAGGGCTTCTGGACTGCCAGGGGTTGCTTTGAACTGAACGTGCACTGAGAGAAATGAGAAGGCATTTTGCCCTGGGAAGCAAGCTCTGCTTGGGTTTCAGGGACCCTCAGGAGGAGGTGGCATGTGGGTGGCTGCATACATGGTGTTTGATTTCTGACTCATCCCAAAGACTCCTTTGCCTCCCAAAATACCTCCTCCGTGCAGCTGAAGATGCTGCTTGCTCTGTTACTGGGAGCTGTTTACCCTCTGTTGGGGTGTAGGTACCCTGTGCAGAGATCTCCCCTCACCCTGTCAGCTGACCCCCATGAGGGACCGTGTCCACTCTTGTGTGGCAAGGCTGATCACAAGAGGAATAGCTTTGCTGATGTGAGCATTGTTGATAAGAAACCATCACTTCTCTCATGGTTCTACAGCTGTGAAGCCTGTTTATTTGTTCTGTTATTTATTTTATTCCCTGGGAATAAAAGTCGGGGCTCCACAGAAGCTGGGCAAGCCCCCTGCCCTTGAGCGCCATGCTTTATTTTTTTCTGAGAAGACGACAAATCCTGCTTCTCCCGCCCTCCCTTTGCAGCCTCACTTGGGGTCTGCTTGGGCGGGACCCTGGAGTTGGTAGGAAAGGGAAGGATAGTTCAGTGTTTACTTCAGGAATTTCTTCCTTATGTACATTCTACAACTTAGGTTAGCTTGGGTTGAGCTCCCACACAGCACTCTAGGGAACCAGGCTTGTCTGTGGGTCCACCATCTCCAGGGTATAGCCTCAAGATCACACAAACTTACCTGAAGACAGGACAGGAGAAAGAGAAAGCACCACTTCCTGGAAGTGCCTGCCACAAAGGACTCAGGTAGATGGACAGAGTCTGAGAAATACGGTTTAGCGATGAACCCATGAAGAGGACTGAGCCAGGGTGGCTCCTTAGACAGGCATGGGGAAACATGGGTTCCTCTTCTCCTACTGTCATAAGTTGATCCTGGGGCGGTGACTTTAGGAGGATAGAGGATGAATGTTAAAGCCCTCTCAGGTTTTACCTGGACCCAGTTTACCACGTTGAAGCGCCAAACTGTTGTAGAAGCAGGCTGCTTGTTCTTCCCGGCCACCCGGCTAGCTTAACCCCCGAAATAATCATATAGAAATCGTATTACTTAAATCACTGCCTGGCCCATTATCTCTAGTCTATTGGCTAACTCCCATATCTTGATTTAACCCATTTCTACTAATCTATGTTCGCCACGAGGTTGTAGCTTATCAGGAAAGATTTAGCATGTCTGACCTGGTGTATTTTGAGTCCCCATTTGGGGTGCCAAGAACTGGTAGGTTTGGGCTTATGGAAGCCTGAGTGGGGCTCTGAACCACTCCTCCTTCTTCACGCAAGAGGACAAGCAGGTCACTGGAGTCCAAATGGACACAGGTGGCCCCGATTTCCACCCTGGTTTTCTTTACATGCCACTGTGTTTTTGCTCAGCCTCTTGGACTGACTGACTGTGTGTGTGTGTGTGTGTTCAGTGTCTGACTGTACATACCCCAGCCTCACAGCAGAAATGCCCTTCCCAACGAACCTCAACTCTTTTTTCTTCCAGCCCTTTCTCTCATTCTCTTACTTTAATTTCTTCTGATTTATTTATTTGTTTGTTTGTTTGTGGCAGGGTCTCATTATGTAACCTTGGCTGGCCTGGAACTCACTATGTAGATCAGGCTAGCCTCTAACCCCAATCTGTGCTAAGGTTAAAGGTGTGCATCTCAGCTATTTCTCAATTCACTTTAATTTTAAATATGTTTTTTCTAATTATTAAATTAATGATAATAATGGAGATTAGGTAACTCTATGCTTTTATAACAAACTATGTGGAAATAAAAAAGCAGCTTGTGGTTCCTGATTGCTTTCTAATGCAGACATATTTATTTGTTTATGTGCAATGCGGTATGTTTATATAATTCATTGCCACATGAAATAAATATGATACAACTCATATATTTCATATTGTATAATATGAAATATTATACAACCCTTGAGATTTTATTAAAATAACTGGTAGTATAGAGAGATAAATATGTAAATATATCCTAGTTCTCATCTACTTGTTTTGTTTATCTTTTAATCAAGTCATAAAATACCAAATAGGAATCTCTATTCCATGCACCTTGGAATAGAATTCTAATTTTACATGGTGGAGAGATGGCTTAGCAATTTAAAAGCTGTAACTGCTCTTATGGAGGATACCGGTCTGGTTCCCAGAATGCACTTGGCAGTTTGCAATTGCCTCCAGGGGACCTGACATTTCCCTTCTGGTCTCTACAGGCACCAGGCAAGCACATGGTGCACCTATGTAGCTGCAGATAAAATATTCATATACATAGAATTAAAATAAACAAAATCTTTTCTAAAAAAAAAGAATTCTAAGACTTTTTAAGGGTTGTATAATATTGCATGTCATGGAAACATACATGATGCTTAAGCTAACGGCAGTGGTGGGGCTGAAGGATGGAGCGTTAGCTGTGTTCCTTTCCTCTGACTCTGTATCCATTCCCTTCCAGGGCATCAGCAGCCTGTTCAGTTCTCTGAAGGTTGTGCGCTTGCTCCGTCTTGGGCGAGTGGCCCGCAAGCTGGACCATTACATTGAGTATGGAGCTGCGGTCCTGGTCTTGTTGGTGTGTGTGTTTGGGCTGGCCGCCCACTGGATGGCCTGCATCTGGTACAGCATTGGGGACTACGAGATCTTTGACGAAGACACCAAGACGATCCGCAACAATAGCTGGCTCTACCAGCTGGCGATGGACATCGGCACTCCATACCAGTTCAACGGTTCTGGCTCGGGCAAGTGGGAAGGCGGGCCAAGCAAGAATTCCGTCTACATCTCCTCCCTGTACTTCACCATGACCAGTCTCACCAGCGTGGGCTTTGGGAACATCGCCCCATCCACAGACATTGAGAAGATCTTCGCGGTGGCTATCATGATGATTGGCTGTGAGTATGGCACTTGGAGTGGAGTGGGAAACCTGCCTGGTAGCCAGACCTGCTGCAGGCTGAAAATGGGGTAGCAGCTGCTCCACCAGGAGGGTCAAGGAATGACCAAAAGACGTGTTCTCCCCTGAAGATAGGGGTGTGGTATTTCTGATCACTAAATCAGCACGTGCTCATTGAGAAGCAAGTTTAGGAGGTGTAAATGGTGTGCGGCTGTAGCTCAATTGGTAAAGCGCTTACCTGACTTGCAGAAAGCCCTGGGTGCAATCCCCAGCGCTGTATGGACTAGGTGTGATGGAGCTTGTGAGTAGCCTCAGAATTCAGGACAGTCAGGCTAGACAGAAAGTTCTAAACCAGCCTGGGTTCCCTGAGACCCTGTTAGCAGAAAGAAAGGGAGAGAGAAGAGGAGAGGGAAAGTGATGGGAAGAGACAAGTTACTTTCTGGTGCCTTCACTAGTCTGCTTTCTCTGTGTACCTGGTCTGGATACTCTATTTTTATTGTTTGGAGAGATGGCCTCACATACAGTTTGCTGAGAACCCTGACAGGACTTTCTATGTTCATTTTAGTCTTAAAACAGCGAGTGTGGTGTTTCAGTTACACAGCGAAATGTTCACAGCAGCGTCCACCTGACAACCGTCTTCTCACACCTCCGCCTTTCTTTCCCTATTACTTTCATCTAACGTGTGTCTTGTGCTGCGTGTCGGTTTAAACATAGCTTAGATCTGCGTAGTCCAACCTGGCACGAGAAAGAAACAATGTCTGAGTAAAGATATTAGGGTGTCTTTGGCACCTTTGCATTGGTATGGGCTGAAGTTCAGAGTTAAATGAAATATTCTATTACAATTACTCTCCTCTTCAGGTTTCCTAGGGAAAATTTTACTTCTTTAGAACTAGACTGGATCGTCCCTTCCTTCTTTCTATGTTCTTCCATCCTTGCCCCTCCTCACCCAGGTCTTGCAATGTAGCCCAGGATGACTTGGAACTCACTATGCAGCCTGGGCTAACCTCAAACTCCTGCCAAACTTCTTGCCTCAGCCTACTTGAGTGCTGGGATTATAGACCTGAGTCATAATTATTCTCAGCTAAGATCAATATTTTCCTGTCTGCCTCTTGTTGGAGAAGTCTCCATGCTCGATACACAATGCACACACACACACACACACACACACAGAGAGAGAGAGAGAGAGAGAGAGAGAGAGAGAGAGAGAGAGAGAGAGAGAGAGAGAGAAATAGATTAATGGCATACTGTTCCTGCATTGAATATCCCCCTAGTTCTTGAGGCAAGTACTTAAGTCTGAGTCATTTTACCATAACAACTGTGTGGTTGTTGCTGTGAAAAGTGCCTTTGGCTGATGACAGTGACCTTCCTTCATTCCTGGAAGTCTTAGTAGGGCGGGAACCTGCCTGGCTGGAGACATCAGTGAGCCTGGGTGGCTTATAATCAAGCTGCTATGGTGACTACTGTACTGTGTTGACAGGGGACAGGCTACACGGGGGAAGCTTCCATTTTCAGCGGTCTGATCACCCAGAGGACTCAGCCTCCAGAGCCCAAGGGAGCCCATGGGCAGGACTTCCTTTTCTTGGATAAGGTCCTCAAGGTGACATTGATGAATGAATGGTTGACACTCTTGGCCTACCCGTTGAGAGGTGCAGATCTGGGGTAGCCGTTGTCACCCCGCATTGTCCTACCCCCTGATCTCCTCCAGCTTCTTGTAGCTCTCTCCTCATGCCTGCCGCAGGCAGATCCTGGGAGTTTTATGCAGGATGTGTCTGGAGGGGTAATTGATTCTGGGAACTGGGTGATGGTGTAGCTGTTGCGTTTGCTCCTTATTTTAAGATGGGTTTTAATAGAGATGATTGCCTGGCCATGGAAAGCTGAGTGAAGGATCCGTGGGTGGCTAATTGCTTCAGTTTAATTAGAACTTGGGGTGCTTTCTCATGTCTCAGGCAAGGATTTAAGACTTTTTCTCTTCTACAAGGGTTTCAACCTTAACTGTGCTGATTTCTAGTCAGGACTTGCAACTCACAAAAAGAAAGAAACTTCAGAGCTGGGTATCAAACTTAGCCTCTTTCACCACTGAGAGGCTTCCCAACCTGCTTCCAGAATTTTTATGAGTCTCGGAATACAGAATAATCAAAATGATATGCTGTGCATAGGGCCGTTCAGGGGAGATAAAGGCCCCATTATAGCCATTACTGAGAATTTGCTAAGAGTGGTCAGTTAGAAGTGGGTCCGTTTCATGGTCTCAAAAGGTTTTCAGGGCTTCCTTGCAGTTTGTCACACAGAGGAGAAAGAAAAAGTCCTAGGGGCATGCAATGAAGAAAAACACATCTCTTTCCTGTCCCATGACTGTTCTCCCATGAGAGTATTGTTTCCTAAAACCTATGAGGAACCCTGGCCATCTCCGCTCCTATACGTTCCCACCTTCTCAGAGCCAGACTCCCTTTCTGTTCTTTACGATAACAGGAGAATATCACTCAGGCCGTGTCCTCGGTGTGGTGAAGCGTGCGGACCGTTGGGCTAAGAGCTCCGTTTGACTGTTTGCAGAGCTCTAGTGAATGCCAGACACTGCGCTGAGCTCACCCGCATGCGCTGTTGCTTACTCTGCCTGTTATTCCATAAGCAAAAGGAGGCTCACAAAAGTGTCCTCATTCTCACGAACATGGGGCTGCTGGGGAGAGGGCTCAAAGGACCACTCACCTGTGATGGTGATGAAATCACAAGTGGTGTGGGCCACCTGCACAGATTCTCCATGCTCGCTCACTGACATGTGGAAAATTCCTCCTGTGACCTTGAGCAGACTGCCCATGGCTGTTGTGGAAACTCTCATGGGTTGCTGTTTTAATATAAGAACACAATTAGGCTTCAGACTCGGGACCAGGTATTTATGGGAGCAGCTATCTTTCAGCAACCTGTCACGTATGGTTACAGCTGTGACATATGTCTAACACATTCCCCTGTTAACGAGAAAAGCTTTGTACCATGTGTAATGGTTGGTAATCAGCTTGGTAAACCCACATCCAAAGAGCCTTCCTTCAGGATGGCTACCAGTGTGCAGTTTCTCCCTTCCACTGTCTCTGTACACATATGTGCACACTTATGCACCCTCTGAACCACTCCTGGGTCAGACTTACAGCAGGACTGAGATATCTAGCAGTGAGAGCCTGGGCATATCCCAAGACCTCTGTGCTGTCTCCCTCCAGGTAATCCCTAAAGTAAGGAATGAGACTCAAATTTCTCCCCTTTGTATTGAATTCTTTGTGTCAGGGAATGACATTTCTTGGCTCTTGTGGGGCCAGGTTAACTGTGCTATAGAGGATGTGTGCTTTCTGTCACTTCTTCTGTCTGTTGTGAACGTCTCATTACAACTTGTTTATTCTCCAGAGGATTCCGGGAATCAGGAAAGTGAAGCATTTCCTAGCTAGCCTCTGTTTCTCCATCCTAATAGACTATCCCAATAGGAGGACGTGGAAATTGAGGCTGTCTTCAATGGGCTGGCTTTGGCTATAAGCTGTTATCAGCCCTTGCTCTGGCCTCCCTGTTGGCACAAGCTTGTGACAAGGGCCTGGAGTTGGAGTCCTCATGGTGGGTGATCCAAACCCTGGCATTGGGGGATCCCTGAGGAAGGAAAATGTGTTTAGAAACAGGGTGGGACTTGGTTGTGCCTTGGATGGCTCTCCAGGAGGACTTGATGGTGCAGAGACAGTTGCCATTTTCTAAATATGTGTTTGTACTTTTCCTTTTCTTCTTATAATGTCACCACTGTCACTCTGTAAGTGGCAGTCATCCTATCTGGTGATGGCAGGGGATCCAGACGGCATACTCCAACTCTAGATACCACCCCAGCCCTGTGCTACTTCCTGCGTCTGTGAGTCACGTCTTTCTCCCCAGTCTGCCCCCAGCTCAGTGCCTTCAGCTGGGCACCAGTGCTCAGGGTCTTCTGTGAACACCCTGCACAGTCCCCTATTCTCCTGCTGGACCTGAGCCTTCCAGATGAACGCTCCTGAAGGCTTGGCACTCCTACATGACACCAGGCCCACTCGGAGTGGGTTTCTTTATGTCACCTTCTGGTTTTTCTAAAAAGATACAGTCACAACTCAGGAGGAACTCAGGTGGGAGAGAGAGTGAAGATACTCTTAAACAGTCTTAATCCCCTATAGACTCTCAGTAAATATGGACATGTTCATTCTTACATGGTTCTAATCACCTATAGACTCTCAGTAAATATGGACTTATTCATTTTGAACAGTTAAGGCCTTAAACTTTGGGAAGGGATGTTCAGTGCTTCTGAGGAAGCTTATTAATTATGGGATACAGAATCTTCTATTGGGCAGAGACCCAAAACAAGTTTCTTAAAAGTTCAGGCTTTTGCCTGGCTGCCTCACAGATACCAGCGACCAGCTTCCTTAGTATATTCATGTATCATTTCTGTATTGGGATCCCATGTGGCTGTTCTAGCTTCATCCATATTTTACCCCAGAAAATAGAAAGAAAGGTATGAAAAAAGGCCAGCTACACACTTCTTTTTTGAGAGTAAGACTAAGAAGTTAGCTATAGTAATTTTTAAAAATATCTCATTGACTGGAATTTGATGATCTGGCCACATGTAGCTAGCTGCAAGAGAGTCTAAGAAATGTAATCTTATCCTGATTGAGGGAAAATCAACCAGATTTAGTGGTGTTTTGCCAGGGAGAAGAGACTCTGGCTCAAGTTTGAAATATGTTCTGTGGTTTGGGTTGTACAGTTTAGTTTTTGGTCAGAGTGGAGGGGCTGCCCCTGCTTCTGCCCCTGCTGATAGAAGAAGGACATTGCCATGATGAGATATGACAGCCCACGAAAAAGACAAGAGTTCTCCATCCAGAGGCCAAGACTCTCCGTGTCGCTAACAGTAACTGCTTCTTGCTCTTCCCAGTTAATTTTGTGTTTCCTGTTCTTAGAAAAAATAAAACAATAATTGCTGCTCCATCTGAGGAGCGCGAGAATGATATTTAATTTCATTTTTGGTTCATGTTTATTTTGGGAAGTGGGGCAGTGTTCAGAATTCTCTGGGAGAAGCAAGCACTCATCATTTGTTCTTAGATGCCTTTTCTAGCAAGAGAATGCTCTGCTTTTTCTCTGGAGCCTGATTCACTCCCACCCACTGCCCGCAGCCATGGGTATGTCCGCCTGTGGCCCAGCCTGGAGCTACCACCTGCCCCTCTCTTCCCTAATTCCTCTCTTACAGAAAACAAGCTCACTTTGTCCCGCCCTGTCCCTAGCCAAGTTGATTGTGCCCTTTAGGGTCATGGGCCCTTTCTTTGGGGAGTCGTTGTTTTCCTACACACTGGGCCTTTCTCTGAATAGGCTTCTATCTCATTATCTTTCTCGCTGTGGCTTTTTGTTCAGCTCCAAGGAGATTCTCGAAGGTTGGATCCATGGGTCTCTCTGTGTTCTCTCTTCTCTATGCCTGGTGGACATGTGTTGCCAGAGTGTGGGAAACAGTGTCACATAGAACCAGCTAGATCTGGCTGCCAGAAGAACGGAGTGGTGCAGAGCACCTGTCATGGAGGTCCTGCTGGGATGTCAGCAGCAGTAGGAGCTCTTCCCTGTCCCCACTCCCATCTTGTAGCACATCATGGAACTCAACAAATGATGATCCTCTCAGCCTCATTAATCCTGTGGGTATGGTCTTCTGTAACAGAACTTGAACTTGCCGTGAGTGTAGTGTGTAACGGGCAGGTCCCTAAATGTAAGCACATCTGGTGTGTGAGTTTTCCAGATGCATGCAGACACTCAAGAAGCCAATTGTCATGACCACAGAGCAAGTTTAGGGAGGTTGCTGGTGTGGTTGAGGAGGCCTCCCCCAGTCAATGCCCATGCCTACCAGGCAGCATCCTGATTGTGCAAGACACAGGATCAAGAGCAACAGGAGTTCCCGAGAGAAGGAGCTAGAACACGGAGCACCCAAAACATCTTGAGTAAGGCATTGGTAGCCCGATAACCCTTAGAGCAAGTCTCATCCCTCTTAGACAAATAGGAAACAGCTTGCCCCAGGGCCTGGCTCCGGAGGTGGGTGAGCCGGATTTTGATCCCAGTTTCATCTGACAACAGAGGCTTTCTCTTCGTGTTGTTGCTTCCCTTGCTGATTATTTTGGGACACAGCAAGGCAAAACATCCTTTGTGTTGTGTGTGTTGTGGGTGTGCAGCACTAGGAGCTGAGCTTCTATGGGGGGCAGTGGAGAGATGAGAAGGAGATGCTTTCCTGCAAGACATTTCTCTAATTTTGACCTATGATTATAATCAAACTTATCTGATTGTATTGTGGGAAGACACTGGTCTTGGTGGTAGCTGGGCACTGTACCCAGAAAAAGGATTTACAACAAAACAATAACTAGATGTTAGGAAACTTGGATGGGATGAAAGCTAATAGAATTATCTCTGGCCTCAGAGATGGGCATATTATTTGCAAAATTTCCTTTTTAAAAAATGCAATTTCTACTGAGATGAAAGTGGTACTATTGCTAGAATTCAGCATTTTGTTACCACTGTGTTTCTATCCCTGTCTCCTCTGAAGCTCGTAACACTCTCTGGCTGGGGTAGTCTGCCTCTTTTTTATGGCTAAGGAGACAGTGGTGTTGCTTGCCACAGGTCACGCATCTAGCAAGAGGGGAGCTGGGCTCACCAATCCTGTGCACTGCTGTGCTCACCGTCTCCACTGCCATGACAACTATTGGTTCTGGTAACCACAAACTATGCTGGTGGACCAGCAGCTGGTGCCTTCATGGATTCTGTCAAAGCACAAGGAGATAGGTGGTGGCAGGTCAAGGGTGGTAACAGCTCACTTTCCCCTCGTGGCAGAGGAAATAATAAATGCCATTTCATGCCTCCAGCTGCTTTGTGTCAAGTACTTATTATAGTTTGCAGCTGATAGACTGACACATACAGGCACCTAAAGAGAAATTCTACTGAGGAGAAGAGAATGTTTCTTCCTTTAAAAGTGATAGATGAGAGCCTACTGAGGCAAGTTTCTGAAGATATGACTCACCATCTTTCCATGTCTGAGCTACTGCCCCAGCTCCCAACAAGAATGAGATGGCTTCAGAGAACTCAGCCACCACCCAGCCCCTGCTTTCCTCCAAGTAGTAAGGAAAAAAGCACTGGTGATCCTGGATGAGGGCCTGCCCTCTCCCTGCCTGTCCTGGCCAGTCCCTCAGACTCTGTCTTGGGTAGGCTCATGTTTGTGACCCACCTAGAGTCTTCTAAATGTCTAGAGATCAGGATTGCCATTCCATGAGGCCCGTGTGCTGTGTATTCTGAGCAGTCAGACTCCTGCCCTGTAGTCTTCCACTCAGGCAGAGTCTGGGCTGCAAGCTAGGCCTTTAACTTGAATGATTCCTGAAGTATATGTGAAGTGTTTTGATCAGTCTCTCAGACCAAAGACTACATAGTTTGTCTGTCAGCCACTTCTCTGGGACAGCGCTCTTTAGAGCAGACTAACTGGATGAGAGAGACTCAGGAAAGCGACTCCCAGTGCCCACTGGGCCAGCCTAGCTGCAATGGGTCAGAAGCCACCTTTATGTCCCTGAAGTCACAGAGATTTGGAAGTCCAAGGATCAAATCAGACACTCATGGAAATGGATCTTGGCTCTGCTCTGCTACTTGATAGGATGAAACCACTGTGTTCCTGAGTCTGTTTCTTCATCTGGGAATGCTGCAAGTGGAACGGCAGTGGTGAAGGGCAAGGCTGTTCTTTCTAGAACCTTTGTTTCCGCCTGACATCTGGCAGGGAGTCACAAGTGGCCTCGTGTCAGTAGAGATGCTGTTCCTTACCGTGCCTTCGTGGATTTGAGTCTGGTAGCATTTCTACCGGGGATTTTGGAGGGTGTTGGCTAAGGGTTTAAAACCTGGGAGAAGGCATGATGGAGAAGCCGGTGGAGGGATTAGGGATTGCCCACCTTTGGTGGGAGAAGCACTTACTGAAGGTTTGTGTGGGACTCAGTACAAGAGGATTGGATGAGGATGCCTTCAGACTGCCACTTGGAGGGTCGCTCCACGAATCCTCAGCTGACCTGACTCTGCAAGTCTCTCAGGAAAGTTTCCTTTCTCACTTATGAGAGGGAATGCTTTTAGTCTCATCAGCTGGAGGCCTGGCTCTGAGTTATAGCTATGCGGTGACAAAACCCACCACTGCCTCAAGAAAACTTGGCCGGGTAACGGGGGCTGGAGAGGAGCCTAAACTGAAGGGTAGCAGGCTTTAGAGTAAGGCAAGAGTGTGTGAAGCCACCCTGAGCTCTACAGAGCATGGGGCTAAGCTTAGCCAGGATGACCCTTCATTTGTACTATGTAGGAAAGGAAGGGAGAGTCTTCTGGGCTGAGCTTGAATGGGGGTGGCAGAGCCAGAGCAGGGGAAGAGAACACACCTCTTCTTGCTTAGAACTGGCATAATGGCAAGCCATAGCCCTGGCTTAGAGAGCCCAGGTTTCCTGTGGGTGAAGTGGAGAACCTAAAACACCCTTGAAGGATTCCCCACAAGCCGTCCAGAAGTATATATTAGCAGGGGAAGCAGGACAGCCCTGCAGAGAAGCACAGTGGTGCAGCTGCTGGACAGAGACTGCCCATCGGGCCAGCGTGGCCAAGTGGAAGGCAGGGACAGAGGCATGGACAGGCGGGCCATGGGTTCCTCCTGCCTGGCTTTGGAGTCCCTCCCTCTCTCCCTCCCTCCCTCCCAGGAAGCTCAGGTGTTTAATTACACTAAGCTGTGATCACAGGCAGGCACAGGAAGCCCTGGCTGGAACCCAGCAGTCTAACCAGTGGGAGGGAGGCAGGATTTCGGAGCCCAGGACTTTGTGAACCTGGCTCAGTGGCATTTCAGCCTTTGCTTTCTGCTCTCCCCAAATATCGAACCCAGTGTGAAGACAGACAGGTGGCCACTGTCTTCTAGTGATAAGGAACCCGATCTCCAGTGGCGGGGGCACTCACGGAGCTCCAGACTCATTTTGGAAGTTGCCCCATCAACCATGTTCCCAGGATTCCCTTCTGCAGTTGGCTTTTTGGATCCAACCCCACAGTTTGACATTTATCCAAATGTGGCTTTCCTGGCCTTGAGTATATTCATCTAGGAACACAGGCATGAGCAGGGACATAGTAACCAGCATAGAACTCTGCTAGCCCCAGATCTGCTTCTCCTTTCTGCTCACATGTGTAGCAAGGTTGTTAGAATTCAACTCATTTAAGTGTTTAATCATTTCTTCATGTTCATGTGTGTGCATGCATGTGTGGGGGCATGTGTGTGGGGTGCACATGCATGTGGAGATTCAAAGTTGATATTGGGAATCTGCTCAACTGTTCTGCTGCTATATCCACTGAGGCAGGGCCTCTCAAGCAAACCCATCGTTCACTACTATGGCTAGTCTTTGCCTTCTGACATTGGGATTAAAGGATGACTATGCCTGTCCAGCATTTCTTGGGTTCTGGGGATGAATCCTGGTCCTTGCTCTTGCATGGCAGACACTTTAACCACAGAGCCATCTCCCCAACTCAGTTTTTAATTTGAAAATATGTAACCAGTTTACAAAGGCATAACCAGTTTCTGTATAATGTCCATTACATGCATAGTGCATTATTTATTTATCTGCAGTACTAGGGAGTGAACTCAGAGTTTTTGACATGCTAGGCAAGTACTCTATCATTGAACTATTTCCTCAGGTCTCTACCTCCGAGCCATGTCCCCAGAGATCTATTCACCTCTGAGCCATGTCTCCAGAGATCTATCCACCTCTGAGCTGTGTCCCCAGAGCTCTGCCTCTGAGCCATGTCCCCAGAGCTCTACCTCTGAGCTGTGTTCCCAGAGCTCTGCCTGAGCCGTGTTCCCAGAGCTCTGCCTTTGAGCCTTGTTCTCAGCACAGAACACAGCTCTTAAATCAAGGAAACACATCCACCTCCTCAAACATTCACCACGTTTCCAGGCGAAAGCATTCACAATGCTTTCATTTTTGTATATAGAGCCCATCTTCGTCATCTGTGCTCTGGTGCTCAGAGCTGCTGGCTTCCATCTGTATCTCCTTATCCGCCACTCAGCCTCTCTCCGTTCCCCTTGTCCCTCTCCTCTCAGCTTCTGAAACCACAGTGCTGGTCTTTATTTCCGGGAGAGCAGCTCTTTTAGCTTCCAAATGCGTGTGAGATTATGTGGTGTTTACCTCCCGGTGCCTGGCTTATCTCACTCATTGCAATGACCTCTAGTTCCATCCATGTTGTTGCGAATAACAGGAGGACAAAGCCTGTTGCCCTAGGTGTGTCAGTGATTTTGTTGTTAGTAACCCAGGGTCCCCAGTGCTGCCTGTTGCTTTTTGTGGGAGTGGTTTGGGGAGCCATGCAAAATCACAAGTAGGCATTCAGGGGCGCATGGGCAAGGAGCACGCATGTGTGTTCAAGTGTGCACGTCAGAGCTTGACGTCGGTCATCAGGTGGGCACCTTGATCACTTCTCCAAGTTGATTTCTTTTTTTAGTGCTGTTGTTTCCTGGTGAGACAGGGTCTCTCTGAGCTTGGAGCTCACCAGTTGGTTAGATCGACTGGCCCGTCTCTGCTGCCTTAGTACTGGGGCTCCAGGCAGGCACTGCCATGCCTCTGGCTTTTGTGTTACTACTAGGGGATCTGAACTCAGGTCCAGGTGTTTGTGTGGTAAGTATTTATTCATGGAGCCATCTCCACAGCCCAGAGCTGCCTCTTCTCTCATCTCCTTTTCATCCTGGCTATTCCTCCAACAACCCATGAGACTCCTTGGTTGCAGCGTGATCCTGGTGGTGGCTCTTTCTGACCATTGATGTACTGGTGTTCCTTGTCACTCACAATGGCTTGCAGGAGCTCAATGCTTGGCCCCAACATGGAGGAAGCATCCTGTGTCATCTTCCTTAACTCTGGGACTGGGACAATCAGGGTCCACTGTGTTGCCTGTATTTGACTGCCTCTTGCTGAAGCTTTTCTTCATCACAGTCTTTTCCCATAGACCCTGCTTGAGTTGGGGCAGGAAGGCTCTGGGTTCTCTCTTCTCACAGGACCTCAGCGATGTCAGTGCTGCTTGGCAAAGCTTGGTCTTGGCCAGCATCTACACGAGGAAGGCTGTGTATGGGTCCTTCTTCTCTTGAACTGGCTTTTGGACTCAGCTCCATGATCCCAGGAAATGATCCCTTCCCCACCGCTTAGCAGTTAAGGAGGAATGTCACTCACTCACTCTGTAGAGGTGTAATTCTGGGAAGTGGCCATTAGTTCCCATGTCCATGGTCAGCAGCATGGTTCCCAGGGTCTCTCATTGAATAAATTCCAACCTTCTATCCGCATGGGCTTAGATGTGGATTTAGCTGAGTGGTAATTTCAAATTTACTGTTATGATTCTGGATTGTCTGTGAGGCATGATCTCCCATCCTGGGGAAGGTTACCTTTCCCTTCTGCCCTCCAGTGTAAAGAAGTGAGCATGCTTAAGAAGTCCAGTTTTGCTGAATGGTGGTGGTGCACCACTTTAATCCCAGCACCTGAGAGGCAAAGGCAGGCAGATCTGTGAGTTTGAGGCCAGCCTGGTCTTCAGAATGAGTTCCAGGACATCCAGGGCTATATAGAGAAACCCTGTCTAGAAAAACAAAACAAATAAACAAAAAACAAAACATAAACCAGTTTCTTTCCTTTTGTTTTTGGCACTGTATTTCAGGGTCTTGTCTTGAATCCCCCCTCTGGCGCTCACCTCCTTGGCCTCCAGTCATGCATGACCTGATCTGAACCACAGTCAGTCACAGGTGCCGGTCCCCTCATTTTATCACACCTCACAGCACCGCTGCCCTGACACCTGTCTCCTCTCTGGCTTACTTCAGAAGCTGTCAGAAGGGAAGAGTGCTCCCTGCCTCCTTGAGAGAACTGGGGTGAATGTGTGGGTGGAAAAGCTGTATGCACTAATTTTCTTGTTTACTCGCTGGGTGTATCATTTCCATGTACTAAAGAACTTATTAGAACTAGTTCTGGAGTCAGGCAGTGGTGATGCACACCTTTAACCCCAGCATTTGGAGGCAGAGGCAGGAATGAGTTTAAGGCCAGCATGGTCTACAAGAGAGCTGTTCCAGGACAGGCTCCAAAGCTAGAGAGAGCCCCTGTCTCGAAAAATTAAAAAAAAAATCAACGAGAGAGAGAGAGGGAGAGGGAGAGGGAGAGGGAGAGGGAGAGGGAGAGGGAGAGAGAGAGAGAGAGAGAGAGAGAGAGAGAGAGAGAGAGAGAGAGAGAAGAAAAAAGGAAAAAAAAGAAATAGGTCTGGAAACCTTCATTTTTTTTTTTCTGGGATGCTTCTGAAAGCCAGAGCCAAGATTACTGAGACTATGGAGTGACATTATGCCCTTCCTTCCAGTGGGGTCCCCTAGAATCACAGGGTATTGGCTAAACCCGAGCAGCCATGCTACAGGATGGTGTCTGATTTCATGGCACCCTACCATCCCTTCCCTGGGCACCGTACCTGTCTGCCGTGATGCTCTGGTGGCCGGGCATAGCTGCTGTTCACCCTCCTTGCCAAGGACAGTGAGCTAAGGAGGCCTAGCTAGGTTCAGAGGCCCGGCACTCACAACCAATTATATGGAATCAGGAATTCTTTCTCCAGGAGCACAGGCCTGACACGGTGGCAGCTGCTTTCTTGCTCTTTCAACCAGCTGCTCCCCCACATTTCAGGAGCCCCTGGGAGGGGAGGTGGGCAGGGTACAGGTGCCAGCTGATGTGAGGGAACTGAGGGCTTATCCTGGACTAAGTGGGTTTGATTTAGGGAGTGTGGTTATGTTCCTGTTGCTAACACACTGCTTGGAGCAAGCATCTTTCACGCAGGTAAGAGCATGGCTCACACGTATGATTTTCCTTCCATGACCACCTGTGCAGTGGATGAGAGCCCATGCCCGGTCTTCACAAGAGTTTCTTCCCCATGGGGTCCTACTGCTGCCCCTTTGAGAACCTACGAGCCACAAGAGTAGCACAGACTTTCTACCTCAGTCTGGCTTCACTGACATGAAAGACTTGTCCTGCCTGAACCAGAGTAAAAAGCCAGTGCTGGTGTTTGGTCTCTGCTTGCAGGACTCAGGGCTGCATGCAGCTGGGAGGCACCCGCATTGACCATTCCGGTCATGCTCAGATAATGGAGAACGCTTACCAGCCAGTGCCTGTGTCTGCATTTTGAAGCTCAGTGTCACCCGGACATGTGGCTTTTTTAAAAATGTTTAGACAAATAAGGTAATGCCAGTGTTGATGCTAAGAGCTCATGTGTGTTGGTGACTTCGTAACAGATAACCTTAACTCACACTGACTCCGTCTTCAGCCTGTGAGCTGCACTGCGCCATTACAGCCGTGTCACAAATTAGAAAACCGAAATATTGAAAGGCTGTGGTCACCCGCCTCAAATCCCCCAGGAGATGGAGGAACAGGAATACAAAGCTCCAACTGTGTGCACTCACTCCTGAGTCTACCCTAGGACCTGATTCCTCCCAGGTACTCTTTCTCGTGTCTTTGAGAGGGGCTGATGTTCTGTGGGGGGCTGGGAGGGAAAGTGAGGTGGGTAGACCCTGATGAAAATGGGTTAGAGAGATGGTCTCCCCTTTTTCCCTTTACTACCCAGTCTCTGGGTGGTTTTGGGAGGTTCCCAAGCCAGGAGCCCACTTCTGATCAACAGCTTCTACCTCTGAAATTATAGGTGATAGAAGCTGCCTGGCCGGCTAGTTATGAGCCACAAACACGGTGTTTGTGCAGTTCTTGGTGGGAGCTGGAGAGTGGTAAGTCCAGAGTGACTGATGTCATCATCTGGGACCACACTCGCCATTCTTCCTCATCCTCTGCTCCCTCACTCCAAAGGGAGACGTGGGCATTGCCTGATGAGCGCTGTCTAGAGGTTGTCTGGCTCCAGCACCTCTTTCAAAATCACAGATGCCTACGGCATTCAAGAATGTAGACAGCCTCCAAGCACGGGAGCTCCAGAACCTTCTCCCTCTGTCATAGAACACGGGTTATTCACTTGTTTGTGCCCCGTCCTTGAAGTAAATGCTGTTGCCACAATGAGAATCCCCCTTGTCTTCCACCAAGGGCATCAAATATCTTCTCTGTTTATTAACTAAAGATGGAGGTTCTGAGGCAGTGGAAACTGGGGGGGGGGCTCATGAGGTCAGAGCTCTTTTCCCTCCCAGGAAGCTTCGGATCACGTCACCACACTGCAGGGCACACTCTGCGGCTGCTCTCCCACGGCCAGGCTTCTTATTAAACTGTTGTCTGCCTACTTAACAGCCCCGGTTGAATGTCTCACATTTGTCGCTTAGTGACCTTAATTGGCATATTAGTGCCAGTGCTTGGCTTGACTTCCTGCTGCCTGCTGACATTCCAGGGCTCCTTCAGGCCCAGGGTGAGCTTGCACGTGCATTTCCCAGCGGGTGACTGGAGACTCGCTGAGGTACCTCAGTCCTTCCCTAAGCGTCCCTGTGCAGGGCTCTGTCCTGAGGGAGGGGACGGGCAGGCAAGTAAGTTCAGAGAGTGGGGCATCTCTGTGTCTGCTGCTGTGTAGTAGCTTTGGTCTCTATCACATTCCTGTGGAGATGGGAGAGGTGACCCCCATCTTCTGAGGGTGGATTTGACATCTGCCCTGTAACTTTGGTCCAGAAATGCTGTAGGAAGGTCCTTGGGCTTTCTCTCGTGTTTGAACAAGGAGAACCAGATGCTGATCTCTTAGTTACTGCATTCTGCTTGCCCACACTTTTATTGAACACCTACTACGTGTGAGGCATACAGTCTGTACCCCTTAGTAGCAATTAGATCCTTTATTTTATTTTGAACTTACAAGTAATTTTTTCTATTTGCTAATGAAATGAAATACTATTCCCATCATCTACTCCTGGAGTAGATAGATGGGCAGATGGTGGGAATCTGGGGATATGGCTGAGTTGTCCAGGTGAAGCCAGGTCTTCCTGTATACCTGGCCTTCTGGGGAAAGAGTTTGACATGATCATGGGTGCTAAGTTCTCCCAGGGGTGTCCAAATTTCTTGCCTGCAGTTGGCAAACACATTTTAGTCGTTCCCTTTATGAAGGATTGGGCTGCGGGGTGTGGAGCTCACATGAAAGGATAAAGCTACAGTCTAGAAAGGGTGGAAAAGAAAGTAATTTAGATTGTGTGGATTCCTGAGGGAAGATGAGAGCCTGAGGGGATGGAGGAACAAGGGGGGTTACTGTGATCTGGAGATGAGAGTCTTGGGGGGGCACGGAGAGGGGAGAGGATGGAGGGGGCCTGAAGGCTCCAGCTTACATGGACTCCCTGAGACCTGAGCAAATGGCTGATGTGTGGGGATGAAGACTCAAGCAGAAAGCTGCAACGGTTTTGGAAGGGCGGAATGTACTAAGAACTGGACCCTTCTGAGAGCAGAAGAGGGGCCCAGAGATTTACAGCACGGGACTCACTGTTAGAGGCTGGCTGAGGGGAGCAAGGCAGAAAGGGAAACAGCAAGGAGTTTGCGTTAATTTTAGTAGAGAAAACGGCTTTGAGTGTAGATCCTGGTAGCAAGGATTCCAGGAACACTGAAGGATGCAGATGGACAGCTCCTGACAAGGTCCCTTCCAAGGGCTGGGGGCCTTCCGTGCCACTACACTATGGATGTTTGCCTTGCCATAGGTCGGGTTCCCCATCAGGTAGGTGGAGGCAATGATTCCAAAGTTATAGCTGTCAGCCTTGCCGCAGGCTTATGGACCGCTGAGTGACAGCCATAAAGATGGGCCCCTCCAACCCCTAGTGAGAGCCACTCCCCCTCCCATTGCCTTTGTGAACAGAGGCATGGACCCCTGGCTCTGGTGTTTGTGTCTACATTTCCCAGGGGCACAAACCTCGTGGTCAGCCGGGCGGTGGTGGTGCACGCCTTTAATCCCAGCACTCGGGAGGCAGAGACAGGCGGATCTCTGTGAGTTTGAGACCAGCCTGGTCTACAAGAGCTAGTTCCAGGACAGGCTCCAAAACCACAAAAAAAAAAAAAAAAAAAAAAAAAACCTCGTGGTCAGCAGCTCTGCAACCTCGTCATTGTTCCCTTGCTCCTGCAGTGCCTTTAGCTTGAGCATCACTGGGGTGAGCGGAAGGAAATGCTCAGATGGAGCCCTTGACACTCTCTCCCTGTGCCTCCCCACAGGGCTTCTTTTGCACATGGTGACAGTCTCTCCACATGTCGATTCACTGTGTCCTCCCATGGGTCCCCTACCCCTCTGGGCCACCCATATATGCATCTTGAGTGCAGTTCAGTATCTGGGTCAGAGGTCGAAGCCTTCGTTCTGAGGCCAGCCACACTTGTGCCACATATGAAGTGTGATGCTTTGCAAAGGGACTGATTAGCCCTCTCTGTCCAAGTGCCTAACGGGTCTTCTGGGGTCATTGTTTGCTTTGTCTGGGGCCATGAGGGCTTTGCTGCTGCCTGGACCATCTTTGTGTTCCTGTAGAGCTCACCTTCCCACCATGGTTATGACTGCACTAAACCTGTCTAATCCGGTTATCCCCCAAAGGCCTGTGGTCCTAACGGGGAGTTGGTGGAATCTCCAGGGATGGGGCCTGGTGGAGGAAGTTATCGTTGAAGGACAGGAGGACTTCCATTCCTTCCTGTCTGCTCTTTCTTGCTGTGGTTGCTGGGAGGTG
Source organism: Chionomys nivalis (assembly GCF_950005125.1). Classification (NCBI taxonomy): domain Eukaryota; kingdom Metazoa; phylum Chordata; class Mammalia; order Rodentia; family Cricetidae; genus Chionomys; species Chionomys nivalis. The sequence continues at coordinate 11,633,237 of NC_080090.1, forward strand.
ACACCTCTGCCCTGCCTTCCAACCATGTGGTCCATGGCCACAGCCACAGATGGAAACATTGTAAGCCAAGTGAACCTTTCTTTCTTTTAAGTTGATTAGCTCAGATACTTTATCACAGAGTTGAAAGTTGACCTGCACTCTTTGTGGTTCCCAGGCCCTTCCCCCCCCCCCCCTCTCTCTCTCTCTCTCTCTCTCTCCCTCTCTCCCTCTTCCTCTCCCTCCCCCTCCCTCCCTCCCTCCCTCCTTCCCTCCCTCCCTTCCTTCCCATTTCCTGTCTGCCTTTCTTCCCCCCAGGAGTCTCTGCTGTTCCTTTTTCTGCCTAAACCCGGGCTTCATTCTCAGCGGCAGAGTGGCTTCCTAGCAGCTCTCTGGGGATTTAACAGAGCCACTGTCCCTCATCCCTCACCCTCTTTCAGACCTGGGGCCCTGTGCTTTGCTCAGGGTGGCTGCCTGTGAGCAGTGAAGCCCCTGTCAGGGCCCAGTCTTCCATCTGTGCCTCTGAAACTAGACCATCCTTCCGGTATCCCCATTGGTGATGAGCCCCAAAGGTGCTTCTGGCCTTTTCCAGTCTTGATCTTTCGGCTCTAGCTCAGAGCCTGCTGCTGCCGTATGGATAGAGTCCACAGCAGACACAATTCCTCCAAATCTCCTCATTGAGATTCAGACACTCCAGACATGAAGATTCACTGAAGTCACCAGAAACAGGTGGTCCTGTCTACTCTGGAACCACCTCTACAAAGAAAAGTAGGTGGGTTAGAAGGCTGGGTGTCTCAGTTTGATTTCTGTTTCAGTGATGAAAACACCTGGCTCCGGCATCGTGGACAAACAGTGGGCTTAGTTCAGCTCACGATTCCAGGTCACAGTCTGTCACTGCAGGGAAGTCACAGACGTGGGAGCCCGAGTCAGCTGGTGACACTATGTCCATAGCCGCGGGCACAGAGAAGCAAATGCACCTGTGATGCCCTCTCGCTTCTTCACTCAGCTAGCCCTCTCTACTCTTGTGCAGTCCAAGGACCCAAACCAGGGGTTGGTGGCAGTGGGCTGAGGCTTCCTATATCAATTGATGCAAACAAGACAATCCCTCATAGACATGCCCACTGCCCGTCTCTCACTGAGATCCATGCTCATGCCCACAGCCCATGAAGACAATCCCTCACTGAGATCCATGCTCATGCCCACAGCCCATGAAGACAGTCCCTCACTGAGACCCTTCCTCATGCCCACAGCCCAACCTGATGAAGACGGTTCCTCACTGAGACCCATTCTCAGTTGATTCTAGGTGGTGTCAAGATGACAGTTAAAGTTCACAGAAAGTGTGTCTATTAAGCACCAGGGTGGAAACACCCACCCCACATTTCCAGACCCCCAAGTGCTTAGGAGGAAGGCCTGGCCAGTGTACCCAGCTGTAGCATCAGCCCCCAGCCTTGGTGTTACTGAGACATGGCTGCAGAGAGTCAATCAGGAGGAGGGAGCAGAAGGTAGACGCAGCATGGCCCTGCAGGCCAGGTTCTTGTCCTAGGTACCCACACTCCAAACATTCTGCTCTTGCTCGCTTCTTTTCCCAGTTCCAGTGCATTTGTCTGAAGTTGGTTTCATGCCAGCGCAGAGAAATTCAAGTTAGGGGGAGGACCTGGCTCTTTGAGAAGTTGGCCAACGTCCTTGGTAACAACCTGGACTTGGTGCCATTGGCTGAGGGGGTGGGATGGGAATGACTGGAGTGGCTCCCTGTGGTGTGTTCCTCTTGTTTGTCATATGGTAGTTATCACTATTGTCTCATGGTAACATTCTCTCCAAACATCTAAGCAACACTTGAGCTTGAAGTGCACACGCACGCGCGCGCACACACACACACACACACCACACAGAGAGAGAGAGAGAGAAAGAGAGAGAGAGAGAGAGCGCAAGAGCGAGAGAGAGTGCTGTCTGTGGACTGTGTTCTTCACAAACACATTGCTCATTTATCTATGGAGCCCTGAGTTCCAAGAGCTGCGCCTGGCTGTGGCCCAGGGAGAGATGTTTCAGGGCTAGCCTTTAAGAGATTAAGAGACTATAGTCTAAAACACAGTGGACTGTCTAAGGCGGGGTTACTACTGCTGTAATGAAACACCATGACCAATACACTTCCACATCACAGCTCATTGTCCAAAGCAGTCAGGGCAAGAACTCAGGCAGGGCAGGAACAGATGCAGAGGCCATGAGGGAGGGCTGCTTACTGGCTTGCTCAGCCTGCTTTCTTAGAGTACCCAGGACCTCCAGCCCGGAGTAGCCCTGCTCACGGTGGACTGGGCCCTCCCACATCAATCACTAATTAAGAAAATGCCCTACCGGTGTGCCTACACCTGGTCTTATGGAGGCACATTGCTCAATTGAGGGTCCCTCTTCCCAGATGACTCTAGCTTGTGTCAAATTGACAAAAAATTATCCGTGATCTTTGTGTGTGGGTGTGGGTGTGGGTGGTGGTGGTGGTGGTGGTGGTGGTGGTGGTGGTGGTGGTGGTGCTGCTGCTGCTGCTGCTGGAAATTGAATCCAGGGCTTTGTGAATGTGAAGCCAGAACTCTGTGTCTATACCGCTTCCCAGCTCTGGGTCTGTGAGTAGGTCTCCACCCCACAAATGGTGGTACGCTCTTTAGAGGCTAATTACTGTCATTGCTGCTGGTAAGGCAGGGGTTAATCCACGGGTCATGTGTCATCTGAAATTCATCTTAAAGAAGAGTCTACACAGTTTGGAGATGGGCTGCAGACATGTATCTCTGTCAGTCTGGTCTTGGAGATGTACGGGAGGAAGTACAGGTTCTCCCTGCTTAAGACTGCTCTATCAGTTAGTAGGCCCAGGACACGGATTTAAACAAAACAGTTTGCAGACCTGGCTGCTCATAGCCTGGGGTCCGGGAACGGCACAGTACATGAAATGTATGGAAGAAGAAGGGACAGTTTAGGAGTGACACAGGGTCTGCAGAGGTCAAGGGTGGCAGGTCACACAATCGAGGCCACAGCAGGCGTGGATAGAGATGGGGAGATTTGGGATGGTTTAGGAGGTACCAGGCTGTCTGACCGGCTTTGGGAGAATGAGACCAGAGGAATTTTAATACTGGTGGCTTCTGTGGAGCTGGGAGGATGGAGACTCACCAAGTATAGAAGTGGGTGTGGTGCTGGAATGAGCTCCCCAAGGTCTCTAAGTCGAGAGCTGGCTTCACTGGGCTTTGTGAAGTACTTTGATTCAGAAATACAAATACGGAAGCCAGTGGTATAGAGTACCACAGTTAGAGCAGGAGGTGAACTGAGGGAAAGTATACGGCATAGGGCTTCTCTTCTAGGGATCGAAGAATGGTGCGTGTGTGTGTGTGTATGTGCACGTTTGTGTGTGCGTGTGTTTCACAAGGTGGAGTGAGATGTGTGAAGGCTGTGGGGTTTGAAGCTGGGACTGCAGTATGGCGAGGAGGAGGAGGAGGAGGAGGAGGAGGAGGAGGAGGAGGAGGAGGAGGAGGAGGAGGAGACAGTGTGGGGCCAGGGAACATGGGTTAAAAACAGACCTTAGGTGGTGTGTCAGCAGACTGCTGTTCCTTCACCAGGGTCTACAGATGCATCTGTGGCCTTTTCCACTCCATCAGAGAGAGATTATATGACCCAGGCTCACACTCTCAGCTCAGTGGTGACCTTGATCCAGGGTTTGTGTCCCTGTCATTGATGTGGCCAGCTCTGCTGAGCCCCTAGTGTGGCATCTGCCACCCTCTCTTCTCTGTTCCTGCCCTGACCAGGAATCCTGCTCCAGGAAGCCTCTGTGTGGCTGCAACATCCCGAGTACCTCAAACTTGCCACAGCCTCCCTGGCCCACCAGCCTCTCAGGACACATTTGCCCTTTCCAGGGAAGCCATCATCTTGGATGATCTAGATTCAAAGATGTCTGCAGCTTAAATTAGAGGGGAGAACTTCTGAATGCCCTTCTGCTGAGACTGGTGCCTGAGCAGCCCCAGCTCAGCCCGAGACGGGAGCCACAGGGAAACCTTGAAACCTCTGTGGGACTGCTTTGAGCCAGCCCAAGGCACATCCATTCACAACTGTGCCTTTGAAAGCATTCTGTTCAAGTCACTATTTATCCAAACCTGGTCTCTGTGCCACCCCTTTCTCTGTAACCTCTGCCAAGGGAAGAGACCCGCTTGCTTCTTTCCCAGGTGTCTTCTCAGAGTTCAGCAAGGAGCCCTGCAACAGGGTGTCAGGGTTGAAGGTTCAGACCCGTGAATTCTTCCCCTCTTTTCTTAATCACGATATTGCTTTTGTTTGTTTGTTTGTTTTGATCTGATTTTCATGTGTAGCTTTGTGGTGTTTGGTTTGTGAGAACAAGGTGCTGCTAGAGACAGCCTGGGCCTTAGCACAGGAGAGGCAGACCTGGCTCCTGCTTTGCCTGGGGACGGCACTGTGACCATACAAGTAGCCCTACCTCTCCAAGCCTTGTTTTCCTTACCCAGAGAGTGAAAATGTCTATTTCTCTTTTAAAATGGCATTAACCCTTTACCCATTTGTTTGCTTACTTATTATTTATTTGCTTCTGTGTATATTTATGGGAGGCAGGGATGCTGTGTGAGGCAGGTATGGAGGTCGGAGGACAACATGGAGAAGTCAGTTCTCACCTTCAGAAGCGGAACTCAGGTCATCAGGCCCAGTAACAAGTGTCTTTACCCACTGAGCCATCTTGTTGGTCTGGGAACAAATTTGTTAGCTGACAGTGTTGTGAAGATTTGATTGGACCACAAGCTCAGACCATAATCAAATTCATCCACGGGATGTGTTTATCATGGTTCATGTGTGTGTGTGTGTGTGTGTGTGTGTGTGTGTGTGTATGTGTGTACCTGTACCTATGGAGGTCAGAGATCAATATCAGGTGTCTTCCTCAATGACTTCTTCAGCCTGCATGTGGAGACATGTTTTTGCAGTGAACCTGGAGCTCGATGATTAGTCTACACTGTTGGGAGTTCAAGCCCTATTCAGACCCTGTGGTATCTCTAATCTCTCTCCACCCTTCAGCAATCTGGAACCACCCATCATAACCTGAAGCAATGGCACTTGGTCTTGATTTTGAATATTTTAAACCAGACTTCATAGTCTGTCTCATCCACTTGGATTTGCGATCAGTCCCTCCAGTTTCATCTGCTCCTGGAAAGAGGACGTCTCTGCCTCGTTCTTTCTAGAAACAAGAGAAGTACCTATCAGACTTGGTTGTAGAATGTATTTTTCTCTCTCTACCAAAACATCAGCTGAACTGTGCCTGCCCACAGGAGTCCATCAGGACTGGTCCTACTGTTGATATCCCCTTGTGGAATTCCCTCGCTTGGGCTCCTAACAGCTCTTGCCAGCCGTTTGTGTGCAGTTCTGCCCTTGCACACAGCCTAGAGCTCTCCAGAGCTAGAGTAGAAGGCTGGGGAGATTAACTGAGAGGGGCTGCATCTGCGCAGATGTGGGGGAGCCAGCATCCACACTAGATGGAGACTTTACAGTGCAGTTGCCGTGGGGTCCCCCACACTTCTGCCACTAACCCCTCTATACACAATACATATATATGTCGGTTTCCCTTGATGGACTTAGGTGGTTTGCTTTGGTTTGTTGTTGGTACCTTAAGAGGAGGGTGGATACTGAAGTCTCCCTCGGGGAAGAATTCTTGCAACACACCCTTTCTCATAAGACCTTTCCCTGACTTGAAAACTCAAACACCAGCCTCTCCCCTTGGAGGTTCAGATCTCCATGGTAACGTCAGATCACTGCTAGTGCTGCCATAGGGCCGAGTCCTTTTCTGATCCAGTGTGAACAGAACCCCTTGAAGATAGCCACAGGCAAGGATCTGCTTGCCTCGAGGGAATAACCCTGCACAAAACGCTGCAGGAACTGCTCTCCTGCAGATTTCAGTCTTTTTTTCTTTGCTGTGCCTGCTCTCGCCCCCTCCTTGCTTCCTTTCCTCTTCTTTTTCCTTTGTGTGTGAGGTTGGCGTGTGCTCTCTTACAAAGAGCTGAACTTTCTCTAGGCTGCCCGACACAGTAATTTGTGTCCCATAACAGATGGCCAGGTGTGGGTTCGCTCTAGCCTTCCACAATAGACCTCCATTTTAGCCTGGCTCACATATACAATAAATTCTCAGAGACTTAGCTGAGGGTTGAGGGCCCAGAACTCTCACTCAAATGGCGCCCCCTCTTTCCCTCTCTTCCTTCCTCTATCCCTCCCTCCCTCTCTCTTTGTCTCACCTTCTTCCTCTCTCCACTAGATTCTGTTTCTCAGTCCATCTATGGTAGAGAGGAAAAGCCCCCAGCCTACTCCTCAGCATTTCCCATGAAGCTTTTCGTGAGTGACAGTTCTTACTGACACATCATCACTCACCTGTGATTTGGGGGCAGCTGAGATCAGGTGAGATTAGACCGAAGGCCTTGTTGACGCACTTTGTGTTCCTGTTTCCTGGCATGAAACAGGAGACTAATGCTTCTATTTCCACGGGGCCACGCCACAAAGCCCTTCCATGCATCGCTTGCATTTGGTTTCTTCTCACATGCCTTGCTCATGCTCGTGATAAGCAATAGCAAAAACAATGGCTGACGTCCTCTATTGCTCAGAACCTCTGGTGATCGTCTGGAGTGCTTCTAGCTTGCTTGTTTTGTGATCTGTCAGTGTTAATCTCAGCTGAGTGGTGCAAGGAGATGTATGTGTACACCTGGCTCTGTAGGGAAGGTGGAGGTAGAGACAGGCCTGCTTACTACAACAGTCTGGACCCAGAGGAGCCCTGGGCAGGAGGAGGCCTGGGGCAGGACAAGCACTGAGTCGGGAGGAGGCCCTAATGCAGCCTGGTACAGGAGAACCCTGGGCCTTTCTGCTTTCTCACAGCTACCCACAAAACCATTTCCTGTCTTGAAGTGCTTGGTCTTCCCCACCTTGGCTCTGCTCTCAACTCCTGTTCCTGCTGCTCTGTGTTTGCTGGTCCTGGTATTTTTGTCTTCCAACTCCTATTGAAAACTGGTGTGTGTGGGTGTGCGCGTGCGTATGCGCATGTGTGCGTGTGTGTATGATGTGATATAATTACAGTCCAGAGGAGTGTGTGTGTGTACACATGTGTGTATGTGCATGTGTGTGTGTGATGTGATATAATTACAGACCAGAGGAGTGTGTGTGTGTACACATGTGTGTATGTGCATGTGTGTGTGTGATGTGATATAATTACAGAACAGAGGAGTGTGTGTGTGTGTACACATGTGTGTATGTGCATGTGTGTGTGTGATGTGATATAATTACAGACCAGAGGAGTGTGTGTGTGTACACATGTGTGTATGTGCATGTGTGTGTGTGATGTGATATAATTACAGTCCAGAGGAGTGTGTGTGTACACATGTGTGTATGTGCATGTGTGTGATGTGATATAATTACAGTCCAGAGGAGTGTGTGTGTACACATGTGTGTATGTGCATGTGTGTGATGTGATATAATTACAGAACAGAGGAGTGTGTGTGTGTACACATGTGTGTATGTGCATGTGTGTGTGTGATGTGATATAATTACAGAACATAGGAGTGTGTGTGTGTGATTTGATATAATTACAAACCAGAGAAATTTTTTGTATATGTATGTATGTATGTGTACCTGTGCATGTACATGTGTGATGTGATGATATAATTACAGACCAGAACCCCTCGACTGCAAAGTGTCCCGTCTATGTAACGCATGTTATACTGCATCTCTGGGCTTCTCCATCTAGATACAGATCAGCTTCTACTTTGGAAGGGTTGCACTCATGTGCCATAAAGAGATAAGTTGGAGCCTCACGGTGGCCCACACAGGGACAAACTGCAGCATAGTCTGTGGTGGTGAAAACCTTTGGCAATTGTCACTGTAATGACCCTGAGTGTAAGAGATGCATGAAGAATAAAGCACAGTCCTCAGAGGGTGGATAAACAATCTTAAAGCCGGGGTGGAAAGAGTTAGCAATGTAGACCAGCTGGCAGAGGGTTCACCCAGATTCACGAAGCTGAAATTGGGAATGGCGGCACACACCTGTAATCTCAGCACTTGGGAGGTGGAGGCAGGAAAATCAGAAGTTCAAGATCACTCTCAACTATCGTAGAGGATATCTAAAGCTGTTAGGCCCTGCCCTCCCACACATCACATGCCCTAAAAGAGCCATGTGTTGGGTCCACCAGTGCTGGAAAATGGAACTGGATTTGCCTTCTTGCCTGAAATCTGACAAATGGGGGAATCTTATGACACTGGAGATCAAGCTAGCCAGGACAGTCATCCCAAAGCTCAGGGAACAATGGCAGTAGCCCTATGACCGCCCCCTTACAGTCTTGTTATAACTCCCCGCTGGGGCTGCAGGAAGGGGTAACTGAGGCAGAACCTGGGGTGTATGATGCGCTGGACTTCATAGTAATAGGTCATCAGAAAGGACTCCAGAAACTCACCACAAGGTGACCGGAAGGTGCCTCGCTGCTGTCCAGCCATAGCCACGTGGCTTCCATCTTGTCATATCCAAGTCCAAACACTACTGTTGGCTCAATGCTGCTGTTTAAATTGATTGATACATTTTACATCAATCTATTTAAAAGACATGGATACTAATCACTTTTCTTGTTGCAAAGACAAAGTATCTGGCACAAACACTCTAAGACAGGAAGCAGCCATCCTGACTCACAATTTGATCTGTGGTGGGAAGAGCCTCCCGAAAGCCATTAAAGAAGTGCGACTTTGGATGCTTAATTAAACTGAGACACCCCTTGAAGGTTTTGAGTAACTGACAGAAGACAAGAAAGGGAACTGAGGATAAGGTCCCCTCACTGTCCTAGTTTTGTTTCTGTTGCCGTGGTAAAATACCCCAGCAAAAACAGCTTCAGGGCCAAAGGGTTCATTTCCCCTCACAACTCTAGATTTTAGTCTGTCATAGCAAGGAAACTGAGGCAGCAGAAATGGCAAGTGGATTCTGGCCCTAACCTGGGCCAGAAGGGTTTGGAGAGGGAGAAGAAAGTAGAGGAGGGGGACAATGGGCGGAACTGGGAAGAATCCCCACCCCCGAGGTCACACTGAGAAGACAATGTCTCTCCTCCTAAGTGACCTCAGGAGTACTTAGGCGAAGAGGAGCAGGCAAGAAGCACGCAGTCTGGCAATCGGGGTGCAGGGGAGGCTGCTCAGTCATCACCCCAACTCTGGTTCTTCAGGGTCTGGTTGTATCAGGAGAGAGGATTTCCTGCAAGCCCCGATATTCCTGGAACTGGAGATGAAGTAGAAGAGAACACCAAGAAAGGGAACCAGTCAAGGGCAACATGAAGTTAATTGTTGCAACTACTTGTTCTCTTCTACATTGTCAGCGGTCTGCAGGACACAGTGAAAACTGCTCCCAGTCCTGGGGTAGGACGAGCCTGCAGAGCTTGGATATAGTCACGCTAGCTTTGGTGACTGTAACTTTGTGAGGGAAGAGAAAGATGAAGTGAGCTGGCCTTATCTGCCTTACATTACCAACCTTAGGCAAATACTTTGGGACTATGGAGGAATCTGCCCCCAAATTAAGGGACCCTGTGCTGGTTACCCATCAGGCAGTTGCAGGGAAGGTTCGTGGTTTTTAATAAAAGCAACCCTTAAGTCCATGCTGTGAGATCCCGGGCTGCGAGGAGGTTCACCTTGGTGTTGAGTCCTTCTGAGAATCTTGTTTTATCCATCGTCATCTGTGGGCCGTTTCCAGTGCAATGGCTTGCATTTCAGGCTCCGTAACTAGTGTCTTTTTCACGTCCAGCCTGCACTGAGCTGGCTTGATGCGTTGAACTTCTCAAGACAGCATATCGAAATCCTGTCACTCTTCTTTCTTTGTAGACACAATGCCTTCACATGCCCCGCCCCAAAGGTCTCCGGCACATGCTCTGGTCTCTGATGTGACTGATGTGTGCTGTAAGCCTGTAACCTGGGATACAGGGAGGTGAAGGGCCTTCTTGGGGTCATATAGCAGGAAGGGATAGACCAGGGTCCCAACCTGCTCCGAAACTTAGACTCCTGGGACTACCCTAGATTTCCTCCACACCTCTTACCGCACCAAGGACCCCACCTCCCTCACTGCTACAAGGTGAACTTACCCTGACACGTGAATTACACTGGGTCTTACACACTAAGGACAACAGTTCACACGACTGCTCCTCTAATGCCAGGGCATCCCCAATTTTAGTCCTTCCAGTGAGCAAGGGCCAACGTGTACCACGCAGACAATGTTGGCCTTGCAGTGTGGCCAGAGGGGCAGCGTCTTCATGTTTGTGGCGGGCATTTGCTGCTGCCCTGAGTGAGGCATGGAGTCCATGCCTGTGGCTGAGTTTGTTCTGCCAGCACGGCCTACAGAATGGTTTTTCTGACTCTTTTCCCCACATCCTTTCTCATGCTTGCTGAACTACTGAATGGGTAACGTAGGGAGAGAATGTGGAGCCAGGGTTTGTTCTGGGGAACCAGCCACCCCGCTCCTTCCACACTGCGTCCCTGCTAAACGCTGGTACCTGTGGGCCACACGGGTGTTTTCACAGTTTCTGTACTTCCTGAGTGTTAGAGACTCCATCTGAAGGGTGATAGCTTGGCGGTGCTGTCTCCTTTCAGGGCTGAAAAGGTTTAGAGATTTTGCCTGGTGTGGAGTCTTAATTAGTGAGGCATTTAGATGCAAACTTCAATTTCTTTTCTCCAAACAAAGAGAAAACCTCAGCATCCCTGAGCAAACACACCCAACCTGAAGAGGGAGTGATTTGCCTCCCACTCTCGGTCTCCTCTCAGGCTGGTGTTTCCTCCTCTGCTGGCTGTTCTCAAGGACACAGAACGCTTCTCTGACTCATCATGGAGGAGCCAGAAAGCTCTGCCTCCTGAAAATGTTGCCATGCTTTGAAGGAAGAGGGGGCAGTGGGTTTGCCCACTGTTGTTCATGGCTGGCTCGTGAGACGGTTCCTTCCAGGCTTGACTTCCTCTGCAGCCATCCTGTGATTCTGTCTTCCCTCTAGGAGGTTCAAACACCCCACTCTACCCCACCCTGCTCCCAAACGGGCCCTGACCAACCACTGCATGGTAGGAATATTCATCACTTCCTAAGAATGTGTATTTACTTATGACTACCGCCTCTTTTGGGTCAGTTTTAGAAATGAAAGAAACAAAACATTAGACATTCTGCGTTAGAGTTGGGATTTTGCTGTTAGCACAGTTGAGTGGAAGGTACAGAGATTTTTCCCATATTCTGTCTACCTTTCTAGGTGTACTGTCTGCCTCGTTATCACCTTGCTGGACACATACTTTTGTGACAGCCGCTGAGCCTGTGTTGACACATCATTATTAAAGTCCACTGGGGTTCATTTACATGCCCATGCCGTGGTTTTGAACAAATGCACATAGACCCATCATTACAGTTTCCTGTTACATGTTTGCACTGCCCACACCTCTCTGCCCCATCAGCCTGCCACACCACAGGTGGCAAACTGAGCTTTTCATTGTTTTTGTACCTTTTTCTGAGGCAGCATGGTGGCACACACCCCAGCATTTAGGAGCCAGAGACACATCTCTGAGTTTCAGGCCAGCCAGAGCTATACAGTAAGACCCTGACTCAAAACAAACAAAAAGACACACTTATTACTTTTACAGACTGCCATGTAGTCAGAATCATACAGTGATCAGTCTTTGTATTTGACTTCTTTTTACATAATAACACACATTTAATGTCTTTTTATAGCGTGACAATCCCTCTCATTTGATGCTGTGTATTATCCTGTCATCTGGAAGTGCCATCATTTGTCCACTCGTTTGCCAAAGAACATTTTAGTTGCTCTTCCAGGTCTTGGCAATTATGCCACAAAGTGGCCATGTCTGTGTGCAAGGATTCATCTGAATGTCAAGTTCAGCTTGTTAGGACAAACGCTAAGAACTGATGGATTGCGTGCTAAGAACGTTGTCTTCTGTAGTGCTGTGTTATTCTGATTCCCACCACGGTGTGTGAGCATTCCTATTGCTCCACATTCCCATCAGCACTTAGTGATGTCATCTCACCATCGCTTCAGTTGGTGTTTCTCTTCTGTTCTGAGGTAATGCAGCTTCTCATGTCCCAGACCAAGGTCGTCTATGTTTTCTTCTGTGTTACCCTCTGGGAGCTATGTAATTTGTTTTATAGATAGATCTGGCATTGTGAGTCTTTATGAAGGGTATGAGGTCCATGTTTTTACATATGGTTGTCCAGTTGTTTCAGCACTGTTTGTGAGACCGTCTTTCCCCATGGTGTTGTGTTTGCTCCTTTGTCAAAGACCAATGAGCTGTGTTTGGGTAGGCTTACTTGTGAGCTCTCCAATCTGTTGCAATGGTCTTAGTGTCTATACTTTACCGATAATCCATTCTCTCTAGCAGTACAGTTGTGGGCTATATTGCCTGTAATTCTTCTCCTTTGATATTTATTAGTATCTCTGCATCATTTGCTTGTTTTAGAATCAGAAGCTAGAGAGATGTCTCAGTGTTAACAGCACTAGCTGCTTCCAAAGGACCTGGGTTCGATTCCCAGCACTCACATGGCAGCTCCCAACACCTGTAACTCCAATTCCAGGGGATTCTATGCCCTCTTTCAGCTTCTGCTAGCACCAGACACATGTACATGGACATACATGAAGATAAATACCCATACACACATAAGATAATAAAATATTTTTTTTAAAGCTTAGAATCAGTTTGTTAATACCCATACAACACTTGGAAAAATAACTATAGGAATTAAAGCTTTTTGGAGAGCTAGCTTTTGGTTTAGTTGAATTTTTTTATTAATCAATTTAATGATTTCTTTCCATTTTTGTATATTGATCACATATCTATAAACCGTGTATTGTTTATGGTATATAAATAATATAAAATAATATAATCAGTTGATAAAATACACAAAGGTCAGCAAAGGGTGGCTTAAATCTGTGTTTTCTTAAACACTTATCTCTCTTTTGTTTGAACGTTCTGAATTCTTCCCTCTAGTTTTTAAGACTGTTTATAATAAATTGTTGCAAACTATCATCACCCAATTTGTTGTACAGTAGATGGGACCCATTCCTCCTGTTGGACTCCACTTTTACTACACGTTGTGTGAATTCCCTCTATCAATTGACATAGTTCCTTTTCCGCACCTGTGATAAAACACCCGACAAACACAACTTAAGGGAGGAAGGGTTTGTTCCGGCCACAATTCTAGGCTACAGTCCATCAGCAAGGGGAGGTCGAGGCAGCAGGAACTTGGAGCATCCACAAGTAGGAAGCACAGAGCAATGAACTCTGCTCTGCTCGGCTCCCTTTCTCTAGTGTGGTACAGGGAATGGCACCACTAAGAATGGGCAGTCTAGGGAATGGTGCAGGGAATGGCACCACCCAGAGTGGGCAGTCCAGGGAATGACGCCACCCAGATTGGGCAGTCCAGGGAATGGTGCAGGGAATGATGCCACCCAGAGTGGGCAGGCCTTCCTACCTTGGTGAACTCATTCAGGATACCCTGCCACATACAGATATGCCCAGAGACCCATCTCCAAGTCGATTCTGGATCCCATGTTGATCTTCTTTCATACCCTTCTTTCCTGTCTGCACCTGCAGGGATCACTACTATATTCTCTTTAATCAAGTCAGGGTTTGAAGTGTCTACCCATGAGTGGGAACATGGCACGCAGCATTTGTCTTTCTGTGCCCAGCTTACTTCATAGAATATCCTCTATTTTCATCCTTACTTCCACAAATGACAAAATTTCATTTCTTGTGGATAAACATCACAATATTTACCTATATGCTTCCAATTTCCCTCAAAGCATTGCTTCTGCCACATCCCACCATCCCACTAATTTTGATAAATTTTTACTTTCGTTTTCATTTAGTTCAAAATAGCTTGAAATTTTCCATCCAGGCTTGTTCCTTGACCCCTGTGCTGTTTAATCTCTGGCCTTTGATTTTCCAGTTGTCTTTCTTTGGTTGGTTTCTGTCTCTACCCCCTTGTGGCCAGAGAGCAGATATCATGCAGTTTCTGTCCTTGTTTGCTGCAGGGTCTCTGGTGGTCAGGACTGTGGCAAATGTTCCATGTGGACCTGAGGAGAATTTGCGCTCTGCTGTAGTTAGACAGCGTAGTCTGTACGTGTTCACAGCCCCAGGATTAACCGTATTATAGAGTTAGACCGTGTCCTACTGATTTTCTTTCTCCTGCGTTTGTCTTATTTCAGGCAGAAGGGTGTCTGCATCTCTAGCTGTTTTAATGTTTACCTGTTTCTCCTTACAGTTCCATTTATGACCCCACCCCATTTGGGCATTCTATTGTTGGTGCACACATGGTAATGATGATGTGTCTTCTGGAAAAATTGGCCCATTTATAACAGAGTTTGGCACTTCTTAACGTAACATCTTCAGGACCTCTTTAAGCTATCACCTACGTACAACTCAGAGATGGCCAAGAGATAGGAATGGCGGAGTAAAAGAGTAAATGTATATGCCTGTTTTATAATTCAGAAAGGCTATTAAGTAGGCTTAATTACTTATACACTTAATTTCCTGCATTTGTGTATTTGGCTTATTTGGGTAATAGCTTCTGAAAAGAGATATCTCATCCATTCACTCATACATTAAGAGTGTGGCAGGCAGTCTTTTACGGGAAGCGCAGTGAACAGTGAGCAGGACAGTACTCTCCCGGGCTCCACCACCTGGTAGTAAATGCAGGATATCAAATAAGTAGTGATTGCCAGCCCGGCAGTAGGAGGGCTTTGTGTGGATGCCTCTCAGAAGGTCGTACATGAGTAAGTTCAGAAGTTCTGTTGCCCTCTTTGTAGGATAAATGAGTTGACTAAATCCCGTGGAGCAGTTCAATCACAAAATGGGAGTGGATGGAGGAGGAGGAGGCCTTTGGTATTGCCGCTGCTGGGATGTGGGCTGGTGCAGGCGGAAACATGAAACAACCTCTACTTCACGCCCCACGCACCCTTAGCCTGACCTCTAGTGAGTCCCGTGTCTACCCAGCATCTGACACACTGACTTCTCTGATCTCCCATGGGAGCTGGGCTCAAGCCGCCTTCCTTGCTGATGGAACTGCACCCAGTATCCTCCTTCAGATACTGCCTCCTGCCCTCTGCTTTCCCTGCCTCCCTGCCTGTCCCTCTCTTGTCCATACAGACAGGAGAATGGGCAGATGGTGGCTGCTGGTTGTGTCCGTAGCAGGGACAAAGCCCAGAGGAAGCCCCTGGCACAGCAGGAAGTTCTCTGCCTGTCGTTCCTGGACGTAAACATGAGGTGGTCAGATGACAGGTTGGTGGAGGCCCTAGCCTGTGCTGTGATAGGTGTCCACTTCTTTCAGGGGTGCAGGTGAGGGAGATATGTGCTTCCTTTCTACGGTCTCCTGATAAAGGGGTAGGGTGGCATCTTGTCTCCTTCCAGGGGTGAGTCATCACCAGTCTGTGCTGCTCGGGTGTGACAGACAGAAGGCACTGTTCACGTTCACTACCCAGGAGCAAAAGGAAGTCAAAAACTGCTTGCCAATTGGATGTTGCAGGGCAAGGCACCGTCTAGAAAACAGTCATTGTTTGATGATATAGAGAAGCAGAGAGCTCAGCATAGCCTGAGCACAACAGTGTCCTAAATCACGGGGGAAGTCAAATAAACACATTTTAATATAGTCACACAATGGAAACCAGCAGAAAAAATAGTTATGAATTAGACATGAGCATAACAAGTTATTTGACTATCATATTCATTATATAGATTTTTTTCCTAAAGATTTTTTATGTGCGTAACGGTTTTCAGACACACAATGCCTGTGCACTACACATGGGCCTGGCGCCCAAGAAGCCCAGAAGAGGACATCGGATTCCCTGAAACTGGAGTTACATATGTTTACGAGCCACCATGTTGACACTGGGAATCAAACCAGGGTTCTCTGAAGTGCACTTAACAGCTGAGATCTCTCTCCAGTCCCTAACTATGGTGGCTTTTCTGTTTGTTTTTAGGCAGATTCAGATATATGGAGTACATGACTTGATTTATAGGAAAGTTTAGGGTAAACCATGCTAATATAACAGCTTAGGTCAATCAGTGACCTCCCGGAGCTGCTCAGTGGGGTCCAGACAAAGAGGCAGAGGAACTTTGGGGCAGTAAAATGTTTTAGATGTGATTGTGCATTCCTCTAACTTTTCAAACTAAAAACTTCAAATGGGAGTGTGATGGGGAGAGAGCTGCCAGACAGCCCCCACACACAGTTCCCGTCCCATCTGGAGAGAGGAGTCTCTCAAGTCTTCTTCATAAAATAACATCTCTTGCAAGAGAAAGCAAGACTTGGATGCAGCATTGCGTGTATGCTATGGACAGAGGATAAGTTCACAGCAGATGGGGTTAAGGTAGCTTTTAATTTTGTTGTATCTTGCTCCCAATACCCTGGACTGCAAGATCCTTTACTTTGTAGCACGGCGCTCTCAGGACCATGAACTTGGAGGTTGAGTGAATTGCCAAGAGATTTGGATTTGACTTCTTTCTTGTTTGTTTTTAAATGGATTTATGATTTATTTCCAGTAAATGTCTGATTGGAATAGCTGTTTTATATACCTATACACCCAAGTTCACTTTCTCGGGTCAAAGGGATCGTAAATGGAGCAGATTTACAAGGCCTGCTCTAGGCTGATGGTATCCAATGTGTGGTGTGTGCCGGAGAGCTGGGGAAATTCTGTCTAAACATTTCTATACTTTTGTGTGCATTCTGTAACTGGTTACACACACACACACACACACACACACCCTTCTTCCACCTCCATTAACTGAAATTGGAACCTTGAGAGAATGGTTGGGCTAGAAGGCAATAGCAGAACACTATAGCTAATTAAAAGAACCCAGAGCCAGGGTGTGGCAGAGGTGAACGCAGGATGATTATGAGTTCAAGGCCAACCCAAGCTACTTGACTCTATCCCCACAAGGCTGAGGATGTATCTTTGTGGTAGGGTGTTTGCCTAGCGTGCTGCAAAGGCCATAGATCCAATCTCCAGTGCTTCAAGTACATGCACAGAACACCCAGAGGGAGCTGTCTAATAGCAGTATATAAAACTGATGATTGTCCAAAGGACCTTTGAAAGACAGGTAGATCTTTCACACTAGTGTGTTCTGAAGCTGACCTTGGCTAATTTATCGACTCTCTGAGCTTGGAGCCAGTGAAGAGTGGATGATACAGTCTCCTGCAGGCCTGCTGTGGGGTGGAGAGAATGAGCTGCCTGTGGAAGGATTTACCCCAGGCCTCACTGTAATGACTCTATGCTGGGAGATGGTACTCTCATCTGGTTGAGGATGGAGCAGGTTAGAGATGGCTTGACTATCTCCTGTTCAGTATGTCTGTGTCTGCTCTGCCTTCAACACCACTTCCTGCCCCGGAATCTTGCATCCATGTGACCACGATCCAAGTGGCCTTTTATGAGGTGGAAGTCGAGTCATGAAGGGTCTCATGGTGTCTTCCTGGTCCACTTGTCACATACTCTGTCGGATCCCCAGCAGTCCCTCTGAGGGACCATGTGTGGGTGCTGAGCCCCCGGATTTGGCTGAGGATCTAACTGATGTCACAGCCAACCACCAGTCACATAAACAAACAAAACGAGCTTTGAGTGGCTTCAGTCAGGTCACCCTGTGTTTGAGCCTTTCCAGCTGGGGCCCCAGGTACAGGAAGTGGAGACAGGCTGTGTCTTTGAATCAGAACCCATGACCCTAGTAAAACAGCTCTTTCTTTAAGCACCTAAGGTTGGAGTGGTTTCATCAGATGTGACTAATGTCTCAGCCTCTTTGGAGGGATGCACAATGACCTGGGTACCAGCTCTGTAGCCCAGGCCCCCAAAGTTACCTTCCGTGGAGTCTCTACTCATCAGCACAGGATCTGTTCCCACTCCTTCTTCTCTTCTCCCTTCCTCGTTTCCATTTTGCTGGTTCAAGAGAAGGAAGTTGGCCACAGGGGGTGAGCTCTTGAAGCCTCTTAGTGGACCCTAGACTCATGGCCATTGAACTCTCACTCCTGAGCTGCACCAGGACCCTATGTCCTCTCTGGCTGGCCTGCCACCCCATGCCAAGTGGGCAGAGCTTGGCCTATCAATGGGGGCAGCTGCTCTTCCATCTAGCCGAGGGAAACAGGTTCCCAAGCTCCTCTATACTGTGGGTATGTGAGAGCAAGGCTCAGTAGGCACTGGAGGGCACCCAGACAGATGTTCTGTGCATTTCTTGTAAAGCAGCTCTGCTCCTTTAAACAATAGTCTTCCCGGCTCCCTGGCACATCCTGTTCATTCTTCGCTGTTCCAGTCACTGCCACCCTGGGGCCTCTGGCAAGCTGCTTCTCTCTCTGCCTCCTCCCAAGGAGGGCACTCGGCATGCCGATCCCGAGCTTCTGTGAATGCTACCGTCTATGGGTTTTTCCATGTGGGGATGGAGGCCAGGCTACTAGCAGAGTTCAGGGACATGCCAGTGGAGCCCCTGATGTTGATAGCAGAGAGCAGGTACCTTCAGTGTAGAGACCTGCCCTGCGGAGGGGAGACCTCTTCTCCTGGCCACCGCCCTTACAGAAGGCTTACTTCTGAAGCTCCTGCCCAGCTCAGCATTGGTGGGCAGAGTGGGGATATTAATCAGAAAGACAGAGGTAGCCATGAATGCCTTTGCCATGAAAGATGCAGGCTGGGGTGTTGATAAGAGCTTCCCAGAGGAGGCTGTTTGTCTATGAGCAGGTCCAAGGGCAGTTGCAATATGTGGGCTCTTAAAAGCAGGTCCTTTCCTAGTCGTTCTGTTTGGGCTGGTCTCTGTGGAGCACTATGGGTGCCCCAGTCCGCCTGTAGGACATTCTTCTTGGAGACTTGAGGCCCATTGTCTTGGACATGGGTGAGATATAGCATATGGCGTCTTGTAGGGTGTTCTAACTCTGGGTTATGTACCCCAGTGGCCAGTCTGTGAGAGTATCCTGGCAGCAAGCACTTAGGTACATTCCAAGTTTGGGTCACCTTACAAACCTACTCTTTGTTACTTTTGTGTGTGTGTGGGGGGGGGGTTGTTTGGGGGTTTTGCTTTGTTTTTGCCACATACTTAGGACACCATCTCCTTTAAGCCACGAAGTCCCTGAGAGATTGACATTATCTCTGGTCGGCAGAAAAAGAAACTGAGACTCTGCCAAGAGAGGCAGAAACGAGTATCCCCGTCTCTCCCCAAATCCCCCGCCCTTCCTATCATGGCTCTCAGATGTTGTCTTGGGAAAATGGACGTTTCAATGGCCACTCTGATGCTTTTCTCTGTCTTTACCCTGCATGCTGAACTCCTGGGAAAAAAAGACAAGAAGCCGGTCAGGGACACAGTGGTGAACTGAATTCTTTCCAGCATAAATCGATGGCATCACTGTGCCTGGGATGTCTAAATTGCCCTTGGCTTTGTGTGTCTTTTTAATACCTAGGGAACTCCGCTATCTTTTCTTGATGAGTCAGGCCAGTCTTTGCTGATAACGAGGAGACCGTGAAGTGATTTTTTTTTACCCTGCAGAATACTTGCGGCTGTAGAGGTCCTTCTTGCTTCCTTTGGACCTCACACGTTTACCGGAGCAGTGTTTAAGTGGCACATTCTTACTGTGCGTGGTGGCTCTGAGGGTATCGCTTTCCAGAAACGTTCTGTCGGTCACATGGCCCACCAAGGATGGGGACGTGTTAAGAATTTTTCTCAGCAAATTTTTGGAACAGAAGAACTAAGATAGCTAAGTTTTCAGAAGTTACTTGAATTACAAAGTGTCCTGGTTGCTATTGCTATGATGAAACCCCGGGACCAAAAGCAGTTTGGGGAGGAAAAGGTTTATTTGGCTTGCACTTCCACACAATAGTCCATCACTGAAGGAAATTGGGGAAGGAACCTGGACTGAGGAGCTGATGCAGGGTCATGGAGGGGGTGCTGCTTACTGGTTTGCTCCTTACGACTTGTTCAGTCTGCTTTCTTATAGATTCTGGGACCACCAGCCCAGGGATGTCACTAGATGGGCTGGGCCTTTCCCCATCAATCACTAATAAATAAAATGCCCTACAGGCTTGCCTACAGCCTGATCTTATGGAGTGATCTTCTAAACTGAGGTTCCCTCCTCTCAGATGACTATAGCTGTGTCAAGTTGCCATAAAACTATCCAGCACACAAACTGAATTTTGTTCTGCTGGGCAAACAAATCCTTCATATTCAGCCAGTGTAGCACTAAGGTGTATGGCAGGCTGAGACAACACAAGGGTCCCTTACTTAACCTCCCATTGCTCTAGCCTTCCCTCCTACCGTCTTTCCTTGCTCGTTGAGTCCTCAGACCCAAATGCCCAAACTGCTTTCTAAGCCTGGCCATTCCTTGGCCAACATCACCCCTTCCCCAGACTTTTATCCGCCACTAGCTCCTTGGCCATCTTTTCCTCCACATGACACATGCATTCCCCTAGAGATGTCTTCACAATGCCTCTCTAAACACGCTGTTCTCAAACTTCAACACTTCCTGTTTTTAAGAGCATAGTCACACACTTAGGAGTGACCATCTTTCCCCTCACTGACACTTAAGTTGTATGAGGCCAGCAGCTATGTCTGACTTATTTACCAGAATACCCTTGGTCTCAGCATGATTCCCATACACAGAATCAATAATGAGGTTTAGATTTTTGAGTCAATATTACCTTCTCCCATTGATGGAACTACAAACCAAGGCTATAACATAACTTCTCAGTGTGTATTGGACTGCCATCTCTGGTCTGGTCTCGGCTTGGCCAGCTTTGGGGCACTTGTGACTCCAGGGCTCACGTGGCTTTACGATGCTGCTGCCTTTGATTTTGAGAATCTGTGTTTCTTGTGGTGATAGAAGTGGATTCTTTTGTTATTACTGTTAGATCTTAACTTAAGATTAGACCATGTTCAGAAGGGTACTTGGGTACATTAGACCAAGAACATTGTGAGGACACGATTGCATCATGCCCTCTGTGAGTCAGGAGCAGTAGGAGACTGAGATGACCCCCTTTCTGTGTCTCAGAGCAGTTGGCATGACTTTGTTTTCTGGAGACATGTGGACTAAAGCTCATTTGAACAGTTCTTTAGGTGAGCGACCTTGCCTGTCAGGTACCAGAAGCAGAGAGCTGTGGAGTGCGTTGACTCTTAAATGGTGCCCCATGCATGAAAGGAGAGATGCTGAGCTTGGGTGTTGGAGGCCAATAGGCCTGAAGAGATGACAGAGACTCTTGGAACAGATTTCAGACAAGGGCTTTTCATCTTCCAGGATGCTGTCAGGCAAACCCAGTCAGATGAGGCCTCTCTTGCAGCCCTCAGGCTTTGCAAACCATGCTATCATAGTGTTTTTCTGTCTCTTGGCTAGCTGCTGTGGCTGCTGTGGCTGCTGTGGCTGCTGTGGCTGCTGTGGCTGCTGTGGCTGCTGTCGCAGGTCTAAGCCTGTGCCTTAGAGCTGCTGAGAAGTCCCTGTTCTGCCAAGACTGAGCAGAACATGGGCAAAGTGATAGACACCCCATCTCTGGGGACCTTTTGACCCAGGAGTTAGTCTCAGGTTCTGTAGTCAATGTGGAGAGAGAGAGAGAGAGAGAGAGAGAGAGAGAGAGAGAGAGAGAGAGAGAGAGAGAGAGCGCGCACATGCATGAGTAAGTGCTCATATACACACATGGAAATCAGAGGACATTTTGAGGAATTGGTTCTCTTCCTTTACCATTGTTTTCCGGGACTGAACTCAGGGTTTCAGTCTTAGGGACAATCACCTTAACCCACTGAGCCATCTCCCCAGCCCCTAAAGGCTTTAGATAAAATGGATGAACTTGCTCGTGTTTCAGATGGGCAGTGTGTCTCTCAGTTGGCTTTTCTTCTCTCTTCTGTGTAGACTTTTCCTCCTCTCAAGCACACCTTTCTTCCGGAAAGGCATTCTGACTGCTTTGCTTTCCTTCCAGTCTATCTGCAGTTCATCTCTAACTTCCTGAAGCTCCTGGGGAAGACCATAAGTAAGTCTTGTGTGGCGCCTCGCTCCTCAAGACTTCTCTGTGCTGCAGTCCGCCAGGTGTTCCCTGGAGACATGGCTATGGGTCATAAACACCAGCCTAGGGGTCTGGGGATCTCCCTATTACAGGATTCACTCTGGACTCCTGGGTGCCGGGAAGGAGTGCAGAGAGAGTGCCCTTTCCCTCCATGTACCAACTGGTCTTTGTTTTACACACTGAACTTCTGTCTAGGATGTTGCTATATCGGAAGGCTCAGGGTTTGAAACCATATTTTGACAAATACTCAGATCCTCCTGGAATCTATAGTAATCTGAATGAATTCTTATGGAAACAATAGTAATTATTATCATCATTGTTGTACTGTTTTCTGACAGAGTCTTGCCCTGTAGCTCAACTTAACATGGAATTCACTATGTAGCCTAGACTGGTTTTGAACTCACAGAAATCCTCCTGCCTCAGTCTCCCAAGTGCTGGGATAATAGGCATGAGCTATCATGCTCAGCTTCATGAAAATTTTTCATCTGACTTGTTGAGCTTTTACTGGATGTTTTATGCTTTAAAATTCTATCTGTATTGTGGTCACACAGTGGACTGTTTATAGGACTCCATACATGTGTGTGTATTTTAATATACACACAAAGCAAATAGGACATACACATAAACATATTATCCAAGGCCAGGTTTTCAATGCCTGCATCTTTAAAAAGGTCGCGTCCTTTTATTTGGAAGGAATCTCCCATGCTTGCCTCATGTTGCTTGCATTTCTCTTCTTTGAGTAACTCCATTCTGCCTCACAGTGTGTTAGCTCTGCATACCCCTCTCCTGGCTATACACCAAGTCATTCAAAGTTCAAGACACTTAGATCTTCATCTCTGTAACCTTGGTAATACCAGGAAGCATGCTTTACATAGACAACTAAGGAATCATCTTTATCTATGAAGATTAAATTAGAAAATCATAGGCTAGGAAGACATGTTGGTAAGATCTCATGTTGCCATGGAGTTGGGATATCACGTGTGTACCTCATGAAGACCTGCCCAGCTTTTCACATGGAGTAGATGATACTACATAGAACTGCATGCTGTTGTCCTTGAGGTGGAACACAGAGCATGGTACTGATTACTCAGTATGAAATTTCATCCTTGGAAAATTATCTTTAGGTGCAGGGATTATGATAGGGACCAAGAATGCCAGTGCTCTAAGGGACAGTGTATGACTGGGATGCCCAGATACCTCATTGCTCTGATGACCTGGTGTGGACAGTTATGTGTTCTGTTGTATCTAGGCATAACTCACCTCAAATGAAATCTATGCTTATTGAATTGAACTGATTAAGGCAGGGGTCAGAGAGAGCAGCCAGACAGTTACAGAACTGCTCACATTAGCAGATTTGTGTGGCTCTTGCTCTTAGAAGTCAAACCACCTTCTAAGTTGTAAAATGATAGGAATGTCATGTCACACAATATAAGCCAATAGTTATTGAATGCCCCTATCTGCAAGGTGCCTTGCAAAGCTTGGGTATGGTTCACACTTAAACCTTATAACTCTGGTGACTTTCCTACCATGCAAATTCTTTATTACATATTGCCATATAGTAACTTTATAGCATAATGCCATATATTATCATCTAATTCTCTTGAGCTTCATTTGCCTCAAGAGACTCGTGTTCCTCTTAAAGGGTACTTGCCTCCCAGGATCTGGCTTGTCTTGTCTGTTAGTCAAGAAACCTTAGCTTTTGAGTTGAATAGCCCTGGTCACATAAATGAGAGAGTTCTCATTTTGTTTTTTAAACCTCACATTTATTTCATGTGAAGATGGAGAGGGTTGGGATATCTTTTGACTTCCCATGAGCAATGAGGAAAGAACATCCCTGCCTTGGTGATACCTCTCCCCTTCTGTCCTAGCGAAGGTAGAAACTTTACTTGAGGGAACACTCTCGCTGGAGCACCCTGGGGAGGAGAGGGTTTATTTCACTCACAGTTCCTTATTACAGTTCATCATCAAACGCAGTGAAGGCAGGAACCTGCAGGCAGGAGCTGATGCAGAGGGCGTGGAGGAGTGCTGCTTACTGGTTTGCTTCCCCTGACTTGCTCAGCCTGCTTTCTTTCTTTCTTTTTTTTTTTTTTTTTTTTTTTTTTTGGATTTTCAAGACAGGGTTTCTCCGTAGCTTTTGGTTCCTGTCCTGGAACTAGCTCTTGTAAATCAGGCTGGCCTCAAACTCACAGAGATCTGCCTGCCTCTGCCTCCCGAGTGCTGGGATTAAAGGCGTGCGTCACCACGGCCCAGCTCTGCTTTCTTATAAAACCCAGGTCCACCAGCCCAGAGGTGGCATCACCCACAATAAGCCAGGCCCTCCCCCATTGATCACTTATTAAGAAAATGCCTTACAGCTGCATCTCATGGAAGCATTTTCTCAACTGAGGCTCGCTCCTCTCTGATGACTCTAGCTTGTGTCAAGTTGAGATAAAACTAGCCAGCGTACCTTCAATAATCGGAAAGGCTATAATCTTTAAACTTGTGGGGCAACTGGATATTTGTTGGTTAAATAGCAATATTTATACATTCCGATTATTCTCATTACGCTCTGATTATATTCATTAAACTCTGGTCCTGGGGAGCAGGCATCTTCTTGCTTTTCTGTCCTGTATCTCTCCAGAGAGCCTCCAAAGGGGAGCACACAGACACCCCTCTGTGACAGTCCTTCACCAGTGCTGTGGTGGAGTTGAATCAAAGATGAGGATGTAGGGACGGCCATGAACGGTGACCCCAGTAACGTCTACTCCTCTAAGTTTAACAACACGATCACCTTGCAAAGCTTCCCAGCCCTTCCCTTCTTATTGCTTTTATACCATGAATAAAACAACGTTCAGCACATAAGATGAGAGATGGGGGAAAAGAAGGAGCCACTGAAATGCCAGCTATGCCAGGACAGTGTTAGGAATTGTCTCAAATCACCTCATTCTGAGAGAAACTTTCTTCCCTACCCTTGCAATTATTGTAATTATTATATCATTTTTTTATTTACTATACGGGGGGGGGGGGACCACAGCATCACACAGAGACCAGAGGACAACTTGCAGGAGTCACTTCTCTCCTCCCTATGGATCCAGGGGATGGAACTTAAGCTGTCAGGCTTGGCAGCAAGTGCTTTACCTGCTGAGCCATCTCCGGGGCCCAGTGGGTGTTCTGTCTTGTTTTGATTTTAGACAAAGCGCCAGCTGTAGCAAAAGGGAGTAGTGACTGGGCTTGAGGAAGGGAAGGGGATTGATGGATCTGCAGAAGCCCTTCTTTGTGGGGCCTTTGTAAGCCCTTCAGTGGCTTAACCTTGACTGGAATTACAGAAGGAATTCTAGCTGATAGACTGAGATACTGATCCCAAGGCTGATTCCGCTCTGTTAAAGAGCCAGACCAGGCAGCTGCTGTCTCATGGTGCAGGTTATTTGTGAGGTGGAGGTGGGGGACAAGTTGCCTCTAGTTGGGTCATCTTTAAGAGATGATGAACTAAATCCAAAACAAAACATGATTTGAGTAGCTAGTAGCCAGTGGTAGCACTATGTGCTTTGTGAACAAGCAAACACTGTGTAGGTGTGGTCCTGCGGCTGTCCTCTGGTTCTCTCTTCTTTCTCTGTCTGTCTGTCGCTCTTTCTCTTTCTCCCCCTACCGTGTGTGTGTGTGTGTGTGTAGGCGCACGTGTGTGGTAATGTACGTTCTTACACGTGC
Source organism: Chionomys nivalis (assembly GCF_950005125.1). Lineage (NCBI taxonomy): Eukaryota > Metazoa > Chordata > Mammalia > Rodentia > Cricetidae > Chionomys > Chionomys nivalis. The sequence continues at coordinate 11,658,910 of NC_080090.1, forward strand.
AGGTGCACATTTGTGCACAGCCGTGTGGGTGTGGAGGCCAGAAGTCAACGTCAGATGTCATTCTTTGGCAGCCACCCACCTTTTAAAAAAATTCATGTGTGCCTAGGTAGTTTCATACACGCATATAAACCTTTATGGTCACAGTCATCCTCCCTCTCCCTGAAGTCTCATGTCCACCTTCCCGCCTTCTCACCACCACCCGTTCCGCCACATCCTTATGCACTTTCATGTTGTTTCCACCTGATTACACACGTCTTAGAATGGGCTGGAGAGATGGCTCAGTGGTTGAGAGCATGGACTGTTCTTCCAGAGGACCTAGGTTCAATTCCCGGTACCCACATGGCGGCTCACAACTGTCTGTCACTCCAAGATCTGACACCCTCACACACATACATGCAGGCGAACCACCAATACACATAAAATAAAAATAAATAAAGTCTCTTTGAAAAAAGAATTCTTATGATCTCCTTAAGTTAGCAACCTCATCACTATCAAGAGATGGCCATGAGCCTGGGGCCCAGGGGCCCTCAGCCAGTGTCAGCTGAATTTGTCTTACTCCAACCTCCCCGCTTCATGACAACGTTAAGTCCTTATACCTCTGGCTGGCATATAAGGGGCTTATTTCTTTAAAAATCACATCCATTTGTCTGACTCAATGCCCTGCCATCTGTGCTCCATCTGCCAACCTAGAAAAACCCTCTGTGTGCCACTGACTAAAGAATGTGGGTGCTGTAGAGTATTGTTACCTCCAAAGCACCATGTAGCATCTTCTTAAGCTAGAGTTAGCCCTCTGTGAGCTCTGTGGGATGGGGAGAAGAAGCCGTGTGCTCCTGTGTCCTGGTGTTAGTGCTGGCTTGAGAGCCGGTGAGAACCAGCACAGACGGGGCGAAGCCCTTTGTGTGTTTAGTTCGTGGAGTGGTGCATTCTGGTTCAGTGTCCGTAGCCAGAGCTTGCTTGAGGGGATGGGGGCTCCATGGCTATCGGTCTGGGGACAAGTTTGTTTAAATGGGACTCATGTTATTAAGTCCTAGTTCAAATCTGGCTCTTAGACGTTTCAGGATCCTCTCATATGAGTTTCTTCATTCTTTCCAGAGTCTTTGTGGGACTGGAAGGCAACATGGTGTCCCTGACATGCGATGCTGATGTCCCCGTAGGATTGATAGTCCACTGAGACTTCTTGAAGTCAGAGATTCCCAGGTCTTTAGGGGAAAATTAGACATCCGTCCAGGGGAAGCCAGCCAGCCAGCAGGTCCCCTGCTTCAGAGCACCAGGGGGTGGGAGCATCAAGGCACATGCTGGCAACAGTGACTCCACCACGGAGTCCAGATTTGGAATCCTCGTGATTCTGTTTTCACTTCTCAACCCCCAGCTCTTAAAAGTGACAACCGTGAGTGGTTAAGAGAAACATGTCCGTGTCCTTCTGAGTTCTTAGGAACAGCATCATGTGCAGCCATGTGCCAGCAAAAATGATTTATCTCATGATTCATGGCAGCATTTCCCAGCCAGGGTCACACCCTGAAGCACTCACCCCTATTGGAAGAGGGCAAAATGACTTCCCAGTCCCTGGTCATTCCGTTACCCAAAGTGAGACTCTCAAAGCTTGGGACTGGCAGGAGCCATCTCAGACTGTATGAGTTACGGGTTCTATGGGGCCTTCAAGGCTGATCTCTTGTGGACCAGAGCTTCTCCTGTCTGAGAGCGAGGGACTGCTTACAGGAAGTTCCCTCCTGGCTCAAGATGCTCAATGTGTAGCTGCCCACAAGTGGGCAGCACCCTCAGCTCTGCTTTCAGGCTTTTGAAAAAATTTCTCTTCCCATAGGATGTATTTTCTTTCTCTGCCCCTTTACTTAACCTCTTCAAAGACAGAAACAGGAGTCAGGAGAACAACTGTGGGTTGGATTCTTTGTTGTTTGTTTTGGTTTGGTTTTTAGATATAGGATGAGCTTTTAAAAAACAACAGAGAACACCAGGGCCATTTTCTGAGGGTTTACATTGCTTTGGCTGACAGGAAAATGGCCTCACACGACAGCTGAGAGATGTCTATTCTTTGATCTAGTCTTTAATCCATGGTTTTATAAGAAAATAAATATGTGACTGAAAAGTCTGCCGACATAAGGACACCCCCGTCCACTCTCAACTCTTGGTAGTTAGTCGGGGTCCTGGGACAATATTCTTATTTCGGAAAGGACCCCCTTAGACAGGCAGTGTATAGTTCTGCATGTCTGCCAGGGGAGATGGAATCCAGCTGGGCAGTGCTAAAACAGTTCCTTCCACTGTGGAGACACACACGCACACAAACACATCTTTAAAAATTTCTTCCAAGTGAGAGAACAATAACAAAACTGAGCGACCAAGTCAAAACTATGCTCAAATCTGATATAAAGCTGTTCTGTCCTGCAGCTCTTGGGTGTGGCGGTTGCTGCCCACTGTGATCTTGCAAAGGCTATTTTACTCGGGAAAATAGACATTTTTTTAGCGATTTGGAAAGTATTTGTGCAAACCACGTCATCAGGAACAGCATCAGGCATACCTGCCATTTGCTGGCGGCTGCAGCCGACACCTCGCAGGCCTTCCTGTCCCTAGTCCTCCGCCTCAGTCTCTCTGTCAGGTTGGTTCAAGTGTCATCGTGGTTCCCATGTGGAAACGGAGGCAGCAAATGCCAAGCGACTTCTCCAAATCACAAAGCAGTTAGTACAGTGCCCTTGTATCTCTTTTTAATTCTTGGACCTGTCTCTCCGATGGAACCCCAGCTTTTTTAGGGCAGCTACTTCTGCTTTGTTTTCCATCTGTGCACTTCTGCCGGAGTTCTGTGCCTGCCTCCTGCGCACACTTCAAGTTCATGGTGGGGCAGGATTAGTTCGTCATGGCTGTAGTCTTGGGTGCTTAAGGTATTTGGAAATGATGATGAAGAAGAAAATACTTTGCTCTACGGTTCTCAGAATGGTGTCTACACACCAGAACCTCGTTAGCGACTGCACGGATTCCGCTAAGGCGCATCAGCATGCTTCTGAGGCTTCAGGTAACTTCCTGGCAGGCTTGTTTGTTTTCATTATGCTGCCCGACTTTCACGCCATGGAAATAAATTAGATTTCAGTGCAGATGAGTAGAAGTGGGAACAACGCCGGCTGGTTCTCTTGTTTATGTGTCTGTGTACAAACATACCCTTTGCTCTGCCAAAGAGACCTTCTCTTTGGCTTAGAAGTGTGGCCATTGAGCTCAAGAGCTTGTAGAATCCCTTTGTCTTGTGAAACAGCACCCCATCCCTTGCATCAAGGCCAAAATACAGTTAGGATACTCTTTTCATCTTCTCCATCCCATCCCTACCTCTAGGGCTATGAAAACCACCGATTATAGGATTCTCGCCCTAATTATTTGATACAGTTTCCCATACTGTTGTCACATGCTGCTTTGCAGAGGGTCTGACTGTTAGCACAGGCTTGTGCGGAGTCTAACTGTTGGCTCAGATGGGTCTGCACAGGGCCTGTCTGTTAGCCTAGGAAGGTTTGCATAGGGTCTGACTGTTAACCCAGGTTTTCACAGAGTCTAACTGTTGGCTCAAATGGGTTTGCATAGGGTCTGACTGTTAACACAGGTTTTCACAGGGTCTGACTATTAACCCAGGGTTGCAGAGTCTAACTGTTGGCTCAGATGGGTCTGCACAGGGCCTGTCTGTTAGCCTAGGAAGGTTTGCATAGGGTCTGACTATTAACCCAGGTTTGCAGAGTCTAACTGTGGCTCAGATGGGTTTGCAGAGGGTCTGAGTGGTGTCACAAGTAGGTGAGCACAGGTTTGCACAGGGTCTCACTGTGAGTCAATCACAGCAAACCTGGCTCACAAGTGAAGGGTTATCTTTTTTAACACCAATCACAGCATTGTCCTTTTGCGCCAGTCACAGCAACCCCTCTGCTTTGCCACCAGCGGAAGTGCTACCCTTTCTTCATGGAGCCTTGTCTACTATTACCAAGGTTCTTCTGCATTTAGCGGTAGATGCCTGTGAAGACTAAAGTACAGGTGTTCGTCCTTTACATACAAGATTTTCTTGAAAATGGGAGGAGAAGACAGTTCAGCTGGTAAAGGGCCTGGTGTGTACAAGCGTGAAGATCTGAGTTCACACATGCGCATAGAGGCATACAGATATATGGACACACACCCACAGCCTGCCCCTCCTCCCAGATTTCTTTGAAAAGGTGAGTGTTCAGGATGAAATTCTTCCCTTGAATTCATTCAGTTCAGGATTCTGTTAAACTTTAGATGCCCATCACGGAGTTAGGGCAATGGTGTGTGTTTAACGGCCTTTGTGTTTTCACTAAATGTGATAAAATGAATACTTAGTCCTGTAGAATAGGAGGCTGAACTCTGTGCCCAAAGACTTTTCAGGAGAACCAAGAGGCTTTGAGGCATCAGAGAGAACTCAATTTGCACGTGCTTAGGTATGAACAGTTTGTTCTTACTAAAAGCACGCAAGAAGGATCTGCACACGCGGCGTTTGGCAAAGGATCGCTCATTAGAGGAAATGGAAGATTCTCTGTGTGGACGAGTCTGGGGCTGCCTGTTTGAGGTCACCAGCACAGTTCCCCCTTTTGTCTGAAAAAGTTTTATGACTCCTTCTTAGAAGCTTCCGATTGGAGGGGTGAAGTGGAATGTTCTTTGTTGGTCACACAAAGTGGGCTTCTCACAGTTGTGGAGAAGTCTAGAGGGTGTCTTCGACTCGCCCACTTTCTGGCTTACAGCAGCCATATTCTCTGTGTCCTTCATGTAAGAGGGTCTTTTTTTTTTTTTTTTTGACATGGGCCTTGTATTAGCTGGTTTCCTGTGGCTATGATGAAACACCATGGCAACTCAAAGGAGAGTTTATTTTGGGCTATGGTTCAGAGGGCTCAGAGCTCACCATGGCAGGAAGGTGTGGCAGTGAACAGCTGGGGCAAGAAGCTGGGCGATCAGATCTCAGTAGCACACAGGAAGCAGGAAGAATGAACTGGAAGTGGGGTGAGGCTATGAACTCTCAAAGCCCACCCACAGGGTGCTTCCCTTCTTCCAACAAGGCTCCTAAACATTCCATAATCTCCCCTCCTGACACAGCGACACCAACTGAGAACCAAGTCTTCAAATAGACGAGCCTCTGGGAGACATTTCTCAAGTAAACCACCACAGGTGTTAACCTCGCTTTTGCCCTTGTTCTGTTCTCACGTCTTTAATCGCATGCCAGAGCCTGGCCCTCAGTAGCACCACTCTGGGTAGTGTTTTAATACAGCGGAACTTCAGAAGGTGCACGCCTGCGGTGGGGGCTTGTGATGAGTTCTTTCTGTCTAAAGCTCAGATTGGGTCCTGCTGGAGAAAGTCTGATTGTAAACATAACATTAATAATTCTCAGCTCTGTTACTCCTGATGATTCACTTTGCAAGTAAGTATATTTATTATAAAATTGTAGAATAGCCTCATCCTAGAGCTCCCCAGGCATTGCTGGCTGTCTGAGGACCAGCAGGCAGTAGGGCAAAGTAGCATCCAGGTATGATTCAGTGAACACGTGCCTGTCTTCTGGGAAGGCAGCAGCCCTTGAATCAGGGGCCTAAAGGAATGCGGCTATTGTACCGTGTTTGTATTTAAGTGTATGATCTGTCGAATAATTTGGTGCCTACACTATCAGAAACCATCTCTCAAGGGCTTCTAGAGCTGGATGAAAAAAAATGGGTCCTGCCCTATAAGACATAAAGAATTCAACATTATCCGACTTTGATTAGTGTCACTTGTGCTGTCTGAAAGGCCGTGTTTGCCTGGAGGGTTTATCCTGCAGAGAATATTGACTCCACTTTGGTTATGCTTTGGTATCTGCTCACAGAGGGGGACAAAATAATCCTTGCTATCCTTAGAAGCATATATATTTTAATACAGTTTTAATATAAGGATATTGGTGGATCTGAAGAGAAATAAATCCATAACGTTAACAAATCAGAATGGAAAAAGAAGACATACATGTACATACATGCATGCACACATACACATACACATACAAACACATAAATGTGTATACATACACACATATACATATATAGATACAAGCATGTATGTACATGCAAATATATATACATATGCATGTGAACACATACACTACATTTATACACATGCATATGCCTGCATATATTCACATACATTCATAGATGCAAATGTATACATACATATACATTCATATACAAATACATACACGCATGTATGATTACATATCTATGTACACATGCATACACACCCACACATACATCTGCATGCATATATACACATACATTTATAAGCATATACACACATATGTATGTATGTATACATATATAAATATATACATATGTATACTCATCTACACACATATATGCATATACACATGGATACATGCATATATCCATTCGCAGATATAAATATAGGCATGCATGTGTGCATATACATACATGTGAACCCATGCATACATTCGATATACATGCATACATACATATATGCTTTCATATAAATACAATATTCTGACACACATTCATGTACACACATACACATATATACATGTGCATACGTGCATATAGATTCATAATGTATATGTATGAGTAGTTAAAGTGTAAAATCTGAGAAGACTCTGGAGAGTTGGGAAAATGGGCTCATTGAATAATAACAGGATATTTGGAGTATGTCTTTAAGCTTTAAATATTTCCCAGACACCTAGTGTATGCCAAGTACTCCCTGAGGGGATCTAAGGAGAATTATCAGATGTCTGAGCAGGCTCAGACCAGAGGTGACCGTCTGTCAGGACAATCTCAACAGATGTTCTGAACTTTTTCTTTTTTCCTCTGTGTGTATGTTTGTGTGTGTGTGTGTGTGTGTCTGTGTGTGTGTGCATGTACAGGACAACTTCAGGGAGTCAGTTCTCCCCTACCTGTGTTGGTCTGAGGGATTGAACTCAGGCCATCAGGCTGTGTGACCAGTGAGTGTGTTTAACCTGCCGAGCGATCTTGCTGGTCTTTGAGCTTGGATTTGCTGTGGTTTTTGGTGCTGCAGACTGAGCTCAAGACTTCATGTTTGTGAATCATGTGCTCTACTCCTGAGCCACACCCAAGGCCCAATTAGTTCCTGTTGTATGACAACTTTGGCAAGTTAGGACTCATCTACAGAAGACTGACTCGATGGAGAAGCTTCTGAAAGCCACTTGTAGAAACGCTGCTGAAGAACAAGAGCTGTTTTCCTGGGAGAGGGACTCATAAGAAAGGGGTCTGCAAATCTCAGCCTCTCAGTAAACCACAAACCACATGATCAAAATTAAATAAAAACAGGGCTGGAGAGATGGCTCAGAGGTTAAGAGCACCAGCTGCTCTTCCAGAGGTCCTGAGTTCAATTCCCAGCAACTGCATGGTGGCTCACAACCATCTGTAATGAGATCTAATGCCATCTTCTGTCATGCAGGCATACATGTAGACAGAGTATTCATACCAAAAAAAATACATAAAAAAAACTGAAAAAAAAAATCTTTAAAAGGAAGGTCTCAGTGGTCTCTGCTCATTTTAGGCTGCAGAGCCACAGGTAGCTGGTAGCTCGTATGTTGGGCAGTGTAGACACAGTGTGTTTCTCTATTAGCTTTTGTGACCTTCACTGCCTGTAGAATTCCATTTAAGAGACAGACTCATTGGATGGGTACCATGGGAACAGGACTGCCCAAGGACATCTCCTAGCAGTTGAGCTGGGTAGGAAGGTTCTGAGAAGGGGGCAGTCTTGGTGGCCTCCACGTTACTCTATGGACACGAAACGCTGTATCATGGTATAGGCTACCTCACTGCGTCTGTTCACAGCTTTCCCCTGATGGCTCTGTTGTGAGCAACAAGAAGTCCCCGTTGGCCCCACAGAGGCTCGTCTCAACTCTTTCTCTGTCCATCTTAATTTGACTTAACTGCCCACCCTCCCGGTAGAACAATAGTTTGTGAAGGCCATTAAAGCTTTCAATGAACTCATGTCTAGAAGTAATTTATTTCTGGGGATACAACTTCTGCATATGAATTTGGTTACATGGTGAAGGTTTCGAGGCCACCTGTTCTAACCCTGTCTCAGCTTGAGCAAACTCACACACTCAAACTCAAACAGAACAAAGTTCAGTTAGAAGTTGGCAATGGTATTTTCCTGGGATAAGCCACAAGTTGTTGGTCTGTGTGTTTCTAGGGTGTCTTTAGAACAAAGGTATGTCTTCTTAAACACTTAGTCAGACTTACAGTAAATCGTGAGATCATAATTAGTAGGCATTAAAAAGACCCTTTAGCCTCTTTTTAAAGGCCCATGTCTATGAACTCCAAAGCTTTGTGAGGTTCCTTGCCCAAGATCTCGGTTCTGGTCAAGTGTGGGCAGTTTTCTCATGTGTGTGTGTATAGCATGAGCAATCTCATTATCCCATAACATATTCATTTATTTTTAAATTAATTTTAAAAATTATGGGCATAGTTGTTTGCCTGTATCCATGTCTCTACCTCAGGTAGGCATAGGTATTTGCCTGTATGTCTGTCTGTACATCAGGTGTGTGTCTGGTCCATGTGAAGGTCAGAAGATGATGTCAGATCTTCTATACCTGGAGTTACAGGCAACTGTGAGTGGCCACATGGATGCTGCGAATTGAACCTTGGTCTCCGGGAAGAGCAGCCAGTTCTCTTAACTGCTCAATCCATCTCCCCAGACCATAACTCATTTACAAATGTTTATTGAGAACTCCTACTGTGCTACATACTGGTCTAGGCACTAGAGATATGCCTTAGTGAATATAACAGAGATGCTTGCCTTAGGGAGCTGAGGACTCAGGAAATGCTACATGTTGTAAATGGAACACATTCAATATTTCTGAAGTGCTCAGGGCTATCCTTGGTGTACTCTAAGGAAGGGCTATGTGTGATACAAAATGGAGACTTTGCATGCATTTGTTAATTGGAAATAGGGGAGGTCACAGAGTGTGTTAAGAAATTGAATGTGTCAGAAGCAGGTGTTGGATGTAGGATGGATGTTACATGCCCTTTGAGAAACTGCGTCTGAACCAAGATTTTAAAAAAAATACCACCATTTGTGGGAAGGGTTTTCCTGTGAAGCCAGAAGTCCTGAAGTGAGAGCATCTTCAAGGAACAGCCAGGATGCTGGGTGGCAGGATGAGGTTGAAGAAAGGAAGGGACAGGTTAGAGACCTCTGGATCACAGAGATTTCAGGGCGCCTTGGTGATGGTGTTTAGATGGTCACTCTGGCTCCTTTGCTGAGAATAGACTGGACAAGAGCGACATCAATGGCCACATGTTTACAGCTAGCTGGGCAGCTAGGTGCAGAGCAACCATCCAAAGGGGCCTGGAATCACCCTGGGAAATGAGCTGTTCCCAGGAGCACTCACCTTAGGGGAAGCTACCCCGGGAGTTGAATGTGGTCCTATTAACTGGATCACAGGTGTCCGCTGGTCAGTGAGAGGCAGGGCAGGCTCTCTTCAGATTGGAGCTTTGTTTTACTAAGTGGGAAAGGAGGGTCCCTCCTTCCTTGAGAGGTAGTTCTGAACCTGGACACGGGGGAGAGGGGACCCCATGTCAGTCTGCTGTACCAGATGGCATTGAATGTCCTCTACAACATACAATAGGCTTCTTTCCTGCCCCCACAAGCCCGTCTTGACCATACTTCCACTCTGATCTTCAGGAGTGGTTCCTGTTAGTGGCTGTTCACACTAAAAGGGCCTGATTTGATGGAATTTAGCTGAAAATTGTTACAAGAATCAGCTTTTGCAACCTCAGAGATGGAGGTCTCTGGAGGAATGGCCCCCTCACTGAAGGATAATCCGGTTTTTAGAGCGGACTTTGGTAAAGTGCTGTCTTAGTCCATTTAAGCTGCGGTAATAAAATACCCTGGTCTGAGTAATTTCTCACAGTTCTCGATGTTGGAAAGGCTTGCTGCTGTGTTCTTACATGCCGGAAGGGCAAAAGACATGGACTTTCTCAAACTCTTATTAAGGGCACTGCTTCCAGTTCTAAGGACAGAGTCTTTGGGACCTAATTACCCCAAAGAGCTCACATCCTAATTCTTTGCACAAGGGATTAAGTTTCGACATGCATTTTGGAGAGACACCAAGAGACAAGCAGTAGCAAGCATGCTCTTGCTGAGAGCTCGCTGCTCAGTGGGTCCCACGGGAGTGAGCTCTGGCCCTGGCCCACCCTGTCTGTCTATGCTCAGAGGGTCCCACGGGAGTGAACCCTAGTTCTGTCCCTGGCTTACCAGTTCCCCTGCATGGTCTGTCTGTGCTCAGACGGGAAGCAAAGCCTTACTTACCTGGAATTCATACTTGCTTGGGGGCAGGAGACTGTTGAGAGACCCTCCTGGCAACAAAAGCTTGTGTTTGAGTGTGTCACATCTCCTTGTTACTATAGCAACACAGAGGAGGCCGCCTTTACTAATGCCCGGTTTGTAGCTTTTGTTCCATACACACGGTGAGTCTTGGCATCTGTGCTGTCTTATTATCTGTACTGTTGTGTATGTAATGATACCCAAGAGTTCGAGTAAGCGCAGCGACCGCCAGTTGAGTTCTTCCCGCGTCACAGCCTCCTCAGTTCTTCCTCCTCTAGCCTGTCAAGGCGTGTGCCGTTCACCTCCATTCAACAGATGAGAAAACTAAAGACCAAAGATCTGTTTTAACCAAAATAACAAGCCAGGGCGAAGGTGTGAGAGGACTTGTGGTTTGTGAGCCCAGAGCCTCCTGGCCTCAAATTCCTATCCTTTTAATCTCCGCTGTGCTCTGGACTACACTGTGGTGTAAACCTAAGGGGCAGCTTAATGTGTTTATCAATGGAGTGAACCTTCCTCTGCCTCTTTCACAGGGACCAGACCAGTGCGATGTTGACTGTGAGTTATAATGTATGGCATAAGGACTTAAATAATACTTCTTCACTATGTATGGAAAGCTCTTTGCATGCAGACATCGTCTTATCTTTGATATTCCCACTTCTTAGACTGGGTCCTTGAAAACCTTCTTGTGTTTATTATAAGAGAAAGTTAGAACCTTGAAGGTGTTGGCAACTGATTTGTTAAAGGTTACAGTTGTGATGTTGCTAAAGGCAATTTATATTCAGCCCAGGCTTGAGACCTCTGTGCTCGGAGGGTCTGCCTGTTTGACTGTCCATGTTCCAACTCTGCAGGCCCAAGTACCCGGGCTCTGTGCCACACACACAGTCTGGTCAGAGGGGACAGGTAATTGCTCACTGGACTCTGCACTACAAAGGCGCATTCTACAAAGCCGTTTACACTCTGTCCTTTGGAACTGTAACTTGCTGAATATTGTGGCTTTAGTCTCTGTGTGCTTGGAGTGGCCGTGGAATGTTTACACCAACCGTTTCATGAGTGGAAGAGAAAACTCTTCTTAGATGTTCTCAGTTGAAACCCTGATGCTGAGCCAGAGGCTTGCCCATTGTCTTCTCTCCAGGGGTAGGATCTCCGAAAGGAATAGCTTCCAGGGTCTCCTCACAAGACCCGTGCCATGGACTTCCTTTTTAACTTTTCTCTTTATCCTATAATATGCATCTTTACTCTTGATACTTTTCTTTCTGTAGGTGATGTCCATAGGGAACCACCTGAGAAAGTTATGGGCAGGGGGTGGGTGGCAAGAACTAGGAGGTGTGTGTGGCTCTCTCTCCCTCTTTCTCTTTTTCTTTCTCTCTTTCTGATTTTTCAAGACAGGGTTTTCTGTAGCTTTGGAGGCTGTCCTGGAACTGCTCTGTAGACCAGACTGACCTTGAATCACAAAGATCCACCTGTCTCTGCCTCTTGAATGCTGGGATTAAAGACATTCCACCGCCGCCTGGCAGAGATCTTTCTCTTCACCCATTGCTTCGAGTAAGAAGCGACTCACAGCCTCCTGTGGATGGTTCTTTTAGAGTCAGGCATCGATAAAACCTGAATTTGTGTTTGATCTTTGTAAGTAGCCATCTCAGAGTGACACTTCTGTAAAATATAGCGTTAGAATTGCAGAAACTTGTGAAGAGCACAGCCCAGTTTTTATCAGACAAATGAGAAAACGGCAAAGTACACACCATGCGTGTTCTGCAGCGCACGCTCGGCAATGCACATTCTGCAGCGCACGCTCGGCAATGCACATTATGAAGCTCACATTCAGTCATGCGCACATAGCTCTGCCTTCCATTGTTTTTTGCCTTCCATAACGATAACCAGACAAGTGCCTGGTGAGTCCCAGCCCCTCACGTGCACTTGGCCTGTGTGCTGTCCGAGAGCCTTGCTCCTGGCTTTCTTGTTACTCTAATGTAGATTGGACTGACCGAAGTCTGAAATGAGCACACCAGGCATACACACACACACACACCCCACACTCCTTTTCTCTCTGCTACCTTCATGGACAAGTTTGACCGTGGATGTAGGCTGGGAACCCAGCTGTGTAGGCATGTCCATGGATGCCTGGTCTTCTCAGTTTGTGGGCTTGACTACAAGTGAATGCCAGAAATGAGGAATAATTGTGCAGCTTGCAGTAATGGAGCATCTTCTCAGCCATACTCTCTTGGTTACTGAGCATGTGCAAATTCTTCTGTCTCAGTTGGCCTCCACATGCTCCGTTGTCTAATGAGGCTCCAGAAAGGTCTATGGGTTCACAGACCCTGTCCGCTGTTTGTGGCAGCTCCTGGGCAACTGGCCTGAGGCTTCATACCTAGCCAGGCCAGCTTTCTTACTCATCGTATTATTCCCTGCCCAGATCCTTTCTGGAACCAGCGGAATGGGTGTCTTACCCTTGTCCATGATCCCTAGTATAGGGCGGGGTACCCTTCACAGCATCTTGGCTGTACACTGTCCTCTCTTCTCTCAGGGCCAGGCTTACTGGGGCACAGCGGTTAAGAGCTAAAGCTCTGCCTGGCACAAGGAGTGACTTGTTACCATTAGTGGAACAAATGAGTGAAGGAGGAGTCAGAGGCATTGAAGTATCGCTGGCTATCAAAGTGTCCATCTGTCAACACCCCGCCACTAGCTGTGGTCACAAAAGTCTGGGGGTACCCTAACTGATTGACAGGGTAGGAGTAGTCCATGTGGATGGATTGTCTTGGGGAATTGGAAGTGCATTAAAGAATTAGTTAGAGGAAGGTCTAGCTTTTATAATCACCCTGCACAATCCGGAGTGTTTGGAGCCTTCACCTCCAATGCAGGTGTTGGAATCCTGATGAGGGTGGGTCACCTGAGAGGCTGGAATTCATGGAAGGAGAACCCCTGTGAAGTGATTAATGCCCTTATAGGAAGAGACAGAGAGATGACCCCTTGTTTTGCTATGTGAAGATAAGATGGCTCAAAGTTCTTGGCCACACTCTGACCTTAGAGCCCCATTAAGCTTCCGAATCTATGAGAAATGCACACCACTTGTCTAAGCCACCCAGTCTGCCGTGCTCTGATGTAGCTGCTTAAGCTCAGTCAAGTACCACGTGCTGGCCATTGCACTGGGTGGGTGAGGAGATCCTCTTTTTCCCCACTGATTGAAGTTTTAGCACGATTACGCTCCTTTGCACCAACTCCAGGGCACCCCCACGCCAGGGAGCAGCTCATGGTCAGGGGCACCCTCTCACAGCCCTCTGTACATGCT